>NC_134422.1:17211647-17529000 GCF_030867145.1 Opisthocomus hoazin | reverse complement strand
ACATTAACCATATCACTCACTGGATTAATTCCTTCATTTCATCCTCTTTCTCTAACCTGCTGGGTCGTTCCCTCTCTGGTAAAGCTTTGCCAGACCCTTCTGGGACAGCAGAATGATTCTGCTGTTCCTTGCTGTGATATTTTCCCCCTCACAGCCTATCACTAGTTTGGTAGATCTTGTTTCATGCCACCGCAACAGCAGTCTTCTCTCCTTTCCATGTCTGTCCCTTTTGCTCTTGGTGTGAGTTCTGGGGACTTTCCCACCCTTTGTCACTTCATCTGGTCACAAAGCCACAATCCCACCACAGCCTCATTTGCCAAACATGTTGCGTAAGATTCAGCCTTGTGGGTTTCCAACAAAGATCCTCTGTGGGAGCAGAAACACCAGCCTGCTCTCTCAGGGTGCACTGGAAGGGGGCCTCAGCCCCTTCATTTCCAAGTGATTACAGATTTTAACCTTCAGCGGGATTACAGAACAGGAAGAAGATGCCCAGAAATGCGTGAAAGTACTGCAGGTACTAAAAGGAGATCATTTTAGCACTAACTCCCCAGCGAACAGCCAGGGTATGCCTGGCGGTACTGCCAGCAGTAGCTTCTAGCTGCCCCTCCAACATCTTCACAGATGAGCGGCTCCTGACCCTTACTTGGGGCAGGTCATGCTTCCCACCATCCAACACCTAAAATCCCTGCTGTGTCCCTGGGCTGTTCTCCCTGAACCTCTGACCATCCCTGCGATGTCTCTGCATGGCAGTGCCAAGTCCAGTAAACAAGCCAGGGGAAGCTTATTAGTTTGTACCTAGTTCCACACCTACCATGGATTAGATGCAGGTGCCTGGAGACTGGACATATCTAATCTGGTAGCATCAAAATGCCAAGAAGGTAGAGAGGCTGTACATTCATCCAGCATCATACAGCCTATAGCAGGAAGGCAGGCTTTACTGCACACACTTTGCACATGATGAACCAAAGGAGAGCATTCAGCTCTCGTGGTTGGTGTGAAAACTTTCCCAAGTGTGTTTAAGCAACAATGTTTCATGAACCAGCAGCTGTGTGTAAACATCTTGGCTTACCATCAGGTAATATTTCTCCCCTCATTCTGTTAATGACAACCAAGAAGGAAGTATTTGGTATTCTCTATGAACATTCATGGCAGTTCCAGGAAGGGCATACTTCGGGTCTGTGGCCCATCCCAGGCAATGTTCAGCTTAAGAAAGCTGCCAAGTAGCTAGAAGATTGTATAAGGGCATGCGGGCAGCTGAGCTGGGTCTGACCACGTGTACATCCAGCCCTGCAGCTGGAGAAAGTAAGAACAGGGCAAGTATATATACTGTTTCCCCCAGGTCTACCTAAACATATTTAGTGTCTGTGTATTTATTAATCCTCAGTGAATTTCTTCTTCATTAACTCATCCAGTGTCCCCTGGAAGCTTTTATCCATCCATGCCATCCTCTGGCCATGCATCTGACAGATCTACTACACACTGCAGGAGGAACTGCCTCCTTTGGCTGGTGCTGACCTGGTCCCCCCAGCTTCATTTGGTGCCCACCCCATGGGTGCCCACATCCATCCCTCTGCACCCGGATGGGCAGCTCCATATCCGCCTGCTGTGTCCAGTGAGGAGGGACCTTGGTGGTGAGAGGGTTAAAGCTCAGCTCCTCAGCCGTCCTGCTGCAGGGCTCCAGCCCCTCTTTTGCAGGGTAAATACTCCATGCATGATCTGTACTAGATAGGTATTCGAGAAAAGATAGCGATCAGCTGATGCATTTCGGAGTTACAAACAGGCTGAGATTGCTGTTCTCCGAGACCTCATCGCGACCTCGTCGTGTGCACCAGCAGAAAAGCCACTGAGCACGAAGGAAGGAGAAGGCTCAGTGTGTCAGAGCATGATGCCTGGTCCTGCTTCTGCTCAGCAATAGTAAAGGGGGAAGCATGAAAGCTTTCTTCAGGCTTTCCTAAATCAAAGTGTGTGAATAGCTGAAACTGGGGAAGAAGTTGCCCCCTGCCAACGCACACAAGCACATGCACAATCGTTTCTTCCATCCATATCTCCTCAGGGCTACCGAGTTTCTGGTTAAGCCCCAGTGCTGAGTCACTGAGGTATAAATCCAACCCATATAAAAACCTTCCTCCTTGACAGCAATCCAAAAAACCACAAATGAACGAAAGAGATTGAA
Organism: Opisthocomus hoazin; assembly: GCF_030867145.1. NCBI lineage: Eukaryota > Metazoa > Chordata > Aves > Opisthocomiformes > Opisthocomidae > Opisthocomus > Opisthocomus hoazin. Next base: position 17,526,827 of record NC_134422.1, on the reverse strand, counting down.
GAAAAAAAACTAGGAATGAGGGCTGACAGACCTGGAGAAGGTCCTACAGGAGGTATCTCAGCACTTTTTCTCTGCAACAGACTGCCCTGGCAAAACCAGAGCCATCCCTTTCCTGACACCCCACAACAACAACTCCAAAAGGATTAATGCTTGTTCCTGAGAGATGCCAGGCAACCCTCCACTCCTACTTAAATCATGAGATTGCACAGAGCTTTGCACCTGCCAGGATGAGGTCTTTTGGGTCTTGGAGGGAAGATCTCACTTTATGTCTGGAGAGGAATGACAGCCATCTGAGCCCTTGTCCCACGCTGGGATGGGTGGCAGGGCTGCTGTCTGAGCTGCTCTGGCCAATTTTTACAATGGTGCCATTATCCTTCAGCCATCTGGCAGGCATAGCATCTATTTTTTCTGCCTCCAGCCCTGTGTTGGCAGATGTTAGGTGGAAAGGGAGGTTGGCGGGGGGAGATCAGAGATTTGACATCTCGTCCCTTCTCCCCTTTGCTAACATTCCTTTGGCTTGTAAGTCTGAAAAAACAGCAATGGGAGAAGATTGTTATCAAAGCTCTTTGCAAGGACACAGGATCACACGGTTTTCATCCATTTCTTTTAAGACTTCAGTGGCAACATATAAGCACATTTCCCAGGAGCCAGCAAGGAAAAACCTGTTCAGTAAAGCAACTAGGGGAAACTCTGGGCTTGGTTTTGTTTGTAAGAAGGCAGGAATGATGCATCCTCCAAAATATCTATGAGGGCTGCTAATATTCTTTGTTATTAAAAAACCTCTCATGTGTGTCAAGGGCAATGCAGCAGCTGTGGTGCAAAGGGAAGGCAGAGGGGGGGATGAAGGTCTTCAACACACTATTGTCCCACAGGTTTCACATTTAGGCTGCTGACGGGGGCTGAGATGCTCCACAGACTTGAATCCTGGAAGTAAAGAGTGCATCCTCCCCAAATATGGCCTGATTGCCTCAGCTGATGATGCTGTTATTCATTATTTTAAGACCCAAAGCAGGGACTGAGGTCCCATTGTTTTTGACACTGTATTGACAGAATAAGGACAAGACGAGCTCTGGTAACCAAACCCAGCAGGAGAGGGTCGCCCTCGCACCTAGCCCCTCTGATGGGTGGTCTCAGCAGAGCCTGAACTCTTCTCGAGAGACTATACTTGAGTGGCCAGCATTTCTCTGAGTGGCTGAGTACTATAAGTGAAGGCAAAAGGAAAAGCAAGCAGGCAGAGGACCTGCCCAAGGCACTCGCCCACACCGCGGAGCAGTGCTCCTCTCCAAATGGGCTCAGTGGCTTCTGCCAAGGGCAGACTCATCAAGAAGCTTGTCCAAAGACAGCGCGTCTCGCTCTCTGAGTTTAATGTGACGCCTTTTGGTCTCTGCAATTCCCCTAGCACCTCTCAAAGGCGCATGGATTTGATTTTGGCAGCTGTTCCACAGGCCACATGTTCTGCTGATCTGGATGATGTGATTGTTTTTGGGAGGACTTTCCAGGAACATTAAAATTGCCTGGAGGATGGATGTAGCTGGCTGGAGCAGGCTGGTCTGAAAGCAGAAACCCATCCAACTGTGACTAGCTATGGTCCCAGGTGCAGCACGCTGGTGGTATTGTGTCTTCAGCAGGGTGTGCCTCCACCTCCAGCCAGGACAGACACCCTGAACACAAACTCACCCCAGGAATGGCAGCTGAAAGGAGACACTATGGCCCTGCATGAGGTGTGTGAGTCCTGGTTTTGCTCTGTATTATCTGGCAAAAGAGAAGGAAGGGGACGGAGACATGAAAGAACAGCCCGGATCTGAATTCCCAGGCTGAGGGCAGGCCTGTAGCGGCTTTTTTCAGCTCACATGCAGTGCTCGTGTGGACAGTAGTGCTGAGCTGCTGGTCCTGTTATCTGTCCACATTTCTGTCCTCCTCCAGCGGGGCTCGGCTTTTGGACCTAGGAGATGAAGGCAGGCTGTGTCCCTGCTGCAGCCATTTCGGAGAGGTGGCACAGAGCTGCACAACCCAGCACTCACAAGAGCCCAAAGGGAGGAAAAACTAGGATTCTTTTTGAGTTTGCTGGTGAGGAAAATCTAGTGATGCTCTTTGGAGTGAGACGCAGGGCCCTTTTCCAGCAGAAGGATCTTGAGCCTGAACCTGAGCCCAAGGAGCTGTCATGAGTAATGGTCAGCTGTCACACTGGCTACCAGTGACCAGAGGCACTGAGACCCCTGGTCTGGCAGCAGCACACTTGGATCACAGACTGCTCCTTGTAGGGGGAGAGTAAAACAGATAACGAAACACAGAGATTTCCACTGTCACACTTGGCTGACAACACGCCAGAAATAGGTCTCTGTGTTAGGGCAGTTTTTCTGTCCTCAGAAAAAAAAAGCAGACAGTACTATGCCAGCTTCTCTAGATACTAAGTAAAGACAAATTTTAAAAACCTTACTTTTGACTAGCAAGATTTAAAATGACCAGCAAGTGGAGGATTTCTAAGTGGGGACACCAGAGTAAAATGAGCACTGTCCTTGTCCTGATTGCCTGATCCTTCATCCCAGAGTCAGTCCTTTCTTCAGGAGTCTCCTTCTCAGCCAGCTCCCTCCTGTCCACCTTCCAGAATCCACTACGCACCTGTCCAACTAACCACAGGAGGGACACAGGCAAACTTTCTGGTGTAGAAATACTGAGCTCACACGGCGATACCTTCTGCAGGAGTCTTTTGTAACACAAATCTCCTCACACAAACACTCCAAACTTCCTTGGAGCCTCACCACATTTCTTCCTTATGTGTAATGGGCTTCAGGAGAACTGGTTGTCCATCAAATATGTGTGTCCAAGATCATGTAGTAAGAATCCTGGAGTGTGTGTGAAAGCAATTGCATTTTGCGGTTGGACATCGTAGCTAAAATGCAAATTAGCTGTCACTCTTTGCCAAAATATGTGGTACTAAGCTTTACTACGCTTCCTTCTTTCCCCTTGTGTTACAAATAAACAGGTGGGAAGGATGGCCCCTCCTACACATCTAGAGATGCTGATAGCTCAGTCAGGCAGCAAGATTTGGTTGGGCCTTTCTGTTTATAATAGCTTACAAATCTCACAACTTAAAAACTTCAAACCACACGGACATGTTGCTTAATCACTCAGCTCTGCATGGTTGGGGGAACCCACCAAGCCTAAGCACAGCACAGAAACCCAACAGAAAAATGGACATCAGATGGGGTATGAAAAGAGGACTGAGAGTCTCGGGGCAGTTGGCCTTTGTACAGCTAGAAATCAGTTTGAAAATGCCTCAGGTAGGAGCTCTGGCCCATTTCCTAACAAGTCTTTGCTAGAGAGATGTCAACTTCCATCTTTCCATGTTATCATGTGCTGGTTTTGGCACCACCAAAATCCAGGTGCACTTCAAGCCTCAAGCACTAGGTCCTCCTCCGATGGGCTACCACAACTGCGCCCAAGAGCGCCTGCCTCTTGCACTGAGACCTTCTGATGGGTGGAATTATTGTTTTATTACTAGAAATTACAGCAAGAGAAAATTAATGACTTGTCACAAGTTTGGTTTACACTAAAGCAGCCGATGCTGGGTCTCTCGAGACAATTAATGTAGCTCAGCTTGGAGAACAACACGACTGTGAGAGCTAACAGCCAACTGGAAGACTGCAAACAGCCTACTAAAATGGCAAAACTGGCAGTTAATACCTTTTCCTGGCTGGTTGTGTATCTCATATGAAAGAGAGGTGACAACCTTTGGTCACTTTACGGCCTTTAATCACAAACGGTGCTCTCAGCAAGAGAACCCAACCTCCCGCAGCTTTGCGTACTCTGCTGTAGCTCCATAAAGCACCCCATTGCACCGCTGGGGCAGCTAAACACAGCCTGCCTGCCAGCACCTCGGCTGCACAAAGTGGGTGTATCAAAAATCAGCAGAACAGTGTTTCTGTGCACAACAGGACATTTGTTCCCAGGTTCAGCCACCTCTGCTGTTCGATCCAGCTCTTCAAAAACATATGAGTGTGGTAGTATCGATCAGGCCTGAGCATGACCTGAGGCAGGAGGAGATCTGATTGCAGGAAGGAGGGCTTGGGACCCAGCACCAAAATCTGTGTGAGTGCAGATGGCTGCAATGAGCCAAAACTCCAGGCGCTACTGAAAAGAAGAAGTATCAAAATCTGAGGTTGTCTCCTGCAACCAATCAACCAGCACCTGATGGACGAAAGCACCATTTTCCAAGGCTGCTGTTCCCTCTCTGTCTGTCTGTCTAAGTGCGCTGTTTGCCAAGGAGCTGTGCTTTGCACCACGGGGGTCAAAGCCTGAGAGATAATGCCAAACAGAAACATAACACACTGTACCACTGTCTACCAGGCACATCTGCATGCAGTGTAAACCTCACCTCTTCGTCAATATAATAGAATGCACTTATTTCTCCCTCTGGGAAAAGCAAAAATGGTTCAGATCTGTGCAACAGGAAGAAAACCAAACCAAAACTGTGATTTGTGATGCAGAAATGCTGCTACAGGAGGAGAACCTGCAAAACGTGGAATGGTTTAGACAAAGCAGGTGAAATATCCAACTCTGTCCAAAACAGAAGCCAAAGCCCCCTTCAACCAGGTTTTTCTTTCCCCAGGGGAAGGAAAAGAGAAGCATGGAACTGTAGGACGGCTCACGATGGAGATTACCCCCATCTGCTCCCTCCTGAGTATAACTCTGGGAGTTATTGTCTTCTATAGTTTCAATGGACCTCCCATTTCCCATTTTCCCATTCTGGTCAGCCGTGATGTAACAAATGTGACAGCTTCTCCAGTTCTCAGCTGACCAAAGACCCTCGCCACAATCATGACAACACCCATACATCTCCTAAATTTCCCCACCACCCTTCCTGCTTTGCCTGACCTGATATTGCCTGTGTGGGACTGGCCACCTCATCCTGCCATCAACATCCCAAAAGTTTTTCCTGCAGTCCTGCTCTTGCAGTAGGTTTCACAAGAAGCTGGCACCAGGCTCTCCTCTCCTCAGATGGTCCACATCCAGAGTATTATGTATAACCACAGATGGCTCTGCACCATCTGCTAATTGGAGATTGATGCTTTTTATCTTGTCACTGGGGCTTGTCCTGGGCAGGGACAGCCTGATTTCTTTCTCTTTGATTTCAGAGTGTTTTGTGAGAAGTTACCAGGCAGAACCGAAGGGCTGGTGGATGAGGCTTTCATGAATGCCTCCATTTGTGTGACCTGCCGGGCGGTCTGTAGCTGTGCAGTCAAACACACCGGTGGCTTTTCAAGGATCTTACTCCATATGCACCTGGCAGCAGGGTTACGCAGAATGTACAGAAATGTGTCCCAACAAGTCTCCAACCCCCAGGACAAGGATGAAAGTGGATTTAGAGTAGGAAAGGCTACGTTTCTTCTACCAGCTCATCCCCTCTGTCAAGTCTCTGAGTACCAGGGGTGAATAAGCTTAGAACATGCCACAGGCCAGTGTGTAATGAGCCATTTTTAGCACCCACTTCTCAGAGCTACGTAACACCCATGCACCGTTCTGCTCTGCTCTGCTGGGGGTGATGCATGGGAAAGCTTCAGCTCATAGCAGCTTACGCCTCCCTGCAGGCACTTCTTCATCACTGCCTGCCCGTGGCTGTAAAGCATGGGACAGGATGATGCATGCAAAGAAGTAACTCCTTATGGGTGCCTTTGAACGGCCTTTTCAGGACAGCACAACTCCTGGCTCCCCATTCTCCTTCCCTCCTTCCCTAACCCAGCTTAATCTCTCTGGCTGAGGCAGCCTGGAGCACAGTGACGGGGCAAATGGTGGGCAGGAGGAAAAGCTATAGTACATCATCCAGACGGACAGAGAGACAAGTGTGGACACTGGAGATGCTGCAGAAGAAAAGCTTGCTGGGAAGTGTGGGGAGAACAAAGAGAGTGCCCCGAAAGCCATCAATGTCACAGTGATGGAGCAGTGCCTCCCACAGCAAGGGAGCCGGGAGGAGGAGAGGATTTCAAAGCAATGGTGAGCTCCAGCTCCGCAGGAGGATCAGCTGTAGCAGTCCCCTCATGCATGTCAAACCCACAGCAAGGAACTGGCTTCACAAACTCCTCAGCACATCTGGCCACACTCCGTAATCTAGCGTGGCTCATCCCACCGCCCCCGTTCCCCTTGCGGACATAGTCTGACAGCGGTTCATGGGAGGGCTGAGTTGATGGTGTGATTCTTTCCTACATTAGCCTTTAAGAGGGAAAATAACCCTCAGCTAGGACATCCAACACCTAATAAAAATTGCCTTAAAGAGACTTTTGACAGTCTTCCCTAGACCTCACATTTCAGTTAAACCTCAGCACAAAACCTTCTGGTGGCAGGGGCAATCCTTAGGCAGGAGAGGCTGTTGGTGAGCATTTCCCAACGTGGGAACACCTTTGGCGGAGGAATGAACTGTCTGGTTGCAAAATATCATGCAGGCATTTCTTAGACGGCCATGACCAAACCCCCACCAACTTGGAACGAGTGATAGAAGCAAACAGACCTTCAACTCTGCTGTCGAGTAGCACCTCAGCAGGGGAGTGCTCCTTTACCCTTCCCATGAGCATCCAGGCATCATTAGCATCCCTAGCGTGTGGAAATCCTCATCAAGGACATGACCTCGTATTTTCAGCAGCTTCACAAATGTAGCTAAAACATGGTCTCTGCCCCCTAAGAGCCATAATCATGTGTAAAATGCTGGATGGGGAACACAGTTTGAACGAGAACGTAAGGGAATAACAAGATAATGCTATAATATGTCCTTGGCCTGTCTCCCTTTGCTCAGTGTGTTACTCTCTCAACCCTGATGATGTGATGTCTCATTTACAATTCCGGAAATGCAGGCCATAAATACCCTCATAACTAAGAGATCAGGGACCATATTCAGGAGTCTGCCGACACAAGTCAGCTCAGCTTGGCTTGTAACTAAATTCCCTTCCCTCCCCTCCTCCAAGCTGTGGTAGCCACCTCCACAGTCCTTACTGGGAATGGCCCTGGGACATGCTATTCTCCAGGCCAAGCCTAGGAAACATAGGTATGAGCTGGCCAACTAGAAGGAAATGTTTATTATGCCCAGTCTATAGGGCTAAGAAGTTGAGGCTCAGACTTGCCTATGGCCATGGGGAAAGTCAATGTCAGAGACCAGGCCTTCCTTTCCAAGGGTCAGTGCAGGAGGCAAAAACAAGCATTTCTACAGGTTAGGATTAGCCCTTATTTCATATCTGTTGCTTTTTTTAACACATCATTTAGAATTAGTTGTCATCTAAGGCTCAACTTCATAAGAGTGTGCAGGCACATAAATCCTCATGTCCTGTGCAGCGTGCACCCACAGGGTCTTGCCGAGGCGTGAGGCGTATTGGCTGCATATGCAAACCACTGCTGCCATGCACCGTGAAGCCTTTTCAGCAAACATAAACACTCTTCCTCAACCAGTACGTGGTTGGTGCTGGCAAAAATGGCCTGCAGCAAGTTATCGCAGCATTCAGCAAAGGGCTTCTGGCATAGGGTGCACGAGGAGGATCAAGTTATCTCCAGCTGAGCCTCAGATGTTCAGCCACAGATTCTGATCCTGCACTCACTACCAAGCTGGAGAGTAGTTGTTATCAAATCTTCACCAGTAGTGTCTTTGGCCACTTCTGAGTTATGGCTTGAAGTTAATCCACTGGAGGCGTTTATCTCCAGTGCCGTGGCTTGTAGTATAAGGAACTTGGATCTGGGACTCCTGGATAGCTCAGGGTTCCTGTGAATCACTGCTCCTTTGAATTAGGAGGTAGCATTTGTCACACCTCCGTTAAGCAATTATAATTAGCAACTTTAAACTACATGATCGCATTGCCTAGACATGAGGCTTTACTGTGCATGGCTGCAATGGCAGAAATGTCACACTGCTTGTGCTTCTGTCCTTCCTCTCTGCTGCTGTGGAGTATCTGCAGCGAGAGAGCAGGGAGGGGATTTATTTTTTCGGGTGATACAAAGTGAGTGGGGAACAATGAGAAGAGAACTGCTGATTTGACCTTGAGCACGGGAGAAAGCATAACACACAGTCTGTATAAAGTTTCCTCTTGAAGAAAAATAATAATAATAATAAAAAATCTTTTTGTTCCTCTACCAGAGAAGACTATAAAAATCTGCTCCTGCGAAGCTGAAGTTGATTTCACAGCCAAAGCGAGGTCATTCAGAAACCTTTGCCAGGTCAAGTTTTCACTTTGAACATTTTCACAGTTAAAAGAGGACCCAGAACATGTAAGAAAACACAGCCACAGACTTTCCACTTTAAACTGCTTCTTGCTTAAACTATAAGGTGCAAAGAAGAGAGGAGGATTGAGGGGGCTGGAGTAGCAGGGCTTGGGTGATTTGTTTATCCAGAAAATTTTTGCATCTGCTCTTTTGAGTGAAGTTCCCATTGCTTTCCTTTTTTTTTAACTCCATTTTCCAGCTGTGCAGCACAAAACACAGGCAGGTCAACAGCCTTGCCGAAGATCACAGAGTGAGTCAGTGGCTCTGGAGAGATCAGAGCCAGGACCCCACTGTGTGCCAGCTCTTTGTGCTTCCCTCTAGTTTTAAAATTCATTTCAACCCCAGGTGCTAAAACAAGGTGAAACAGGACAAATTCCATAGTGTGACTTTGTCAGAGGATTATGAAGGTCACAGAGAAAATGCCACCACAGTGGTCTGACATCAGGCACTGCGGACTGAATGGTGCTCAGTCATATTTCTGCTTAGGGGTAGGGGCATTTCTGTGTCCCCATGACTTTACAATAGCTTTTCAAGGCACTGATCCACTTCAACCCAGCCTGACAGCACTGTGGGGCCCTCCAAGACGTAGCATTTCTACAATTCTCATGAAAACTGTCAACCAGATAGAGAGCTGGAAATGGAGTACCCACTAGAGGAAAAGATGACTCAGCCACCACATTAGCCACCAGCAAATCCACCCGAGAAGGGGGGCAGGGGGCACAAACCGGAGGCTGTGGCTGCACTTGCACAAGCAAGTTCAAGAGGTCAGGGGCTCAAGCACCAGACTGTCTCTGCTATGTAACTGCTAGCACACTCCTCGTTGCAGCCGTCATAGCACCTTCTAAGCCTTGGGACCGGTATCACACAGGCAAGAGACATGCCCAGGTGTAAGATGGGTGACATCCTCCTCTTTGGGTGGCAGGGGGGCAGAAATAAGTGCCACAGATGGGATCTGTGCTGTGTCTCTAGGCTGACATTGGCTGTTCCTCCTTTTTCCTGACTGGACAATTAACCTTTAAAAGTGATCTCTGCCTTCTCCCCCAAATTACTATTTCTTTGTGCTCGTGTTAATTGAAGTTCTGGTCATTAGGTGTAATTTCTGAAATAGCTAAAAAAAATCCTACATTTATTTGGAAGGCTGTTTTGAGGTACGTACAAAAGAAAAAAAAATCTGACTATTTTGCCAGCAGTGGATCTCAGTTTGTTATTGTAGGGTCACTCAAAAGTAATGGCTGGCAAGGGTGAAAGTAATTTGCAAGCCCTGAGCTACACTGATTAATTGTGGCCAAGTTGCACAACGATAGTGGGGTCTTTTACTGGGAGGTCACCGAAGGGTACAGGGCTGAACAGAGCGGACCATTACTGGAGGGCTGCTGGTTAACAGAAACTATAGAGCTGTTTATGAACAAGGAGCTCGGCTGGTCTGAACAGGATATTCATGAAGACTGCACTACAAAATGGTTCGTTGTTGTGGTCATGCGCTCTGGGCTGCTAATGTTCGTGGGTGCACTTGTGTGGGCATGTTCAGTTTATTTAGAAAATAAGGGCATTGAAGCACTTGTTTTCTGAGGGAGAAAAAAAAAAGCACAGAGTAAGAATTACTCCAACTGTGCAAATATTGAAGAGAAAGAAAGGAGAATGTCTTATTCTCCTTTTCACAAGTTTTTAAACGACACAGCAAAAGATGTGAAATGCTGGGCAGAGCTGTGCTTGCCATTGCCTAAGGTCCCCAGCGCAGCAGAAGGCTGCTAAACCAATAATCTTGCTTTCCTGACCTTGCAGCCTCCTAACAAATCCTTTCCAGTTTAGCAGGATTTGTTTCAGAGAACCAGGCTATGTAATCTGGTATTCTGGTAATGTCCTCATTTAACAGATTCAAGGCCAAATCCTGCTCCTACCTCCACTGGTGCAGCCCCATCACTTTTGGTACAACTGCTCTGGCTGAGAGCAGACATTTTTCCCATTTATCTCATTCCCCCTTCCTATTGTGTTTCTATTTACAGTGCCCTGGAAACTGGCAAACCTGTACGTCTTCAGGCATTTGATGTACAGGAAATGTAGTCGTTTAACTAATCTTTTCCCTCAACAGAGGTAGGGGTTTTTTTGTTTGGTTTGTTTGGGTTTTTTATTTCTTGGAGTTGGCCTCACAATGCTTATGGAAACTGGTTATGGCAGAGGGGAAAAACATTAGGGATGGTAACTCGGCAGCCACGTGCACCATGCTCGGTTAAAACTGTGTCTAGGCAGCTCCAGAAAAGTCCAGAGTCCAAACTTTGTCTAAGGCCACTCTCCAGCTACCATTTCAGCTAAAAGAGCAGCCTTTCTGGCTCATCCACCAGCTGGGATGGATGCAGGCATGACTGAACCTAAGACATCCCATGCAGGCTGCAGCTGTACCAGGGTGACTGCAGCCGTCCGCCCCTGCCTGGTCCTGGAAGCTGGGTGGCCATCAGCCAAAGGGCTCCTGAGCCTGCTGGAAAAGCAGCAGGGTTCAAGGCACAAAAACCAGGCTGCTATGGAGGAAGGACTGCAGGCATTTAGCCCTGCAAGCACTGGAGCAGTCACCCCTCGGTCAAGTGACCCTGGAATGGGCAGTATTTCTCAACATCCACCAAAACTCTCAGGTCTGGGGAAATTTCAGATCCCCCACACCTATCTTTAACCACGAAAGAGCTCAACAACTACCTTCAACCAGACAACCAGCTTTGAGATGTGTAAAGAGAGGTGGGGTGGAGTCTGTAAGAATAGCTAGTTAGGGTTTGGAAGAGTGTGAGGAAAGTTGAGGATGAGATGGTGGAAAGACAGAGATGAAGGTCTTACAGGACTCTCACTGTGACCCCTCCAACATCTTGCACCACTGCAGTTGAAATATGTTCAGATTTAGGAAGGTTTCAGTGGACAGTGAGGCATACAGTACAAGGTCTGAAAATTTTCCCCGCTCTTTGAAAAGATGAGGTTTTAAGAGGCAGACAAGAAGGTCTTCGAGAGAGACAGGAAATCAGGCAACATGCTATTCGCAGACTTGGAGACCTCAGAAAAGCGTCCAGGATCTGGCAACAAGTAGTGGCTTCAGGTGGTGCTAGAGCAGAGAGGATAGCTATAGGAGCCAGTCACCTGGGAAAGCTGCTACAGTAAAGTTTACATTGGATCAGGCTGTCCTGAGAAATCTCTGCAGGAAGATTGAAGAGGCTGCTGAAAATTCCAGAAAAAAAGAGTGCAAATGGGCCATAAAAATGAAGGCAAGTGGGAGGCATGATTTTTTTCATTTGGCCTAAATTTGTGCACAGGCTTTTGTTCACAGATGAAGTTCTTGTACTGAGAAAGAATCCGTCACTCTGCTATATGAATGTCGGCAGAGTTGGCATCATTGCCAGGATGCCTGTTTACTGTGCTGCTTCCTAGTGTGACATTTCAACGTCAAGAATGGGCTCTCCAGCTTTCTTACGCTGCAGGAGAGGGACACACCTGCTCCTCTTCCTAACTCCATTGTAAATTGCCTGCTCTTCATAGCACTATGTGCTCTGAGTCTACCCTGTCAAGTTGGTCTACATTTCTCTTGAGCCCTTAACCCTCTGTTGCCCATTTTGCACACACTGGTTCAATCCCAGGCTCCCATCTGAAATGTGAAAATTAACTGCCCTAGAGGAAGCCCAAAGTCTTAAGGCATCATTTACTTCAGGCTTGCTCCAGACAGAAGGATGGAGACCAAGGGTCCATGAATCCCAGTGGAACATGAGACCCACAGCTATGGAGAAGCTCTCCTGGAATTTCCTCTTGTAGGAGGGCTCGGTTTCTTTGTCCTGTTCCCATTGCCTTCCTCTTGCCAAGCAGCACGCAGCTGGCTGGCGTTTTCCCGAGACCACTGCAAGAAGCGCCTCCAAAGACACGATGTCACGTGTGCCCGAGCATGGCTCCGGTCTGAGTGAGTTCCTGTCAGCCTGACACGTGGGGGGAATACTGAGTTAATTCTTAATGCCGTTACATGCATCACAGCATAAAGATGTCACCCACTGGCATGAGCGTGTTGAGTCACTACATTTCCCCAGGCTGAAAAAGCGCAAGAATCGTAACTGTTTCCCAGCACTGACCCATGAGGGTGCTGGCTCCTTCTGAGACACCTGTGTGCTCCACTTGACCTTCTGACAGCTTCCCCGAGGAGTCAGCACCAATGCAAGGCACAAGCAGGTCTGCCTTTCCCTCTCGCTCTCTCTCAGCCTGCCATAGCATGGCTGTGAAAGCAAAACAGGAAGAGCCCAGAGAAAGCTACGTGCCTGCCCAGGCTGTGAAACTTGGTTCATATGAGGCTGTGGAGATTTCCCCCTCCAAAAAGAAAAAAAGGGGGAGGAATGAAGAAAAAAAAGAAACAACAGTTTGGACCAAGTTCAGGCCTTCAATGTGTGCTCTGAGTCTGGGAGCCCACGAGACAGTTGTACATTTAATGCCCCACTGTTTCTGTACTGGGCACAGAATCCCCTTTTCCCTCACCGCCTCATCTTATTTCAACTACCTTTTTTATGCATATGCTTTAATACCACTTTTTTATTATTTCCTTTAATACTGAGTGAAACAATGAGAGGTTTTATGGGCCAGACACAATCCCATGGACCAGTGTGTCCCAGGGCTGTTCATCAGAGGGTGGCAAGGACTCTTGCTGGGGTTATCCGTGAGTGATGCTCCACTCTGCCAGGAGGGACAGCAGGGCAGAGACAGGAGTCACGATGCTTCCTAGGGAAAACAAAGTGCAAGGGAAAGGTTGTCTTGTTCACAGGATGAAAATGCCTCTCCTCACCAACGAGGCGAGAGAGGTAAGGTTGCAGACTGGTAGAGGGGCCCTACAGCTCTTGTTCTATGTACTTTTGCTACCACTGCACAAGTGGGACAAGAAGGGGGGCCACGTCTGCAAGCCATTTGCCAGGAGTGCCGGGGAGATCTGTCCCTGGCTTTCAAACACCAGCCAGGGCTCTCTGCGGTGGTGACTGTGCCTGTCTGTGTTAAGGGAGGCGCAACTTGAGAGCAAAGGAGCACGCCAGAAAAGGGGAGGCGGGAAGGCTGTTGGTCCTGAATGGACAGACAGACAGATAATTATTGCCTTTAGGATCCTGGGGGACAGGTAAATTGTAAGTGAAGCTGTAATATGCCATAAAACTAGTATCTCTTTGAGGTTGTGATTTGTCATAGCCAGGAGAGTTATGAATTTTAGTTCAAGAGTCAGTATTATTTTAGCTTACCCTGGAGGAGCAGGATTCACAGGCTGGAGATGAAGTAGATGTTGTATAAAAACGTTTCCCCACTGGTAAGTGGGTGTTTCTGCTCTTCACTGAGTGGTCTGCGTGATATGCACTTTTAGGGAGGGCATTTGGTATAAGACATGAAATATATCACATTACAGGTGAGAATACGTGGGTTCCAAAGCTTTTGATGGGTCTGAAGTGAGACAGCTCTGAAAATGCAGATAACTGGGTCAATGGCAAAATGTGTTATTTTAATGCCTTTGAAGTCTGGCTTCTGACAAGTATTTGGGTCCCCACACCCCTGGCTTAGGATAGGAGAGGCGGTTTCAAGCAGGACATGCCAAGCATAGGCCATGAGAGGAGACAGATAGTAACTTGAGCCATGGTGCAAGGCAGAGACTTGTCAGGGATCTCAGCACTGCAGGAGGCTGGGGAGGACGGTGGCCACGGAAAGAGGCACCAGAAGAAAGGGACAGCTGGAGAAGAGCCAAGTGCCTTTTGACATCTCTGCTCTCTTCCCAAATTACTACACCCCTCTGGATAAATCAGGAATGGTCTGACTCGCAGGGGCTGCTCCAAATCACTGTGTTTATCCATCCCACCCATCCACACAAGGGCATGTTCCCGGGAGATCCAAATGAGGCACAGCTCAGCCCATAGCCAGAAGACAGCTTCCCATAATTCTTCTTTGGCTTGAGTAACAGCTTTAGGCAGTCACCCCCAGCCCAGCATCCTGCATCCAGCCTCTGCCATGCTCCGGACTGTCAGGGCAACAGGTTAACAAAATATGGCACTGAAGATGTCAAATTGGGAAGCCAGGCTAGGACCCATTCAGGGGAGCAAGCTCTGCTGTAGAGGGGGTGAAGGCATCCTCCCTCCTTGCACACAAACATGTTGTCCTCTTCCATCCCACTGGGGATGGAGGTGACCCAGCAGCACGAAGGACTTGGTCCAGAGGAAAAGCAAAGGCCAAAATGCGCATACAGGTTTCCCTGCAAGAGCTGCTCTTCCTGCTTGTCAGCAGTGTAACCATCAGGAACACTGTAATTATTGTAAATGTAATTAATAGTGATTTGGGAAGATTATAACTTTCTCTCTCTCTTCTTCTTCCCCCCTCCCCTCCAAACTTTCTAGTTGTGCTTTTTTTGGCAACCCCAAAATAGTAATTTGATGCAAACTCTGGCCACAAATCTAATGGAGCTTGATAGGCTTTAAATGAGGGGAGGGGGATAGGCAAGGGTGATTGCTTTAATAACTATTCTTGGAGAAAGGCCATTGATGTGTTTTCGTTACTCGGAAGAAGAAGAAAGCCAGAAAGAAAACAAGTGGCAGGACAGCCATTAGAAAATAACTATGAATAATTATAGAGTGGGGGTAAGGGGAAGTCCAGGGAATTACTTCAGGGATATAATCATGAGCCCACATCCAGGCCAGTTACTGGCGGCTAAAAAGAGGATGTATCCAAGCAGTGTTTGAGGGCCCCTCTGGTTTGGGTCTGTCTCCATCCAGTCTTGCATGAGCCTGCATCCCCATCACAGAAGCTGTTGTCCCCGGTGCCTCAGCAGGACCCTGAAACGTTACGCGCATTCCTGACCTTACAGCGCTCTGCAGACCTTCATGGACAGGGCTCCATGCATGTGTCTGGGACGGGACGAAGACAGGACATTTTCCTTTCACAACGGGGAAGCCGAGGGTCTAAGCTGCAGCCTGGATTAGATCGATGAGGATCTTAATTGTCCTTTGAATGACAGGACTGCTCTACTCATTGTGGGTGTTTAATGAAGGACACTGTACACAGGCATCCCACCAGCAGAAAACTCTGCAAGAAATCGAGGTGTGATAGTCAAAGGAAGTAGAAAGGAGAGTTTTCCATAGCCAAAAGGACTATAAATGGGAACAGCCAGTTCTTCCCATCTCCACGTTCCATAGTAGTTTGGATGCCCCTGGGAACCTCCGTGGCACCTCAGCAGAAGAGACAGCCTGGTTTCTGAGTGCTCTTCAGAGTCAGGCTGTAGAGGTCATGTCTCCTGATCTCTAGGAAGCCTCCACAGCATCCATACTCACTCCTGTCAATGGTGCAGCCAGACACCCACCCGTGGGGCTGTCTATGAAAATTAGACCTCCCTGCCTTTTGGAGAGGGGTTTTGGTATGTTCCTGGTGGTGATATCAATTCAGACAGAACATTTCCAGACAAGTGGCAATGCAAAAAGAAATTAAAATCCCAAATCCGTCTTGGCTCATGCACAGAGCAGGAGGGAATCCAGAGTGGTTGAAAGATGAAAAAAGAAAAAAAAAAAAAATCAGCAGGGTCCAAGAGGTTATTTTCACGCCAACTCCCCAGGTGCTATGCAAAGGTTCAGGAACGAACGTGCACAGTGGCTTGGAGGGAGATGATTACCAGTCAGGAGTCATCTCTTTGAGGTAAAGCACTGCTTACTGCCAGTTCATGGGGCCAGGCAGGGGGTACGTGCTCACAGAGGCAAAGGGCATCCCACGTCGCACCCAGCACACCCTGTAAGGAACCTCTGCGTTCTCAGTCAACTCCAAGAGTATTTTCTACACTAAATCATGATCCTACAGCAAAACCTACACCACCTTACAGGGCAGAAAGAAGCATCCTTCAGAGGACAATTGCTTCTTCCCAGAGATGCCCCTCTCCCGCCACAGCAACAACCTATTGTATTTCTGGGTCACCCATCACCATGGCATCCATCTGCACAGCAAGGTTTCTAAAGCTCCTTAGTCTATGCCAGAGTGACACAGCAACCCCCGGTATTTTATTGCACTACAAGGTAAATAATTAGACAATACCTCCAGAAGACGGCAGGCTGGGGCATCTGTTCCAGTTTCCCAGAGACCATCTGAATTTATACTCTTCCTTTTATTTATACCATTTTTTCTTCTGGTTATTGATGATGTTTCTCATTTGTTTTTATTAGATGCAGGTGTTTTCTGCACTTCAGCTGGGAGCACTTTCCCTTTTCAGCCAACTCCAGATCTACTTTGTGTCTCAGTCACCTTTCGACTGTGATACTGGAGAGGCAGAGAAAGAGAGAAAAAAAGAGAGAGATACCAGGTTTTGCTGCCTCAGCAGATGTGTGTTAAAGTGTTTAAGTGATTCAGCCAGTGCATCTGCCTGAGGCCAAATGAGAGGCATTGTCTGAATCTAAAACAATTAATAACCAAAAAAGACCGTGGGCAGAACGGAGCAGGGGAAGGTGGAGGTGGAAAGCGAGCGAATCACAGCGATATTTCCAGCTTGCAGAGCTCATCGACAAGATCTCCAACCTCTTTCAAAGACAGCCCTTTAAACCCACCTGGTCCCCTCCGAGATACAGAAGCCTCGTCAGCCCTGTTGCACAGATAGGGGAAACCGAAGCTGCTTTTGCAACTCATCCCCAGCCATCCAGCACCTCTAGAAGAGGGCCAGCCTCCCCCCAGAGCCAGACTGCCCTTTCCCAATGCCCCAGGGAAGTATGACCCCATACACCAGCCCGTGCCCGTGGCACACGTAGCCGGCGTGGTGGGAGAGCCACAGCTCCTGCTCACCGCTGGACCACGCACGTGTGCTGGGAGGGATGCTGAGCCACTCGCCCCACACTCGGAGGCCGCTCTCGGGCCCTTTGAGAGCCGCCAGCAATGCAGTGACCTCTGCTCTCTGCCCCGTCTGGGAAGGTGCAAAGGGGAACTTCTGTTGTCCGCTCATGATGAAATAGCTGTCTTTTCCCCATTAGCAGAAGAAACTAATTTTGTCTGTGCTCAGGCAAGAGGAATTTGTCCCCTGAGCCATTTCTGTCTCTATCATTTAAACATCCAGAACAGCCTTTATCCTCTGGCCCTTGTGAAAGACTCCGAGGACATCCTGACGCTCAGGATCCGATGGCCCTCCCTTACTAAATCCCCCCATCTCGCAAGCTGACTCGGGTGGGCCATGGGGAGATGGAGGCAGCCCGGTCACCAGTCACCGCTGGAAATCTTGGCAACCGAGCCTCGATAGCGTGAAACAGAGCCAACGCAGCCCCGCAGAACACCCAGACGCTGATCTGGTGAGGGGAGACTCCATTTCCACATGCGGTTTAAAATTGATACCCCCATGAGGCATGTTAGAAAGCAAAACATTGATGCTGTCTTCACTGGAAGCATCGGTTGCTTTGTTTTTTTAATGACACAGAAAGCTGCTTGCAAAGAGATAATTTCATTCAGCCTAGCCCTTCCCTTACTGGATGTGGAAGGAAGCCCTTGGAGGTGACTCTCCAACGTATCCAGTATGCCACCTAGCCCTCGCTAGCTCTACTACACCCACCGCTGCAGGAAGGGCTGCGGGCACTTGCTGGAAAGGGGCTCCCAGCACGAAGCTGTGAACACTTGTTGGGGTTAGCATCACAAGTGAGAAGGCATTGTCCAAGGGAAGAATAAACATCTCGGGAGGAAGTCACATTTTACTTCTGACACTCAACCCGGTCTCCACGCAAAGTGAAATGTCCTGTCAGTATCTGCACCGCCAGCTGTTGCCCATCTTCGCTTCCTGCACTGCTGTCTCAGACTTGCCCCATCAGTTCCACTTACATCACTTGTCATTTTTCCCCCCGAGGATGAAATATCGAATTTTTTTCATAATGATGCTTCAGGCACGAGATTTCACAACCTGTTGGTGTTTTTTAATACTGGCACATGGAAAAAAAATTTTACATTCTCCTGGATAAGCGTTATTTTGTTAACGAGTTTCAGATCTACACACACTGGACAGTGGTTTTGGAGGCAGAGGAAAAAAAACTTTGACTCTTCTATCTGCGATTTAGCTCTTAATCTTTCTAGATTGCCTGAACTTGTTTGATGTTCTAAGTGCCTCCAAAACACACAGATTAGCCCAAACTGATTAAAGCGTATGTTCCGTCCTCTTTATCATACCCAGGAAAGTCAGCGCTTTTGCACATTATAGAGAGTATCATAATGAAGTGTGATGTATCTGAGATGTAAAGAACAGTAACTGCTTTCTAAATAATTATTTCTTTTTTTTGCAACAGAGCCATATGTAACACATGGAGCCTATAGCAATGAAGTGTATTAGAAGACTCTAATAGAAAGCTTGGTTTCCTCTGAATGCTTTCTGTTCAATCTCCCAAAACAAGAAAGTATGTCTTATAAACATAAAACATGATCGTGATCTCCCTTGGAAGAGCGCAAGCCAGGAGAAATGTGATCTTTGTTAGCTGCAGGCTTTCCTACTGCTCACGACCCATCGTACCCCACATGCTGCCCCGTTGCTTTCACAGCGTAGCAGGGTTTTTTTGGAGTGTCAGCAAAAGATGCCAAAAAGAGCCCTCGTGAGGAGCATGGACCAGGCGTTCATCTGCAACTCTGTCGTGACTGCTGGGCTCACTGGCTCAATGCAGGTAGCCCCAAGATCTCCACGGCTGAAGCTACTTTCACAGTGTGGGAGAGCACCCACCGTCAGGGAACATATCATGGCTAAAACCTTGTCTTCTGGTTGAGGATATGACTCGGTTCCCAGGCGCGCTTTCATGGGTGAAGGTCCTTGCAGCACAGCGTAGGAGTGAAATGAGAGTGGCTGACAGACAGCTTCATACCACCTCGATTTTGGCCTCCTCTGCAAGCCCAGGAGAACATTCCCGGGCAGACCTACATCCCCCGAGCAGCTTCCCCAGAGATCCCTCGCAGGATCTCTGCCCCGTGGCGATCCAGCCATGCCCAAGCCTTCTATGCCAGGGCTCGCAGCTGGGCTCAGTGGAGGCAGCTCTCCACACACCTCACCATTTTGTGTCTCGCAGGTTGGAGCGGGAGTGAAACCTCCCCTCTACCCCTCCAGATACTCCCGCTGTCTCCGTACCAGGTATTAATCTACAGGGCACCCTGCTTCTTGAGAGGTGGAGAAGAGAATGAGGAGAGCAATTTCTCTCCTGTTCTAAGCCCTCTCACAAAGCACTTCCAGATCTCCAGGTGAACAGTGCTCGCTCTCTGCCCAGTGCTATTTTCTGCAAAGCACCCATTCATACCGGCAGCAGATTCTCATAAAAAAGAGCAGCAGGATACAATTAATATGCTGTAAAAGTCATAAGTGTCAACTTGAGAAACCATTTAAAAACACTTCTAGATAAAATCCTAGGGGGTGGCCTTTCTTACCTTAAGGGTGCCTATTTTTTGGCCGTTACTGGGATCTAAGCAGATATTCAGGTAGTATTAAATAAAACCTCTGGAAAATCTCTTGGTAGAAAGCAAAGCAGAAAAAAAAAGCTTAGAAATGTAGACTTCTTTTATGAAAAGGGGTGGGGGACAGAGGACAGGAGGGAGTTGATCTTTACTACAGAGTCCACATGGGGCAGGAAGGCAGTAAAATAAGGAACACCTGAGAGGTGCAAAAAAAGCCTTAAGCTCGGAAATTTTGGAGAACAAGGAGTTAATGCTTTTCAGCAACCATCGTCCTCTTACCATAGATAAGGGTGCATTCTAGTGGCAAAATCCGTGCAATACAGCTGCACAGACGACTGATCTAAAAAGAAACCTGGGGAATACAAGGCTTTGCGGGAGTGTGTGCATATGTGGAAGGGGGGGGGGGGGGGGGGGGGGAATGCCTTGAACCGCACATAAACCTCACCCAGAACTGGCTGATCCGTTTTAACTCCCCTCTCCTGCGGTAGCTAGCCCGGTGCCTGTGAGCAGCCCCCAGCCCTCGGCGCAGCCATTCCCCCCCGGGGTAGGTTCAGCTCGTCCTCCCGCTCCAGATGTGCGATCCCTGGGCACAGCTGGCCGGGCGGGCAGCGCCGGAGGTTCCCTGCGCCATGCTGCCGGCTTCCCGGCTCCGAGCAATGAATGAGCGCTGAGGGAGGCAAGTGCGAAGGAAGGACCGCGGCCCGGAGAGCTGCAACCCTTAGGAATGCAGCGGTGGAACAAAAGACAACAAACCCCAAGCTGGCCAGGACAGAGGATGAGCAAAACCGCTCCCCCCCCCCCCCTCCCTTCCCCACGTTGTGCAGGGCAAGAAGGAGAACAAGAATGAGCTAAAACGTGCAAATTGGACTTCACATGGCAAAATTCCCCGTTTTCTGGCATTCCCTGAGCAACAGCGAACTTTTCCAAAGAGGAATCTAACACAGTTCTTACAAGCAGCCCAGCCCTCCCTCCTGCTCCCCGGCCGGCTGCGTTAACCCCTGCCGTTTGGGGGTACCGGGGGTGCACCCTGGCACTGGGCAAAGCCTCACCCCGTTTCTACCCAGGGGCGGGAGAGAGGAGCTGGGAACCCTGCCCACCCAGGTCCGGGGGGAGCAGCTCCCTGCTGCGCTCACTTCTGGAGCTGCTGGGACGGCATGGGCACCGGCCCCCCACCCCCCCGAGGGTCCCCAGCACGGCAGCGGGTGAGGGGCCCGGCCCCACCATCACAAGGGACAGCGCGCAGGATCAGGCCCTCCCAGCATAACCGCCCCTCCCTCCCCAAACTCAGAGCCCTGACCTCTCCCTCCCAGACTCCCTGCAGCCCAGGCTGCCGTGCAACCCAATTGCAATCACCTTTTTTTTTTTTTTTGCTTAAACCGTGAAGATCTGAACTTCCACCCCCCCATCCCCCCTCCGGCTTCCCCTTCCCCCTCCCCCTCCCCTTGTCTCTCATAATATTATCCTTGATGACTGCGCGGGGTTTGAAGCCCAGAAGTCAGGAGCTGTGCACCCACCCCCACCCGCTGCAGCGTGCACTGATAGGGCCCTGGCTGCTGGCACCCAGTCAAGCTGAGGTGTCATTGGGATCTCAAATTGCAGCTAGGGGCTGGCAGGCAGCCAGAGGCAGCCTATTTAAAAGACAGCCTGTTCTGCAGTATTCAGTCTCTTTAGAAACTTCTCCAGGGGAAAAGTGTTGGGAGATCTACAAAGTGGATTTTTTTTCTCTCTCTTTTTTTTTTTTTTCTTTCTCCCCCTTCCCCCTGCTTTTTACCGCTCCTCTGCAGACTTTGCAACAAAACACTCCAACTTTGCAGGAAACTTTTTTTTTTTCCTTTTTTGGCCTTTTTTTTTTTCCCCACTTTTTTTGCCTTTGCAAATCTTGGAAGAGGAAAGCGGGAGGGTTGAACAGAGCCGATCGAAACACAACTTTGCTTCATACCAAGCTTCCCAGCAGCTCGCTGCGTCGGGAGAGACTTTTTTCTCCTCCTGCAGAAGAAGAGAGGGAAGGGGAGCTTTGCATCCCCTCTTCCTTCTCCTGCCGTCCCCCCCCTCCCGTTCCTGACTGCTTTGATGCAATAAGAGCAGGACACTGGTTTTCAAGGAACTTTGCTCCCTTCCCAACCTGCCTCCTCCCAGCCCTTCGGGAAGAGAGAGTGTGCCTGCGCGTGAGTGTGTGAAGCCGCCGTCCCACCTCCCCAAACCCCCTGCTCCCCGCGCCTCCCCCTTGCAACCTGTAGGCTGCGCAGCCCCCGCGGGCTTTCCTCCCTCTCCCCCCTCCCTTCCTCCCTCCCCCTCTCTTTTTGCTCTCCCGCGGATCGCGGTGCGGATCCCCCCGTTCGAGGCGAGAAAAAGCTGAAAGGAGGAGAAAAAGGAAGAGGAGGGAAAAGAAAGAAAGAAAGGAAAAAAAAGAGAAAAAGCAAACCTAAGGCGCTCCCCCTCTCCCAACGCCTAAAGAAAAGCAGGAGGGTCCCGCACCCCGAGAATAAACCCCAGAGCGGGGCGCCTGCGAGCTTTTTCCTTTTTGATTTTTTTTTCCCCCCTTCTTTTTTTGCCCCCGAAGGGGCAAGCGGAAAGCAAGCGCCTCCCCCCCCCCCCCCCCCCCCCATCCTCCGGCGGCAGCCCCCCGCGCCGCGCCCCGCAGCCTCCCCGCCGCGATGCTGCTGCGGCTCCTGGTGCTGCTGGGCGCCTGCCCGGGGCTGTCGCGGTGCCTGGGCTCCTTCGTGCAGTGCGAGCCCTGCGACGGCAAGGCCCTGTCCCTCTGCCCGCCGCCGCCCCTCGGCTGCGAGCTGGTGAAGGAGCCGGGCTGCGGCTGCTGCCTCACCTGCGCCCTGCCCGCCGGGCAGCCCTGCGGCGTCTACACCGAGCGCTGCGCCCGCGGGCTCCGCTGCCTCCCGCGGCAGGGCGAGGAGAAGCCGCTGCACGCCCTGCTCCACGGCACCGCCGTCTGCCTCAGCGAGAAGAGCTACCGCGAGCAAGCCAAGGCCGGTGAGTCAGACCCGCTTCCCCCGGGCCCCCCTGGCTGCCGGGGGATTCTCCCGGCCCCCCCCCCAATGCTGCTTTTCCTTTGCCGCCCCTCCGCCTGCTGCTTCCACCCCGCCGCCGTCTCCCGGCTGCTCGCCCCCCTCCCCCCCTTTCCGGGTGCTCTTCCGTGCCCCCTCCGCTCGCTTTGCCGCCTTTCCGGCTCCCTTTCCATCTTTCCGCTTCGCTTTTCTACTGCCTCCCGCTGGCTGCTCTTCCCTGTGTGTCTCTCCCCCCCCCCCCCCCGGCTGCTTTCCCATCCTTCCGGCTGCTTTTCTGCCTTCCCAGGTGCTCTTCCGTGCCCCTGTTTGCTTTTCCGCCTTCCCGGCTACTTTTCCATCTTTCTGCCCGCTTTTTCATCCCCACCCTCTCCAGCTGCTCTTCCACCTCCCCACTCCCGCCCGCCGTGTGCTTTTCTGCCCTCCCGGCTTCTCTTCAGTTCCCCTCCACGACCACCAGCTGCTTTTCAGTCTTTCTGGCTACTTTTCCACCTGATTTTTCTCTCTCACACACATACACACACCCCTGCTGCTTTTCCGTGTCTCCAACTATCTCCCCATTCCTTCCCCTCCCCACCCCCTCCACTGGCAGCTTTTCCAAGTCCCCAGTTGCTTTCCCACTGCTTCTCCACCACCACCACTTCCACTGGCTGCTCTGCCACCCCCTGTTGCTTTTCCACCTTTCCAGCTATTTTTCCATCTTTCTGGATGCTCTTCCGTGCCCCCCCCCCCCCCCCAGCTGCTTTTACATCTGTGTGGGGACTCTTCCATCTCCCTAGCTGTTCTTCCATGCCCCCCGCCGCTTTTCCCACCCTTCTTTCCATCCATGCCCTGGTCAAACCTCCTGTTGCATCATCTCACGGCCTCCCCCACCCCCGCTTCCATCATCACCTCTGGGTTGTCCCATCCCAATGGAAAGCTTTTCTTCCCCCACCTCCCAGATGCACCCTCTTAGCCACAGCTGCATCCCAGTCCTTCCCCAGTTGTATCCTTTACATTTTTCCTGCATTGCTGTCTTTGCCTTCTCCCTGCTCCCTTTCTCTCACCATATCCTCCACCTTGCCCTGGGGCCCGAGCTGGCCTCTGCAGCTTGAGATACAGGGGAGGGCAGGGCACTTCCTTGCACCCGTCTGCCCCATCCCCAAAGCCCTCGCTCCCCCCGCCCAGGTTTGTGGCTCAGCCCCTGCCCGTCTCCTCGCGAGCGTTGCAGCCTGCTCTTCCTGGCTGCCCGCTCCTGGATGTCTTTGCCTGGCGATGGGTGTTCGCCCAGGATGCTGCAGGTGCGATCGGGGCAGGGAATCTGTGAAAGCAAAGGAGAACGATGGCATTGCTAATAGTGGGGAAGAACAGGTTAAAAGCAAGCACGGAGGCTGGCGTGGAAGCAGCAGTGCAAAGCCAGGCTCCTGAAATGTTTGCACCTTGCACGTGACAAAAGCACGAAAGCAAGCGCTCCTTCGCCTTGGCACGTGTTAAACTCCCATTTCTGGATCCCGCAGCTCGCGCGAGGACGCTTTCCCCATAGTCTTCCAAACACATCTGTATTTCTGCCATGGCTTGAAGGGGAGGCAGGGAGGATGTCTGCGTGTCCAGGGGACCGGGGAACCACTTGGCAAAAAAAACCCGAGAAGCAAGCCCCTCACTTTTTTTTTGGTCCATGAAAAAGTCGATTTTGCTTGTTAGCGAGCTTCTGCTTATACCCGCGCAAGGGGACTCCGTTTCTCCTTCCTAGCACCTAATAAATCTTGATGCTTTTATTATTTTTCCCCTTTGCTGTTTGCAGGCAGTGCTTGTGTTGCTACGCTCCGGCCTTCAGAGCAAAACCAAATTCTGTCTGCATAACTTCCCCCTCACCCCCAAAATGACAACAAACATCCAAGCTCCCCTAAAATTGGCCAGAAACAGCAAAGCTGATCTTGGTTTTCTGAAGGGGAGCTGGGAGGGGACCTGCGCAGGGAGCGGAGGGTGAAGCCAGGCGCCGCGTTCCTGCCGCGGAGCCCAGGAAGCCGGGCAATAACCTGCTGGCAGCGGAGCTATGCGAAGTATCCCGGAGCACGTCATCCCTGGTGTTTATTTACTCTGCGCGTGTGTGTGCGCGGCCGGGGGCCGGCAGCGTGGTCGGGGAGGCAAAGCCATGCAGCCAGAGCCAAACGCAGTGGCGGCTGGGAGAGTGGGGCCGAGGGGGCCCTGCGCAGACTGAAGGCACCCGAGAAAGCTTCGGCGCTTGGCTCCCAGCGTGAATCTCCTTGCGTTCCACCTGCCTTGCTCTTAAGGAGGGAACTGGTCCTTTAGCAGGTGCTTTGCGTGAGAACTTTGGCCCGTCCCCTCCTAATATCGCTGCTCTTGGTTTGCTGGGGATGGGGAGCACCTGTTCAGCGAACAGGGAGAGGGATAGGAAAGAGGTTGCAGGTTTGTTGCAAAACCACCCTCCCAGCACCACCTACACTTCCAGTTCGGACTCCCCGAGTGCCGCAGGGGGCTCTTTTTGGCAGGTTTTGTTCGCAGACGGGAGATGAGCCTGGATCGGAAGGGCTGCTGCGGGAAGCCGCGGGAGACCGGCAGGCTGCTCTTGAGATTTGTGTGATTGCAAAAAAGAAATAAAAAAATAAATCAGGAATTCCTGAGGATGGGAGAAGAAAAAAACTCTCTTGGCGTTCGACTAGTAGCATGTGAGAACAAAGTATATTTTCATAGGCGTGTTTCTAAGCAACGGGGCAAGGAGAGAAATGAAGTTTGACTTGAACTTTCTGGCCTCTGCCAGTTTGGCCAGCAGTGCAGGGACCATGCACTGGAGAAGCTGGCTTGGTCCTCCCATCTATCAATGACCAAAATTGGCCCTGAGCTGCGAACCACTGAGAAAGAATCAGCACTCCGCAAAATAAACTATGTGGCAGCAGCAAGGACCGGATCAGGCTGCATTTCTATCTATTTCTGCTCTTGCGCTGGCCGGGTTTAAAATCGCAGATGCTTTCCTCCTTATAGTCGAGGGGGAGACGCAACAAGCGGTATTGCAAGAGCCCAGCCTGGGAGGCCGGGCTTGGCTCTCCTCTAGGCCAGATGTCTTGCCTGGGGACAAGGTGCTCCAGATACCGTGCCTCAGTTTCCTCATCCATAAGCTGGGCACAGCGCCGGAGCAACGCCGGAGCAACGCCGGAGCTGCTGGGCAGGATGTGCTCCTGGCTTGCTGAGAGGTCGGAAATGAAAGCAAGCGTGGTATTAAAGGGCTTTGGTAAGGCTCGCTTTAAGTAGATGGATGTGTAGGTCCTGACGGGACCGTCCCTGCAGTCTTTCCTGGCACAACAGCCAGACACTGTCCTTTACCGAAAGTCAAACATCATGGCTGTAATTGACTGTTCCTGGTAAAAAACCATGAATGAGCTTCATTTATGGCACAGGCTGCAGGATTCTGGGTTTTCTCTGTTTTGTTTAGGTTTCCTTTGAAATACACCATGTCTTGCCATTTTTCTCCCCCGTGCTCCCGCCAGACTTCCTCCTGCTGAGACAGCAAGGTCAGGCCCAGCGCCGGGGAGCGGAGGGCACAAATTGGAGCCTGCTGCCCTGAAAAGGCTCGTGGAAAAACAAAGGTTGTCAAATATTTCCTTCTCCTCTCTCATTCCTGCTCTCTTTCTAGAAAGCGAGCAAGACTTGGCAAGTTTCCTCACGAAACCGTGAGCCAACGATAACCAGGAGGGGAAAGGGGGGGGGCGGTGCAGAATGTAGCCCTAAGAAAATCGTCTTTGCTGCGTCAGCTGGAAGGAGGCGGAGGAGGAGTGCTGCCGAGCCCGAGTTTCCTGCGGCTCATGTTCGGTGCAGTCCTTTATCCCTCCCCGACACGTTCCCCGCCACTCTGCCTCTCCTTCCCGTGCTCTCCTGCTCCCCGTCCGGGGATGCGGGGCTTTGGGGGCGAGCGGTGGGGATGTGGCGTGGCTGGTGGGCAGCCCCGCGCCGAGGTCCGGGGTGAGGGCGAGGGTTAGGGCCGGGGTCGTGGGAATGGGGTGCTTGGGACGCGCTGGGTCGCGAACATGTGTCGCTCGGGGAGGGACCCGGCTGGCATGAGCGGCAGGTCCTTTGTGCGAAGCTGCTCCCGAGCTGTCAAGGCGAAAGCTAGTAGCAACAGGCCTGCAAAGCCTCGGGTCCAAAACAGGAAAATCTCCATTTTTCTTTTGATCTGAATGTTTAACAATAACAATATATTAAAAAAAAAAAAAAAGAGGGTGAAATCCATCAGGTGCCAGCAAGAGAGCCAGGTTTCTGCTATGCATGTGTACAGAGGAGGGAGGGATGGGGTGGTTCAAACAGGAAAGGAGGGGCCTTGGCTGGAAAGATTTTTCGGCAGCCTGGTTTCTAAGGAAGGAGGGAGAATATTAAGTAGTTGATCCAAGTGAAATTCCTGCTGGGTGCCAGCAGAGTTCACCGGAGAAAAGACGTGGCTCTGTGCGTGCATGCGTGCAGGAGTGACAGAGCTGGTCCTGAGCTCCCGTGCACGGCTGTCAGCCTGGACCCGCTCCAGGACAGAGGGACCCCCTCCAGAGCCCGCACCGCCGTGGAGAATGGGGGCTGGCCTGGAATGGGAGCCTCGGCAAACCCGGGGGATGCTGGAGGAAGGCTGCGTGCCTCCTCGTGTCAGTGTTGAAGCCCCAGCATCCTGTGCCCAGATGGCTGTGGCGGCTTTGGTCAGTGGCGTGAGCGGGGTTGTGTGCGACGGCAGGCGTGCGCCTGGCTGCGGGGTGAGGTGTCCCCTCAGGCTCGGAAGAAGAGGGTAGGAGAGCTCGGGTACGTTTTGTGCCAGGGTTGGGACGGCCCCCGGTTTCTGTTGGTCACGTAGCTTGGCACATGTGTGTCAGGGCAGCCAGGGAGGAAGGAGAGGAGGAGAAGCGGTGAGCGGACGCTGCCTCGCACGAAGCGCAGAGCTCTGCTTCCTCCTAATGTCCGCTCCAAGCTTTACCCATGCTGGATCGAAAGGCGTCGCAGATGTAGGAGCGGCTGCGGGAGCTGCTGTGGCAGTGGCGGTTCCCAGCACTCTTCACCCAAACTGGAAAGCCTGGGAGCAGTCTGGGAGGGGGGGGCAGGAACCACAGCCCCCCTGGGGCTCACCGCTCTCTGCTCAGCGGGGTGAGCTTCTGAGGACAGTTGCAGCTCATCTCACCTGTGCTAAGTCACAGGGGAGATAAAAGGGCCCGGGGCATGGCAAATCCTGCCTATTTTTTTACCAAGGACTTAGTAGTGCAAATTCGAGGTCAGATACGATAAAAAGCAGATTTTGGCTGGAATGCATCTGCCCCTCCACATGGGCTGCAGAGCAGCAGGATGAATATGCACAGGAAAGATATGTATGTGAACATACGACACATGTACGCGTGTTCACATGCCCACGCATGCCTGCACAGACATTTGGTGTATGTGAACACACGCACGGAGCATTTTTGTCTCTGGGGGTAGAATGGTTTCCAGGCAGCACACACAAACCTCTCAGAGGTGCAGTGGTTCTGCTTATGACTGGCACACCGGTACGTTGCCATCAAGATCAGATATTGGGGTACAGACCCACCTACCCTATCCATCGACCGAGGCCTGAAAAATGAGGTGCAGCAGGTGAGCATATGAAACAAGGGGAGGCAAGGAAGGAGATAGAGGCAAGATATTCCTCCCAGCCAGCTGTGTGGATCCAAACTTACCCCCCGTGCTTCGAGGTGGGTTACGTTTTCTGGGTAGACGAAGTCTACTTTAGTTAAATACCCCGAGATGTCGGGGGAGATATTGCAGTGGAGGTGCAGATAGGCTGTGGCTTGCAGAGGCCAGCCAGCCCACCTGCCAGAGTGGAGGATGTGTGCGTGGGGCCGTGGTGCCTGGTGGCATCAGTGGAGGAGATGGTGCCAGGGGCACTGAGGGTGCTGGGACCCTGCAAATTTCTCTTTGCCTCGGCAGCAACAACTGACCTTTGGGAAAGCGGGAAAGAAGAACTGATTTGGGAGAAGATGGCAAATTTGCTGAGAGGTGGCAAGCTGAGGGCAGGAGAAACAACCTCCAGCGTTGAGGAGGAGGAAGCAGCAGGACCTGAAGACATGGTGCATGCAGAGGTGAAAGGTGATCCAAAGAGTTTGGCCTAGGTGAACTCACTGGCAGCCAGCATAATAACCACCTAGGCATTTGTAAGGAGATTTTTTACAAGGGAAAAGATAGATATTATCTGTTTATCCTCAGGACAGGTGTAGCCAAAAGCATGAGGAGGCTCTGCTGGCAAGGAGGAGGGGGATATCTGCCCCACCATCCTGGGATTCCCTAAGACCTGGACTCGCTGGGTCGATTTAGCAGGAGCCTCCGTGCTGGGTCTCCCCAGGGTGATGTGCAGGGCTGCCTGTGGGTCGCAGAGTGGGGTGGCAGCTGTGCCAGTGCTCCCGGGCCCCAGGGCTGCCTGTCTGAGATCACTGGGCACGGGTCAGGCTTGACACCTCGGCCCATCCTGGAAGGGTCGCACCACATCTGGTGATGAAGGAGTGACATCCCCCATCCCCTCGCCACTCAGCCACCATGAGACACTCTCTATTCCGTCAGCTGTGTAGCCAAGGCAACTCTCAGCGAGATGTTGTTTTTGAGGTGGCTCTTTGATGCTAGTGATCTGAGGGGACCCCTTAGTGTTTATGTCAATCCACTGCTCACAGTTAATCCCAGCAGGAGCCAGCATAATGTGTTTGCAGAAATTTGGGACTCTCGGTGGTTTGATGTGGGCAAATTTGCTCTCAAAGAAGCCATTTCTTGGCATGTTTTGGTGGGTCTCCTGTCTGGTTATGATGTTTTCAGGACAAGTGTGCTAACTGCCCATCAGTCCGTGTCTTTTAACCATCAGCTTCTGGCTGGGAAACCACACTTACCTTAAACTATGCCTGCAGGAAGGTCCCGGCCTCCCCTGGCTGCAGAGTGGCTTTGGTCAACAGGCTAAACCTTGAGGAGGCATCTTAAATTTATGCCTGTGGAGTCAGTGGGCATTTCTTCTGTGTGTACGCATAAAGCCTTGCTCTCGCTATTGCCCGCATTCTCCAGACCCCTCTGATAGTCCCATAATTTTTCCCCATGCCTCACCCAGTGGTTCTGCCTCTTGCATGCAGGATGTGGGAGTGGGGAGTCAATACCCCCCACAGAAACCGGCACATCATTCCCTATTAGCCTGGCAGGGCTTGATCCTGCCAGATGCTGAGCACCTTTCCTCTAGGTCCAGAGCATCACAGGCTTTTGGGCACCTAATCCTCTCTGTGGGAGCCAGCTACCTCAGTCCTCTAAGGACTGTGAGGCCAAAGCGGAAGATGCTGTTGGCTTGGGTAGGATTGGAAAGCTCTTAGCAGCTTTTTGCCTTGAGGGCTGCTACTGCAGTTTGGTTTGTTTGCTTGTTGGATGGACACAGCTGGCTCACTGAGGGAGGTAATTGTTATGTTGATGGCGATAACTGGTCTGGTTGCTGTTTAAGGGCAAGGAGGTAATCCTGACAGGTACCTAAGGAAATGATCCCCTAGCTACACAAGACAGGCAGTGTATCTTAAAGGTAACTTTGGGGGCGAAGTTGGCCAGGAGTCGTAATTCTATTTTTAGAAAACCAGTAGAAATATTTTCTTTTTTCCAAATTCAGATGGGATTCATCCTCAGAAGACAATTCAGTCAACAGACTGATTTATTATTCATGCTTACGAAATCAGATGTTATGCGTTGGACTAATGATGAAAATCTGGTAATTAAATAAGCCAGTGAACAGCTATGGAACCTGGCTTCCACTTTTTAATTTAAAGGAGATGCTGGAGAAGGAAAAAAGTTGTATTAGGAAGGGACTGCATGCCTTATACCAGTCCAGCAGTCAATTATTGTGCTGCCACAGCCAGATGTATGTCTTAAAGTATCTTCATAAATGTCTAAATAAAAAGTGACATACAGTCACTCTGCCTTCACTTGTGACTCCTGCTTTCCTGAAGAAATAGCAGAAATGAGTGAAATTTTACTGCATCATTTCATAACCATTCAGTTATTTGGTTTTGTAATAGCAGAGGCGGCTTGAGGTTGCAGGAAAACAACAAAGTGCAACGGGGATTTATCATTCCAGAAAGGCTCCAGACCACTGTCTGTAGCAGAGAGTGATCAGTTGTCTTTCTTGGAGTTTCAGACCCCCACAATGGAGGTCTGCACCCTTTGCTCCGTCAATGGACCTGTGATATTTTTTTAACATTGAAAAGCATCTTTGCATCCTGTTGGACCAAAGGGAATTGGTTAGTGTAAGCAGTGGTACAGTGCAGGGTGGGAAATGTCTAGGAGAGGCAAGGATCAAGCTTGGGAATTTTCTGTTTGTCAATATTGTCAGAGTGTGAACATCAAACTTCTGGTACTTTTTTGTGGTACTCCTTAGGTGGACTGAGAGATTAAATAATGGCCAGACCTACTCCAGGCAAAGCCTTTCTAAGAGAAGGAGCCATTAAGAAAGTAGAACGGAGTCCTGAGGGCACAGGTGGAAATCCCATCACTCGGAGCTTGTAAAAATCAGGTTGGATGGTACATGTGATGATGTGTCATCTGGTGCTGACACAGAGATGAGCAATGGATGATCTCACAGATCTTTTCCATCTGGTTTAAGGCAGAGCTGTGAAAGTCAGGCTGGAGGCCTAGAAATTAATCCAGGCTAGGATGGACATTGCAATCACAGCTGCACACCTGAAATATTTGTGGTGTTGGACCAGTTCTCATCCAGGACCCGACACAGGTGCATCTCCATACTCCACTTGATGTGCCTTCACCTCTCCTTGGGGCGAGCAGAGGGGCTGGCTTTCTTGGCTCTTCCAGTTGCTGGCTGCTGCTGAGGCTGACAGAGACCATCAATAACATAAGTGGGGATGGGTCTTTTGATGGAGACCACCAGCTTCCAGTGGGAGCAGCATCTCCTGGGTTCAGTTCCAGTAGGCTCAATATGAAAATAAATCACATGCAAAACCCTGACTAAAAGGCAGAAGCTTTCTTCAGCCACAAGCAGGCCAGAGAGCTAAGCATAAACAGCAGTGGCTATGTGTTTGGTAGGACATCCTCTTCTCAGGATCATCTCCTTTAATACAGAGTTTTCCCCTTAACTGCGCAGTGTTCTTAGCGTAAAATGCTGCGAAATCCACAGTGATATCACAGCTTTTGATAGCCACCAGCAACACTCTTCTTGGTTATGGTTCTGTTTCTGAGGCCTTCTTAGCACCTGGCTCAGCTATGGTTTGCAACGTTTGGGTTTCAGTGATTAAAATAGCAGCAGCATCCTGGCAGTGTCCTGCTTTCAAGTCCAGGTTTCCTGACATCTCGAGTATATTGACACCAACCTTCAGCTGAGTTTTAGAGACAGGTTTCCCCTAGTCCAGAAGGGCAAAGCTACCTACTCTTTCTCCCTAGTGACATTTCCTCCGTCCCTGCTGTTGAGCAACCTGCGTCCAAAACAGTCTCTCTTGTCCCCTTCTTTCTTGTACGATAAAGATAGTTGATGGCTGCTATTAGGGTTCTCTTCCAACCCATCACACCTTCTTCATTCCTAAGCACACAGCAAGATTTTTTTCAAATGATCTCTGGTGGCCGGATGAGCAGTTCACATCCTTTTGTTTTCATTTCGAAGACCTTAAAGCATGTATGTTTTCTAGGTAGGGTTTTCCTCTCTTTTTGCCACAGATAAGCCCCATGGAGAAACTGCTGGTAAACGACTCGATGCTTGTCAGGAGCTGCTCCAGATTTCCCTCACTTTTACTGTCAGTTAGGCAGAGTCTGTTATGCAGTCTTCTTCCCTGAGTTTTCCTTCTTTGCTCTTTTCTGCTCTTAGTTCCTTGGCAGCCTGGTGGGGTTTTTGCCGCCTTTATTACAACCAATGGAATCTGCCACTAGGGTGGATTTGTTGGAAAAGATGCAAGACTAAGAAAGACTGAATGATTTCATCCTTTCCAGGAAGGAAAAATATGTCTTGGTCACTATGATATTGCAAGATGATTTATTTAGATTTCTCTGGGTCATTCTTCAACTCATCTCTCAGCTTCTTCTGCAGTTTCAGCATATGGAATGGGGAACATATGCAGCCTCCAGATGATGTGAAGGAAATATGTTTTATCTTCCTATCATCAGTGCATCAGCAACAGGAGCTTCTTGATGTAAATCTAATCCTGAAATACTTCCTTCCCCTCCACTTGCCAGTTCAGTTCCCTGGAAAATAACTTAGTTCAGGAAATGTCAGGCTGATACAAGCAGCTATGTAGAAACAGAGTGCCTGCAATTTTGCAAGATGGTGCACACTGGCATAATTTAATTGCAGTGGATGGATGTTTGTTCATCATCTTACTGGAGGGAGAAACTCTGGAAAGTTTTCCAGCTCTTTTACGGATTAGACACTTTGGCTTCTTTCTTGCACAGAAATGATTTTCACTGGGATCAGAGTCTCTGGCCATGCTGCCTGTTGACCCAGACCTTCACCTGGACTTGGTGTGTCTCGTACATGCATTGCAAACTCCCAAACCTGTGTTGAGAACTGATCGTAGCCAGATTTGGGGACCTATCTGAAGAGGAAGAGACAGATCAAAGGCAACATCTCTCAGTGAGCCCCAGTCCTTGCTTGTACATCCCAGGTCAGAACCTGCCCAGCCCACCAACTGGTGCCCAAGCTTGGCTCTTCCAGCACAGCATGGATGCTTGGAGTCTGCTGAACAGCTAGCAATGAGTAGGGATGGAGCTTACATCGTGGAGCTCCCCATGTCTAAACCTGCTTTGCTCCTTGCTCTAGACAGTTGCTCCCAGGGAGGTTTTTTTTTGTGGCTGCAGCAAGGAAGGGCAGCTCAGGAAAGTATCATTTGGCACACAGCAACACAGCTCCTTCTTTATGCTTCCAGTTCCCATAGCTGTACCTCTCCCACCTCCTCAGCACTTGCTGGCGCTGCGGAGAAGCGGTGCTGACCCAGAGATCCGTACCTACAGATAGGCCCTGCGCTTCCAGAGCAGACCAAAACATGAGCTGGTTCCCTTGAGAGCTCCTTTCCCACATGCTGAGCTGCGTTTCTCCCCCATCCAGCTCTGTATGAGGACAGCGAGGTCATCAGGACGATGATCTCCCTTTCCCATGAGTCCTCTGCGAACCTGGGGGCAGCCCAAGCACCTGATATTCACGCTCTGCAGGTGAGCCCTGGCTGATGCAGCAGAATCTGCATCCACAGGTTTCTGCTGAGGAGACATTAATCTCCTGAGAAAGAGCTGGTCTTCCAGGCTAGTTCAGCAAAGCCCAAACAATAACTTAAAAACAGAAAAAAGGCCACAGTATAGCATATCCCTCTGCCATCCATCCCTGCTCTCTGAGACTTTTCCTGAGCTGTTCCCAAGCATCCTCCCTGCTCTTGGCTTAATAAAATGGAGATAAGTCTTAACCTAGAGTTGAGTCCTTCCAGCCCTTTGGCTGCTTTTCCATCTCTTCTCTGAGCTTGGTCCCACTGACCCGTATCCTTCTCTTAAAAGGTGTCTCTGAGGGTCAAGAAATTGAGGTCCCAGCAACTTTCACCATGCTGTCGCAGGGTTATAAGGTACTGGAATACCCCAGAGCTCTGTTCGACAAGCTTGCATGGCTTTTGGGCCATGGCCTAATTGATCTCTGATCATACGTCTTTGGTAGGGGGCTGGGCATGGTGGGGCAGAGTGGGTGTTTTTTGTGCGTGCTTCACGTTGCTTTGACTGCTGAAGACTTCCTTCCACACTCTGCAAATCACAAAGGTGACTTGATGCCTTTGGCAGCTGTTGAGGTACCTAATTCCCAGTGAAGGAAATAGGGTCTGGGTTTTGTTACCACTGCTCCTGTTCCTGTAAAACAGTTTGGCGCTGCTGCCCATGACAGCTGCATCATAGGCTGCAAGGGGACCAGTGCTGAAGACGTGGTAGGATTTATCTTTCTTAACTTCGGTCCTTTGGAGGCCTAAGTGAGACCATTGGAGTCACAGGAAGAGAGACTGGAGCTTCCAGAGATATGTTGTTCCACACTAAAATCCGTGCTCAAGCCAAATGATGGGGCAGGTCACAATTTGGAGGGTGCAGCATCTCTGCAATGACTTAGACATGGAGTTTAGCCATCCAGCAGAGCCCGAACACCTCTGTGTTAGTGGACAGGCGTTATTTGACACGGATCTGTCGTAAATGCTTGTTGTTCACTGCTGGGAGCAGGGCTGCTGTTTTTCTGTCCTTCTCAGTGTGTGGTGTCTCCTCCCAGTCTCTCTTCGCCTGTGAGCATCGCCAGCGTGCTCCCCCGCCAGTCCCCACCAGACCGATCGCGCCAGCCTGCCGCCGAGTCCCCACCAAAGCACAAAAGTTCGTCGAAAGTCCAAGGCACATCGCAGCTGGCTCTCCAGCAGCCAACGCCCTGGGCTAGTGGAGGGACTGGCCGGAGCCTGCACCCCAGCCCTGGCTGCTCCCGCTCCGGTGGGTGCCAGACGGCCTCGGGCTGGGCGGCCGCCTGAGATCACCGCCTGACTTCACCGGGGCGGTGGTCCGGAGCAGTGACCCCGGCCCCGGGCATCGCGCCTGGGATGGCTCGGCTGCCCACCCCTGTGGGGCCGTGCATGGGGCTGGGGGGTGTTCGCCACCACGCTGGGGGGGTTGTGCCTGTGACGGGAACGTAAATGAGCTGTTCTTCGTTAGGGTGGTGAAAGCTCCCTTCTGTCTGGGCTGATCCCAGCAGCCTCCGGGGAGCTCAGGAATGCTTCTGCTCAGTTGTGCTCTACAGCTGCCAAAGGGCACGAGATGAGGTGACCCTCCTCGCTCTGCATCGCTCACCTGCCTGCATTATCCCTTCCCTGCCTGCATTATCCCTTCCCTGCCTGCGTTATCCCTTCCCTGCCTGCATTATCCCTTCCCTGCCTGTATTTCGAGAGTGCAGACGCAGCATATGTCCCTCCGGGAGGGAGGGATTTTTATTCATGGTCACAGGTGCAAGTCCTGGCTGGGGAGCAACTTGCCTGCCCATCCCAGGAGGTTTCGGCATAGGTCAGGCACGTCCCCTCCTCTGGAGTGGGGGCAAGCGGGGAGGGCCGTAGGGGAAAATGCACAATGAGGGTTTTTACCAGCCAGGGACCTGAGCACAGACTTCCTGTAAAAGATCCAATCTGGAGGAGAGTAGGTACATCTCTAACATGATTTGCAAGTGCAAAAGCTGTTTTCAGGGACAGCACTGACATTCCTTCTCTCCCAGCCACAGGGAGCCCAGGGAAGCTATTTTACGTTTCCCAGCAAGAACCAGTATTGTAAGGGATGGGGGAGAAAGGAGAAATGGGAGGGCCCCATCCCTCTGGCAGCTACAGGGAAGAAGACAAACATTGATTTCAGCAATGATTGCCTCTGCCTGCGTGTGCGTGTAAAGTCCAGCAAGAAGAGTTAAGCAGCCGGTGTGGGGCTGGGCAGACAATGGAGCTGCCGTAGGTAGGAGTCTGCAGCTGTTTGTGCCCGGGAGCTGTTGTTATGGGTGAAGCTTGGAGGGAGTGTCCAGATCTGGCTCTGGTTAGCACTCTGGGGTCCCGATCCGTGGGAACTGCGGAAAAATCCCTCTCTCTCTCCCCTAGCCTCTCCCATAAATTTTTTCCCTTCTCCATCGCCAGCGTCGGCTGCCTAGGTGTCTGATCCCAAAATGTGGTCCATCCCCAAAAAAGGAAAGCCAAAGTGTCAGAGGTCACCCAGCCTGGTTTGGAAAATGCCATGTTCTTGTAAGTGGCGATGGGACAGAAACTGGGGTCCTCCAAAGACAGCTGCCACCAGTACCCAAAATCACAAGGAGCCCGTTGGAAAAGCAGGGTGGGGGTCACTCGTGAAGTCCTGCAGCTGAGGTAATTCCCTTCATGGAGGTAAATCCTCCTCCCGTGGAGAGCAGTGACATTGTGCACTGTTGTGCTGCCCTGTGTAGTGGGAGACGCTGCTCTCTGAGCAGTGATGTTTCAGCCCTGGGTACTGCAAGCCTTAATTTCCATCTTGCAATGAGCACCTCTGAACAGAGAGGGGCGAGTCTGGGGACAAAGGAGGGACTGGGGAGCTTCTCAAGGTCTCCACCAGTGACATTTGCTGTTGTTCCTAGGCTAGAGGTTTAACTGGGATCGCCGTTAAGTCTTTCTCCGACACCTTGCTGCTGAAGTGATGTATTATGCTAGTGCTCATGCTATAAATAATAATAATCATGATAATAATCAAGAGGGCTGTGTAGCAAGGTTGTGCTGCGGTTGTGCTTGTCCTTAGGTGCACGTGGCTTTTTTTGGGGTATTTGAACAGAACAGCAAGTCCTCTGGCAGTGGGCTGTGGATGTAACGAGCACAGATCATTAGCAGCAGCCGTCAAGAGATACTTTTCCTACCTTCCTGCCAGAAACCGTTGAAAATGTGTTATGAAAATGCAAGTCTCCGAGCCGTTTGGAACAAGCTTCCTGCTGCGCTCTGCAGTGTCAGCAGGCAGGGAGGCGGCGTTCCCGCGCACCCTGCACCCACGTGCGAGCCCACCCACCCATCCTGGGGGGTCCTCACACGTGTCCAGAATGCCTGAAGCACAGAAGCACCCAGGCTGGGGATTGGCTCAGGGGCACAAGGTGCACGGGCTGCGATGGGTGGTATCTGTCCAGGACAGCAGGCAGCCGGACGGGAGCAATTTGCGGTTTCTCAGAAACAGTGCCTGGTATTTTGCTACTCTATGTCTCCTCTGTAGGGACAGGGTGAAAGGGTTGGAAATGGCTCCTGCTCCGGAGCTGCTTCTGCCCAGCACGGAGTGGGGAGAGGGCACTAAGCCCTCAGCCCTGGGGCAGAGGACAGCCCGCACTCTGCGATGGTTATTTTCTGCCTGCCAGGGCTCATGGGAGCCTGCATGGATTAGGTCATCAACAGCACAGTCCTTCTGGCCTGACCTGTGGCAGGAGCACCTCCAGATGCTCACCCCTCTTTTCCTGGGTCCTCCATGGGCACCACAGCGTCAGACCGGACACGGAGCCATGGAGTGGCTCTGAGTTGAGTTCAGTCTCTTGCCTTGTCTTCAGGGTCAACATCCCCTTGAGCTGGCTACAGCTCAGGTCTCACCTGGGCTAGCCAGCCATCCTCGGCTTGGCCAGCAATGTCATTCTGTGTGGCCAGCGAGCCTGGGACCTCCGCTGAGAGGGGTCACCTCCTCCTGAGGAGTGGGGAGAAGGGATGGAGACATGAGAGCCACCCACCTCCTGCTATCCCACTGTCCTCTGGCTGGAGACACAGTGAGTAGGGCCTTCCTCCCTATGCCTCATGCCCATAGCTGAAATGCAGAAATGTGGCGTATCTGAATATGTCTGAAACCCAGCTGTCAGGTTGGCAAGGAGGGTGGGAGCAGGCGGGAAGGGGCTGCGCAGCAGCCCAGATCCTGACATCGAGGGAGGGGGAACTCCAGCCACCTTCCTGAGTCTCCAACAGCCACAGTAAGGGCTCATTCAGGGAAATCGGGCGTTGCTTCTGCCAGCATCTCCTCGGGAGCAGAGGTGCCGCGATGCCGGATGGAGGTGAACGGACGAGCTGCTGGGTGAGGATGGGCAGGTGGGTGCAGGGGCTCTGGAGGTGCTGCCTGGGTGCTGCCTGCCCCGGCTCTGCTTTCCCATCTTGCGCTGGCACCAGGAAGGTCCCTCACCAGCTGCCCAGAGCTTGTCAGGAGCTCGTGTGTCAGAGACCTCTGCCCTTCAGTTTGTCAGAATTGTCTTGTTAGTATCAAATTAGGGAACAGGTAGTCAAATGCGTGAGCAGGGACTGCTTCAGCCTTGTTGCTGAAGGAAATCAGGCTATAAAAAACATCAGAGGGTGGAGGAAAGGGATCTCTCCAAGGCATCCATGGGGTTCTCGCTGGGAAATAAAGACCCAAGCTAGACACCGCTGCTGAGCAGCAAACGGAGGAGTCCCACCACAGCCATCGCTTGTGTTCCTACTTGAAGGGGGACCTGTGTGTGCCGGGGAGGGTTCAGGGGGTCAGTTCCAGGTGCTTTTTTGGCCCTGCAAGAAGGGCTAGACTCAGGCTGGGAGCTGGGCAGCTTTTGGTGCATGCCAGCCCTTGACTCCCTCTGCAGAGCACTGGGCTCCCGTGGCTCCCATCTCCCCTTCCCCAAAGGGCTCCACGTTAGTGTCCAGCTCCCAGCCCACTCTGGCTTGCTGGCAGTTTGCAGGAAGCAGAGAAATCAGGTGTTTGCAATGGCTGAAGCTACTGACCATATGAGCAGACTGAGCCACTGCAAACACCCATTGCACCACGAGTCCTGGGGACTGGACACCCCGTGCTGTTTTCCTGACTGAACCGTCCCTGCCTTGTCCCATTTGCTTGTTATTTTAGGTTTGCCCATGTAGCTGTGCCTCTTGTATTTATTATTGCAGAGGTAATGAGCTGTGCTCCTCTTGTGTTACTGTAGGGTTGCCTGCGCTGGTGTGAATCCTCCCCTCCCCTTAATTACCGTAGGGCAGCCCAGGGAGATGCCCTGGCTCTGCTGTGTCCAGCCCTGGCAGTCAGCGCCAGAGGGGATTCCTGGGACGGATCACGGCGTGTTTCATTGCCCTGGAAGGGCTTAGTCACTGCGGATGTCTCCGATCTCCTTTCGGAACTCAGATTGCCACAACATCTTTGTGGCAAAGGATGCTCTTCTACTGCGCCTGGTACAGTGTCATTTCCTCAGGGGCAAGACCGTTCCCAATTTAATCAATCTCTTCCCTATCCCTTGTTTGTCATTCCCCTATAATAGAGGAGCCCCAGCCTGTTGGGGGGCTTAGAGTCCTGCAGCAAGAAAAAAACCCCAAACATAAGAGCATCATGGGGCAAAATGGCAAGAGGATGCTGTCCTGGGGATAGGCGTGAGTCCTGGGGGTGGTGCATGGGGTCATTTATGTTGCTGTGGGTAGTTAAGAGGGTGCTGAGTCTGGGATGCTGACCCAGCTCTGTTCTTGTGGAAAGAGAGGGGAAAAAAGGGGCTGC
Source organism: Opisthocomus hoazin (assembly GCF_030867145.1). Taxonomy (NCBI): domain Eukaryota; kingdom Metazoa; phylum Chordata; class Aves; order Opisthocomiformes; family Opisthocomidae; genus Opisthocomus; species Opisthocomus hoazin. Next base: position 17,487,219 of record NC_134422.1, on the reverse strand, counting down.
TTTAATAAATAAGTGGCTGTGGAAAACTTTCCAGTTTTGCTGGGAGAGGACAGGTCTGCCTTGGCAAGGAGGAAGAGGAGACCGGTGCCTGTGGCAGGCCTGGGTGCCCAGCCACCAGCCTGTCCCCTTAGCCACCTCCGAGGCCACCCCGCAGGGGGTGTGACGGACCAGAGGTGCCATCTGCAATGAGCGGCGCATCCGTCCCCCCTCGCCGGGCATCCCCAAGGCAGCCTGTTAGGGCAGAGCCATCCTCCTCTTCCTGGGCTGCGTCTGGGCTCCTGCCAGTAGCCAGTCTGCATCGAGACTCCCGTTTGCCTTGTTGGGAGGGGGTTTATCCATTTTTATTTTCATCCTGAGCCTTTTTCTTTTGTCCCAACAGTGATGTAGCAAGGAAGGGCAAAATTGGTGCCCTGCTGTCTTCACCGTAGGGTTGCAGGAAGGGACGAGCTGGATTCACTGACGTTGAAGCTGCAGGAGACACGGTGCAGGGAGGGATTTCAACCTCTCTGATGCTGCCTCTTCTACTGCAGAGGGCTTCCCCGTGCCCGCCCGCCAGCCCCAGCAGAAACCTGGCATCAGCGCAGGACTGCTGGGAACCAGGGACTGGGAGACTGGGAGCCTCAGGAGCTTTAAACTGTATTCAAATTTAGTCCAGAAATAACCCTTTTTCACTCCAGTGGCTGTACTAAATGTCACAAGTCATCTAAGTTTAGACTGTCACCAGCTCTCTCCTATATATAACCGTGCAGGGCTCCTGACTGCATCCTGCCGGCACAGGTCACGCTGGGGCGATCTGAGGGGTCTACAGGAAGGCGACTGCTGTGGACAGAGCCTAAACGGTTGCCATCGGTGCCATTGGTGGCAGCTACAGTCAGGCAGCACCACTCGGCAGCGTTAACCTGGGCTTTGCCGGCTGTTCAGTGCATGCCAGCGGACGGGGGTTGGTTCAGTCAGGTGAGCGTGGAGCTGTGAGCTGAGGATCGTGGAGATCCCAGCATTTGTTGCTGCTGAAGTGTCTGCCCAACCATGTGGTGGCTTTGCTGTGAGATTGACCTTGGCTTCGGAGTTGACTCATCTTCGAGCATCCCTGGCTTTTGCTCTTGCATCTGCAAGGCAGGGTGGGGTGTGAATTTGTCACTTAATCCTCTGGCCATGGCTAAAGAGGGCCGCCTTTGCCACATTTTATGTGTCACCTAGTCCTTTCTGGGTGTGGGATGGCACTCCCACCTGTCCTTCTCCAGTGACACACTGCAAAAAATGGTGGCCTTGTATGTAGGAGCCTATCCTGACCCCCAAGTCCTCCATGCCCTCAGACACACTCCTGTCCTGAGCTTAGGGGTCACACAGAAGCAATGCCGCGTCCCACACAGTGGGGTAAAGCCAGGGCTGTAGGCAGCATCTGGGAGAGGGATTTCTTTGGTCATTTGTTACCATCCTGCCTGGTGCAAAGATGTCCTCTGGGGTTGGGCAGGAGAGTCTCAGTGCAAAAGCAAGCCCCAGTCAGCTCATGGAGACCTGATGGTTTGGTACCCCTTCCTTTCCAGAACGGGAGTCCCGAGAACACGAGGAGCCGACCACGTCAGAGATGACAGAGGAGACCTACCCGCCCAAGGCTTACCGGCCCAAGCACGGGCGCCTCTCCGAGCTCAAGGCTGAGGCCCTGAAGAAGGACCGCCGGAAGAAGCTGACCCTGGCCAAGTTCGTGGGCATGGCCGAGAACACGGCTCACCCCCGCGTCGTCATCCCTGAGCTCCGGCAAGAGTTCGAGCTGGTGGGTGCCTTCGCCTTCCCCCGCAGGGCTCCTGCGGGCCGGGGGCTGTGGGAGGGCTTTGACCCCTGGGGAGCGGGTGCTGGTGGGGGGGGACAGGGGACCCGGGGGCATTTGCAACTGAAGGCTTGCTGTGGGGCTCTCCCCTCCTCATGCTCCACCTTCTCCCTGTTCGCAGGGCCCCTGCCGCAGGCACATGGAGGCATCCCTGCAGGAGCTCAAGAGCAGCCAGAGGATGGTCCCCCGCGCCGTCCATCTCCCCAACTGCGACCGGAAAGGCTTCTACAAGAGGAAGCAGGTAAGAAGAGCCCCACGGAGGGATGCTTCCCACCCAGGGAGGGTCCTCTGCCCTGGATGGAAAGGATGGAGGATTCTTGTCTGCTTGCCTGGTGGGGAGGATGCTGTGAGCATCTCCAGGCATGTTGGGTGGTGGGTGGCCTTGCTGATGGCTCCAAGTGCTGTCTGGCCTGAGGCGAGCATCTCGAAGGAGCTGGTGTGGGAGGAGGAAAAGTCAGAGAGCCCTGGGCTGGGGTAGCACTTGGGGTGGAGATGTGCCGAAAGCAGAGAGCAGAAGCTGCGTCCTACCCAGGGGACTGCATGGCTGGGGTGAAAGGGGCAAAGTGCAGGACTGGTCCTGAGGGAACCATGTGGCGGCCGGTAACCAGCCCCTGATCTCTGCCCTTGGATGTCTCCCCAGTGCAAGCCCTCCCGAGGCCGGAAGCGTGGGTTGTGTTGGTGTGTGGACAAATATGGCATGAAGCTGCCGGGGACCGACTACCTGAGTGGAGACCTGCAGTGCCACGCGTTCGACAGCAGCAACGTGGAGTGAAGTCGCATCCCCTCCCTCCGCCCCATCACTACCTACCCAGGCTCCCTTCCACCCTCCCCTCTGCACCTCCCTGCGCCCCAGGACTCCGATTCCTTTCATCTCATGTAAGAAGAAAAAAAGAAAGGAAAAGAGAAAGGAAGGAAAAGGAAAAAAAAAAGAGAAAGGGAAAGAAAGGAGTATAGAAAGGAAAGGCAAAAAGAAAGAAAAGAAAGGAAAAGGAAAAAATAGAAAAGAGAAAAGAGAAAAAAAAGGAAATAGAAAAGAAAAAAGAAAAGAAAAGAAAAGAAAAGAAAAGAAAAGAAAAGAAAAGAAAAGAAAAGAAAAGAAAAGAAAAGAAAAGAAAAGAAAAGAAAAGAAAAGAAAAGAAAAGAAAAGAAAAGAAAAGAGAAAAGAAAAGAGAAAAGAAAAGAGAAAAGAGGAAAGAAAAGAGGAAAGAAAAGGAAAAGAAGAAAAGAGAAAGGAGAGAAAAGAAGAAAAAAGAAGAAAAAAAAGAAACGAGAAAACAATCCCTGAAGAAACTGAGGACTCGGAATCTACAGCAGCCTCTTGACAATAAGGACTCAGCAAGGAAAGGACAGAGCCAGAGACAAACCAGCTGCGGCCACTCCGCCGTCCCGTGCCTCTCCCCAATGCCGCCTGCACCCCCCTGCCGCGAGCAGAGGCTACCCCAATGTAGGAAGCTCTTCAAGTTGGTGATTTTCCAGTATGGGTTTCGGGCAGGTTAATTTTTCCTTTTTTTTTCTTCTTTTTCTGGGTTAGCCAGTTGTTTTCTAAAGGGTCTCAAGAGAAAACCTTGCGGCCACCAGCATTGCCGGTCCTCGCTGCGGTCCTCCGGAGTCTCCTCCCACATCGCTGGGACTCACTTGAGTCGATTTGATTTCACTTCAGTCTCAAATGACCGCCCCAGATCCAGGCAGATTTCAACACGTCAGGAGGAGAAGTGGGACTGCTGGCTTCGTGTCTGGAGATGAGCCGGGGAGGGAAACACAGCTCCTGCAATGGCACAAATACCCCCCCCAAAATATCTGTGGACTTCGAAAAGAAATAATCCAAAAAGGAAAGATACCCTTCTCCGTCCAGTTTCTCTCGAACGAGAGGTCAAAAATCTTTTGGGAAAAGCGGAACTCTGACCGTTGTCCGTCCAGGTGTGGAAGCGTTTGTGTGTGTGTGCGAGCGTGTGTGTGCACGGACGTGGCTTTTCTTCCTCGCACAACTTCGCCTCAAAACCTGCAATCTGGAGGGCTTAACTGTAAGCAGGGGGAGAGATGCTGCGCCCTCCCAAAGAAGAATCATAACCTGCCAGACTAAGCACGGGAGCAGAGTTACAGAGGAGCATCGGTGCCTGTGGGATCAGGGCCCCGCCGACGCCGAGGGCTGCACCCGAGTCAACCCTGCAGCTACTCCATCGCTGTCCAGACTGAAGCATCCCTACGTGGGGACAGGGGAATCAGGGCCAAAACTCTTCACCACCCCTCGCTGCCATGAGGAAGACCAGCTATGGAGATTTTTATTTTATTTTATTTTTTTCACAGCCAAAAGAGTGGTTTGCTCCAGGGGAGGAAAAAAAACCACAAAACAAACCTACATTTTGTTTTGTCTTGGATTTTTGCTAAGGCTGGTTTATGGCCTCTCTCATGGGTAGGAAAACACCGGTCTCCATCCTTTCACGTTGAGGATACTGCTCGTGTTGCCACGGCTGATTCCCGCCACCCTGCAGTGAGATCCTGCGACGGGCCCTCGCGTTTAACCCAGGATGCAGTTCCTTGTTGAGTGATAGCAGCCACCACACTGTGGAGACCCACTGCCTCAGGCGTGCTGGGACAGCCCTCAGCTGCCTTCCTGACTGTTTTGTTGTTTTTATTTTTGATGTTCGATTTTGGGACTGTTGCCTCTTATTTCCCCATGACAAGGGTCTCCAGGATGTTGGTGCTGGGAGGAGATCCTGCAGTGAAGGGAAAGGGAAGGAAAGCGAGCCGTGGGGTCTGGGTGCCGCGATCCCAGTGGGCAAACATACACCCAACTGGGGACCACATCCCACCACTGTGGCTGGAGCTGGCAGCCAGCACTGCCCTAAGGACACAGCCGGTCTCACGGGGAAGGTTTCTGCACCCCCGAAGCCCCTTTGAGCGTGACAGACCTGGGCGGGGAGGAAGGGGGGTCTGTAGCACCACAGAGTCCCTGGCAGCAGGGATGGGACAAGCGGGTTTCCGCGCCAAGGGGCTCGGCGGAGGCTCCTCTCCATCACGGACTGGGCACCCTCGTAGCCTCCCATGACATGGCATCATTCCCCCAAGCACCCCGTGGGCCCCCCACCAGGACGTGTGCCCCGATCAAGGGCAGGACTGGACACCCCACGGTTATTTCCTCCAGAGTTACGGTGGGGGCGAGTTTCGCTGATGGACTTCCACAGAGACATGGTGGGGCATGTTTGGAGCTGTGGGTGAGGTGTCTTCCCTTGCTGAAAATGGGGTGCCACTAAAAGCAGATCTGTCCCCCCAAAAACCCGCAGGAGCGAGGTGACCCCTGGGTTGCTGGAGGGGTGCTGGGGCTGAGGGAGGGACCCCTCAGGATCTGTGGGCTGATGAAGCAGGCGCGGTTTGTCCAGGGTGGGAGGCTAATGGTGCGGTGAAGGTGGGGTGAAGAATGGGGTGAAGAAGGCAGGTGGAGGAGGAGGAGGAGCCTGTGCTCACCCCAAGGGCCACAGGTTGCCATTGTTGCCGGTGTCTCCCGTCTCCTCTGCTCACCGATCCCTGTGCAAAACCTCCTGATGTTATAGGCCAGTACCACCTTCCCCAGGACCCTTCTCTCCTTCTATCTATCTCCCTCTTTCTTGCTTTTTTGTTTGTTTGTTTGTTTTGTTGTTTGATTTCCCAAAACTTGAAAGCCTTTGGCTGCAGCGAAAGGAGACGTGCTGCCGGGGAGGGATGGGAGCGGGCAGAGGGACGGCAGCTCCCCATGGACCTTGTCTTTCGGGGCTGATGCTTTTGCAGGGTGAGGGTCAGCTTATGGGGCCCAGTGGTCTCGTGACCTGGCCACCACGGTGACACTGGGAGGGGGACACAAGATGCCTCCCTGACCTCCCCCTACAGAGGGAGTCTCAGCCGTGGCCTCGGGAGCCCAGAGCACCAAAATCCATCCCGCACAGCCTCTGTTCCCCCTGAACGTCCAGCGCCGGCATGGCACTGCTTGTCCTGTCACCACCAACCTGTGGGGATGAGGAGGAGGAGGAGGAGGCAAGGAGGGGGCCCTCGCCCCACTCCAGACCACCTCAGCTCCTGGGACAGGGCACCTAGTGACCCCCCGGCCGCCCACTCCCTCGAGGATCCCTGGCAGGACGAGGCCGTTTGCAGGCTGCACTAATATTTAGGACCGGGGTTGGGCTGGGGGCGAGAGCGGCTTCAGGAGGGGTTGGCAGCCCCCCGGGGTGGCAATGAAGAGGTGCTCCCGTTCTCAGCGCCCAGCGGCATGGCATGCCTTTGCGTTTTAGGTGAGAAAACAAAAAGGGGCAGATTTGGGAGCTAGGGAGGGTTGGGTGAGCAGTGGCGGGGGACGAGGCACGTGGGGAGTTGCTGGGGCAATTTGTGCATTGGGGGAGGCGTGAGGCTCGGGGGTCTCCGGCCTCAGTGTTTGCACCGGGCCCGCACCGTACCAGGGGTGCTGGCTGGGAAGGAGAGGACAAGGACGGCGCAGGGGTCAGGACAGCCCTTCCACCACGTCTCCCCGGGGCTACCCCTTGTCTGTACTGCAGTGGACTTTGAAAACCACTAGTACAAGAGCATTTTGCACTATTTCTCTGCTCTCTCCCCCCCTACTCTTTTTCTTCTCATTCCCCATGAAAACTCTTTCGTTGTTGGGGTTTTTCTGTTGGTTTTTTTTTTCCCGAACGGAGTATTGTATATTTAAGGACTGACAGTTCACCTCACTTCCAGATCACTGTCCTGGCCCTGGCTAGGAGCCCTGCCTACTGTGCCCCCCCCGCCCCCCCAGCCCTGCCAGCCCCCCCACTGCCACCGGGACAGACATCACCGCGCATGTTACCCACCGTTGTAACACAGTTGTTAAAACACACCAGATTCCGAGTTTCCTGCCTGGTTTTTATCTTTAAGCAATACTCACTACACATTTTACGGTAGCTTTTTATAGCTTTACATACATACGGTAGCTCTGTTGTTTCGTTTTGTTTAGTTTTTGTTGTTTTTTTTTTTTTCCAGTAAACAAGAAATACTCATAATCTTACTGGTGGGAAAAAAAAAAAGCAGTTTGTGAAAAACTGACAATGGAAGAAGAGCTTAATGCTCTGTTTAGCATTTTGTACTTAAAAAAAAGAATCTCACATTTTATTAAAAAGTGAAGATTGCTGTATACTATTTATTCAACTTATAATTTATGTTACTCTTTGATCTTTGTCTTTTCTCATGACAAAGCATTTATTTAATAAAGTTATGCATTCAGTTAGCTTGTGCCTGACCCTCGTGGAGCGTCTGCGTGCCGTGGCCCACCGGCAAGCTGCTCTGGCCCCGAGCATCCCCCAGCCCCTCACGCCGTGCTCCCGGGGGGCTCGGCCAGATCCGGATGGGTGCCGGGGTAGATACAGGACACGGAGGCAATGGTTTAGGAGGGCTTTTGATACCGGAGCAGTATTCTAAGACAGCGGTAAAATTGCAAGCTGGAGTTCAGAGCACGCTTAAAGCAAAGGTACGCTATTTTTGTTAGCAGTTTCTTTGCGTGGGTGCGGCAGTGGGCGCAGCAACCATGTTCAGCCGGGCTGTGCTCCTCAGGCACCTCCCGGCAGCCCTGGGCCGCCCTTCCCCTGCCCCGTGTCCTCCCCACGCCGGACCCGGCCCCCCCTCTGCCCACGCAGCCATCGCCCTTCATCCTCCCACCCCCCCCACCGCCCGCCCGCCGTGCCCCCCATCCCCTCCATCCACCGGCTGCCAGCATCACCCCCAGCGCCCGGAGCAGGGCGCGACGCAAGAACGCCGCCTTCGGACCCTACCGGGGACCGCCGGTTGCCGGGGCGCGACACGACCCGTGTGTGCCCCCCCCCCCCCCCCCCCCCGTTCGCGCCGCCCGGGGCCGGCTCAGCCGCCCGCTCCCCGCTGCCTTTCCCGCCCCGCCGCAGGGACGGGGACAAACCCGCCCCTCCCCCCCCCCCCGCAAGGCCAGGCTAGACCCGCACGGGGCCGCAGCCGGCAGCAGGAGGCGCTGCCTGCACTGCCCGCGCTGCCTGTACTGCCTGCACTGCCCGTACTGCTGCACTGCTGCGCTGCCTGCACTGCTACGCTGCCTACGCTGCTGCACTGCCTGCACTGCTGCACTGCGGAGCTGCCTGTATTGCTGCGCTGCCTGCACTGCCTGTGCTGCCTATATTGCCCGTGCTGCCTGCGCTGCCTGTACTGGTGCACTGCCTGCACTGCCCATGCCACCTGCACTGCTGCACTGCCTGCACTGCCTGCACTGCTGGCGCTGCCCGTGCTGCTGGTGCTGCCTGCACTGCTGGGCAGGGAAGCCTTGCTGCTGCTTTTAGCCACACAGGGACTGAAAATCGGCTTTCCACCTAAAAGGTTAGTGGTCTTCCCCCCCCCAGCCAGTGAGTCGGTCGGTCATACTCCTCCCCACAAGCTGTAGCTGTATGCATGTATGTGCGTAGCTATAGCTGTATATAGATACAGCCGTATGGTCTCATACTAATTTTATTATTTATATTAAATATTACTATTTATGTTATACTAGTGTATAATTTTTGTGCTATACCAAAACAGTAGTTTGCCAGCGTAGACAGTTTTGTGTGCGTACGCAGAGCTGCTGGGGTTTCGGCTAGTACCCTACGTGCACCTGGCCAGGTCCCAGTGCCTGACCGCACACCCGATCACCCAGAGCCTGGGAGGTGCAAAGCAGCTTCTCACAGAAACCACCCCTGTAGCCCCCTCCGTACCGAACCCTTGCTACACAAACCCAGTACACCGACCCAGACGGAACCCCAGAGCCAGGATCCAAGCAGCGACACCCACCAAACCTGCGCACACACATATGCAGTCTTCAAGGCCATGTTGGAGCCCTGGGGAAACCTAACCAGAAGCTTTTTGCTCCCCTTGCCTTACTGCTGTGCCTCTGCCCCTCTGCAAGGTGCCAGGTCAGCTGCAAGCTCCCTTTGCTGCGCTGAGGGCTCCTGTTCCCCTCCAGCCCTTGAAGCAGAGGGTGCCCCCGGGCATGACTGGGGTCTGAGCTCGGACACCTCTGTCACCCCCAGCCCTCCCTGGGCAGCACCTGGCTTGGAGCACCCTCATACCCCTCGGCGCTACTTGGCATCTCCCCCCATGGCGTCTCCCAAGCCACCTTCAGCTCCCCCCAGGGGCACAAAACAGGGTGGTACTAAATGTTAACTTTGCTCCTTTTCCATTGAGCTCCAGCTCACATCCCACCCTCCATCCTGCCTGTGTGTGTCCACCCTCACCTCCCCACAGCCCCAAGCTCTCGCTGGCTCCTGTCCCCATACATTTTCCTGGTGCTCCCCGCCACTGCCCAGCCCCTCAACACGTCAGTCCCACTCAAGGTACTGGCATGGAGTAGGAAAAAACAGATGGGGAAGCAGCCCAGTGGTTTTGCCTTCCCTTGGGAAGACCAAAGGGAAACCACAGCGACCTGGCTGCTGGCTGTCGGGGCCACATGGGGCGTCTCCTTCAATGCTGCAATTTAATTGAATGCAGGGGGGTGTGTCTGTATTATTATTATTATTATTATTATTATTCTTTGCCTCCCTGTGGTGCCCCAAGCACTGAACTGTGCTGTCATGCTCCCTGGGAGCACCTGGGAGAAGGTGCAGGACCTTCAAGGGACGTGTCCGCAGCCCCGTGAGTGGAGCAGCTCAGCCAAGCCCTGAACCCAGACGCAGCCCAGCCCTCCCTGCATCTTCCCAGCAGCCGGTTCTGGGCAAAGACTTCACACAGAAATACTAAGCTGGCTTTTTGGCTGCCTTAAATTTTACTCTCCTTGAAAAAGCAAAGGGGAGAGCCGTTGGAGGGTCTCCCAGGGAGGGTTTCTCCCTGAAGTGCCCCACTGAGCCAAGCAATTCTTTGCATGGGGTGAGACGAAAACCATAGCAAGATGCTTAAAGGAGCCCGGATGATTCATGGACAACAGGTCCATCTGCTGGTGAATAAACAGCACGGTTGGATGCAACTGCCAATTCAAGAAGCCCCGAAGAGCAGAGCTCCCTTCCCCTTCTAGCCTTTGCCCAAGCAGCTGCCAAAGTCCCTGAGGTTCCCATGCTGGGTAAGAGGGACCTTCCCTTGCAAGGCTGCTCCCCTGCTCCAGGAGCAGGAAACCACTGCTCTCATGCAGCTCAGGGGGCTCCACAAGCATCATGTTGGACAGGGCATTCATGCTGCGGTCCTCTCTGCCCAGCAAAGCGGGACACAACCACCCTTTTCCACCAAAGCCAGTGACTGTCAGGCAGGGAGACGGTCTCCGACACGAACTGGCCAGATGCCGACTCGAGAGGACTTGAGGACATGGTTCTGTTTCACAGACTCACAAGGCAGCACGTGTGGAACAGGAATATAGCAGGCCAGTGGATGAGCAACACCAGTTCCTCCCTGCTCGTATTTCTGGGACCAGTAACGATGAAGGGCCTGACTCCCACTGCCGCTTGTTGGGCCTGGTGTTTACAACACCCCCTGGACAAAAGCTGAACAGACCCAAATTTGGGTGTGATGCATCAGGCAAGGAAACGTGTCCTACAAACAGAGGGGAGTGGGGAGGGGGAAGATGACAGTTTTCTGGCATCCCATTTAATTTATTCCAACTTTATGCAGCTCAGCTTTTCCAAAAGAGAAAAACACAAAAGAAAACTTCCTGATTCCTAAGCAAACCAAAAAGTACAAACTGCAGATGAGAGCCAGCGTGTGCAAGGTTTACATGAAAAAGCAGAACACCCTCGGACGTTAACAGAAAACAGGTAGCATCATTTTTACAGTTACTTGGCTTTTCATGCAGGTGTGCTTTCTTTCTCTCCCGTGTGCTCTCGCTCCCTCTCATACACATCCATGTGCATACCCCCCGACCCAGACTTTCCAAAGGGAGTCCTTGCCCTGTCTCCTCCACTGCCACATCCAAACCCCCCTGCAGAGCCATGAGGGGCTTAATTTGCAGAGACCACCTGTGCCCTTCGCACCTGGGATCTGAGACATGGGGCCAAGCAAGGGGGGGGAAGCAACAAACCACAGCGCTCCCCTTCCTCCAAAGCCCGTTGGGCTTTTTGCTTTTCCTTATCCAGATCAAAGTCCCTGGATGGGGGGGGGGGGTAGCAGCAGTGGGGACCCCGATGCGGTGTCTCTCCAGCACCTTATGGTGTTTCTGGGGTGTGCCAGCAGCTACCAGGGGCTGGTCACGGCTGTGGGCAGACAGCTTTGCTGCCTGGCTCTTGCAGTGCAGGCACAGGGTGCTCCCAGCCCAACCCTGCGCTTGCCAGGGAATCCCCTTCCTCCACCCTGTTCAACCTAACGATGTGGACGATGTTTGCTAATCAGAAGAGGAAAAATTTTGCCAGAAATTAGGAGGTGCTTTATTTCCCACCCTCCCTTGATTTCATTTAAGGAAAGCCCAAGACTTTTACTGCAAGGAGAGGATTTTTGCAATTGCTCCGCAAATAGTATCCATATTAAAAAGCAAAAAAAGAGAAGAGTGGGAAAAAAATAATAAAATCTTCTTGCTTAGGCGATGGGGAAGTTATTTATTCTCAGCATTGGTGTGTTCTGTACAGAAAGAAATCAACAGGTGAAATAACAGCAGAGAAACATCTCTCCTTAGAGCGGCATGGCCAGCGCAAAACCTCTCAGAGCGCCTGGAATTGCTGGGATTTAATCTATACAAACGTGTGTGGGGGCAGAGAGGGGTGTGTGTATCAGGGCCTTTACAAAGCCAGATATATACTGTAATTTACTTACAAAAAAAAAAAAAAAGTGTGTGCTGAAAGCAGATGCTCACTCCAGTCCCAAGCAAAAATGGAGGGACAAGGGCAGCTGCTTGGGAGTGCAGGTTTTAGATGGGTTTTTTCCTATCTAGAAACAAAGAAAGAACGAATGAGAGAGAGAGAGAGAGTGAGAGAGACACTCCCTGGCTTCTTCTCCTAAATCTACACAGGCATACTTTCACCCAGCCCCAGCAAGTTCACTTTAGCTCCCTCAGATGAAGCTGATCCTAAGAAATACTGGGCAATAGCCCTTCAATCCCCCTGGAAAACCAAGCGTTTAGCTTTGCCGCCACCCAAAGGCCCCGTCCTCCTGGACCAGCGGCTGGAGCCAGGTCCCTGCAGGGCTGGCTGTGCCCCAGGGCCAGGAAGGGAAGCACCCAGGGGTGTTTGGGGAGGGGTGTGGGGTGTGCCTCATCCTTAGCCCTTTCCCTCGCTGATGACTTTGAGGGATGCATCCTGACCCCACTGGCATGTTCCCAGCTGGGAAGCAGGGGGCTTTCCTCCTTCCCTCCCTCCCACACAGCATCCCATGCCAGGACCGATGGCTGGGCTGGGGCACAGGGGACTGGCAGGACGCAAGAGGCAGGCAACACAGTATTTACAGTCTTTGGTCTCGGGGAAGGGAGGGAAAGAGGGGGAAAGGGCGGGTTTGGGTTTTTTTTTTCCTTTGTTTTTTGTTCCCCTCCTGCCCACGGTGAGGGGTTTTGCCCCCCAGGAGGTGCCGAGGAGCACACTGCGCTCCGTGCTGGAGGGTGCGGGAAGATGCCACGAAGCAGCAGGGAGGGCAGGGCCGCAGCGTGAGGAGCAAAAAAGACCAGTTCTCTGGCTTACATTGGGTGAAAGACTATAGGAAAGCAGTCCCTTCTCCTTGCAACCCCCCACCGCCCTTCCCCTCCCGTCGTCCCTCCCCTCCCCAGGAGCTGGGCAGCAGGGGAAGGAGGGCAGCATGCAGGACCCAACCCCAGTCTCTTCCAGAGCCTAAAGAGACATGCTGAAACCCATGTAAAATCCAGCACTGGGGCCATGGCGAGCCACCTCCAGCGAGCAGGATCACGTCCGTCTACTGGCTCCGCAGGGCATGTGCTCCCCGGTCCTCCTGCTCATGGGCTGTGTAGAAGAGGTGGCACTCAGGGTCCCCACGGATGGTGGGTGCACCCTGGATCACCTTCCCGTGGATGGGGTCCACACACCAGCACTCGCCGCGCTGCCCATTCACCGACATCTTGCACTGCACAGAGAGAGACAGGGCAGGCATCAGCTGAGGAAACAGGGGGACAAAACCCCCTTCCCAACCCCAAGCTCAAACTCGGGCAGAGCTGGGGTTTCTCCAGCTATTTAGCACTGGCTTGGATTTAGGCAAGAGTCAGGGATGCTGCACTCAGACACCCCAGGTCCGTGCCAGCGACCAAGCAGCTAATTTTAACGAACCACATTGCTCTTTGTCAACTGTGGATGAAAGCATCCACAGAGTCAAAAATCCCTGGGGGAAGAGGGATGAGACAGACTGTCAGAGGAGCTGCGTAAGCTTCTCACCTGAAAATCGGGCTAAACAAACCGAAACATGAGAGCAAGGCCCCCACAGCCAGACCCAAACATGTTTCCGAACACAGGGTCTCACTGTGGGGTCCCAGCACAGAGATAGGGACCGTGGTGCATCTGGGCCTGGACCCTGCCCTCCCCAAGCCTGCGCTGGTTAGAGACAAGTTTCTTGCCCTAGTGGTTATCATCCACCTCTTGCCCTGGCAGGGCTGCAGGCACTTTGAACCTGATGCTCATCCTTCCAGCCCCAGCAGACACATCTCTGAATAGGGTGCAGTGGGAGACGCAGAGTTTACTCCAGCAGGCCGGGCTCTGCGCGCACTCTGTAAAGCTGAATTCAAGCCATTTTCTGCAGCTGGACTGAGGTCAAAATGCAGCTTTGTTCATGGGAATAAAAAGCACAAAAAAAAGAGGGGGGGGGAAAAAAAAGCCTTCCCAGAAGGAGAGTGTATCCACGCACCCTCTGCCCGAGTGCTGGCCCACGGGAGGTGGGAGCAACTGGGAATGCTTTTGTTGGCATCTGATTTCCAGAAAATGAGAAGGAGCTGATGCTCAGCTCTGCAAACCCAGATGCAGGGAAAGGGTATCGCTTTGTATTTGCCTTGTTTGCCCTTAGCCAGGGCAGGGTCAGGGGGAGAAGAGAAAGCAATTTTTGTCCCCTCTCTTATTTTCCGCAGCAGCGACCAGTGTGTCACCCATGCCCGCCCTTCAGTGCAGGCTGACTTGTTTCCCAGGCACAAGGAGCAGCAGGGACTGTCTCTTTTTTCTTTTAGTAGCACAGGATGTGTCACTACATTGCCCAGGCTCGGTCCCCAGACACAGCTCATCTCCTTACAGGGAATTTGCCAGCTCTACTCCACGCACCCCTTCCACGTGTGCTCGTGCTGGGGGATGCAGCCAGCCCATGGGGTGCTTCAGTGGGAGGCGGAGGGTGGGCGTCCAAGCGGGACAGCGATGAGAGAAGGGACAGAGGGAAATTATCTCAGAGCATCCTACTTTTTTTAATGCTTTTCTTTTTAATGTTCTTAATGCTCCTAATCAAGGGATAGAAGTAGCCCTGAGAAAAAGACTTAGCCATGAAAACAGCAGGTTTTCTAGGGGCCTCTCCAAAGGCTCCGTTACACATAGCTGTAAGGGGTGCTTATATCCAGGTTCTATACACACATGGCTGCCAGTCAACCCTGGTCAAGCTGGTGTTTTGCTGCCCAAGAGGTTTTCCCTAGCGTTTTTTTTTGCCCATGCCTCAGCCGCTGGCACCTGCTGGTTTTGCATGAATGAAGCCAGGAAGTCAGAATTCAGACACATATTAAGTCGTTTGAGTCCTTTTGGGTCCTGTAAATACTTTCCGGTGCTGCACCCCAGCCCCCACCTCACCTCCAAGGAATCCCTCCTGGAGCTGTGGGACCAGACTTGATATGTGGAGAAAAACCAGTAAAGCACAGCAGAAACCTTCCTGACACCAGAAGTGCTTTCTGCTTTGTCTGCAGGACTGGCCAGCATTCAGCCCCTCTCTGCTTTTCCCCTATAGTGGGGCCCAGTCAAGACAAGACTTGGCTCAAAGCACATGAAAACAGACCCGGACAGATAAGCAGCTCTCGTGGGGAAGAAGGGGCTCTGAACTAAACAGATTCTCCCTCTCTGGGCTGCCCGCAGCCCCGTGTGGATGTGGGTCTCACATCTCCACTTGCTAGCCCGTGGCTGCAGATGCACCTGGGCGTTACTAGACCGGTCCATGCCACGTGTGATTTTTGCTGTTTACACCACACGATGTGCATGACATCAGCCCAGCCCTGAGCCACTACGTGTCCCCATGACTGTGCATGGGGGGACACGTGTTGAGCTGAGGGCCGCTGCTGGGATTGCAGCCAGCCCTGGGGCTCTGGGTCTCCCCACTTGCCTGTTTGAGATTGTACAAGCCATGCTTGTCACAGTTGGGGATGTGGAGGGAGTAGAGGTGCTCCAGGGGACCTCGCTCATCTGGCAGCCGCATAGTGGAGATGCGTTCCAGGACCTGATCCAGCTCCTGCTGACAAGGGGTCTGAAAAGAGCCCAGAAAGCAGAAAACAAACAAACAAAACATCAGGAAAATGGGACCATTCACAGTATCAACACTTTGGACAACAAAAACACCAGTAAGGACGGACATCGGTGTGCACCTCCTCAGGACACAGGTTTGCCACCAGGCCCTGCTGCTGACTTCACCTGCAGGCACCCAAAGGCACATCCACAAATGCAGATGTGCAGCGATGCATGTGGGGAGACGTGCATGTCTGTCCCATGTGCCTCACATGGCCAAGAGCCAATATGACAGCAGGTCACAGGCCCTGGAGGCACAGAGGAGGAGAAGCCTCAGAGATCCTTCCATGGGTCCAACTGATGGTGACAAGTGACGTGAAGCAGGACTAATCCAGACAGATCAGGAGGGTTTCCATAAGCACAGCGCAGATCCCACACCTGTGATGCAGTGTTGGCCAAGAAGGTCAACTCCAAGCATGAGAGACCCCATGGATGCAGAGGGGAAGCCCCATGAACGAGAGTACCCAGCAAAGAAAGCCTCTGGAGGCATCTCTCCGGCTCCAAAGCATACCCCAGCCAGGGCTCCCGGCCAAGCCAGACTGGTTGAATTATGCCTCATGTGACCCGGAGCGAGACCACACCTCTCTACTTTTGCAGTTGCTGGGGTTTTTTTCCCAAAGGAGCAGCAGCAGTGTGGGAGCATTTTAAGTTGACAGTGCCTGCACCTTATCTTGAACCTCTGCTTTGCCTGTTCCTTGGAGCGGATGAGGGCTCTCCTTTAAAGCCCCTTTCTGTCCCTGCACTCCCCAGATATAAATACACTATATGTTTACAAAGATATGTATTACTCACCTTTTGGGGTGGCTTTCCACCCGCATCCTATCCGGTTGCCTTGGCCAAGCTGCCCACTAGAGGGAAACCATGGCCAAGGACCGGAGGGCAGAGAGACAGGGACAGGGGACAGCGGGACAGGGAGGACTCCGAGCACTCTCCCTGCTATGTGACAGCCCCACAGCCCATCCTCGGGGGCTCTGGACCCCCCCTAACCTGGACTGGGGCTGCCCTGCAGCAGGCCGACACCCTCTCACCCCCCCCCAAATCCCCTTGGGCCATCCCTAGCACCGGCTTCGGGAAAAAAGGTGTAAGAAAGCCGGTCCGCGGGCGAAGGGCACGCTCGCACCCCTGCGGAGGTGGGTGTCAAGCCAGCAGGACCCCCCTTCCCCGACTCTGCTGTCAGGAGGTGCAGCTGCAATGCAAATAACGCCTGCTCGCCAGCACATCAAAGTTCATCAGACGGAGTGTTCGGCCCCAACTTCAGGCCAAAACAAACGTTTGCTTTTCCTTTTTTTCCTCTCCCCTTCTCCTCCCTTTTTTCTTTCTACTTTTCTTTTTCAGACAGTTTGCTGCAGATGTCACTCAGGCTTTGCATTCAGTATTTCCCAGCAAGTCCACATCTGCCTCCATTAGCTCCGCACACTCCCTGCCCTCTCACCCTGCCCGTCGACAGCCGCGACTTCTTCGAGTCCTCGTGGTTGTGATGGGGCTTGCCGACTTTGCCCATCTGCCGCTGCTGCTCGTTCACCTTCTCCCTCATAACCGCCAGCTCCTTCATGCCCGTCTTCATGGGCTTCCTCCCACCGGCTCCGCTCAGGATCCCCGTGGTGCCGTCCACGTGGTTCTCAGCAAGGCTGCTCTCAGACCGGTCATCGCCATTATCTGCACGGGACAGGGCAGACAAGGAAAGGGTCAAGCTCAGGCAGGCGCTCTCTCGCTTGTTCATCCCACCCTGGATCGCTTTCAAGCAAGGATGGTTACAAAGCCATAAAATCTTTGCATGCAAAAATTTTAAATTGCATTAGCCCTTTCATCTGGAAGGTGAGAATAGATCCTTTCATTCTGGAGTTATTACCACACTAAAAGATGGTTTAGAGAGCAAGAGAAATCACTGCTGGAGAACTTCTTTCTGGTTTTTCTTTGACCTTCTAAATTACTTCCCGAAGAATGTAATTTTCCCATCAGAAGTCCAGTTAGGTTAGGGATGCCAAGTGTACTTCAGCTCCAAAACTTAAAACCACAGTGATTAGTAACAATACCTTGAGTCCATCTATCATCCCCCAGAGTATCTCCAGGAATATTTACTCAATATTAATGTGCTAAAATAAATTCTCAGGCCTGCTTTCAAAAATACCTTGCCTCTGTTTTATGGCTACCCTAATTTCCCTCAGAGAACCTGCCATTTCAGTGATCGTCCTTGCCAAATCATCTTTCACATCGTTTGTCATACAGTGCATTATTCATTTAGCCTCTACCTACTTCTGCATTTGGCCACTTCTGCTG
This sequence comes from Opisthocomus hoazin, assembly GCF_030867145.1. Lineage (NCBI taxonomy): Eukaryota > Metazoa > Chordata > Aves > Opisthocomiformes > Opisthocomidae > Opisthocomus > Opisthocomus hoazin. The sequence continues at coordinate 17,469,759 of NC_134422.1, read as the reverse complement.
ACGGTGAAACAGCCCCATAAGTCCTGGGCTCAGCTCTGCCACTGCTGGAAGCCACAAGACCCCCAGCTAAATCAGCCATTTCAAAACTAGTTAGCAGAAATCTGGGGATAATCAATGGACTTTTCCCACCTCCTCGACTCACTACTTTCTGCATTTTCTCAGTTCACTGGGTGCCATTTCCGAGAGCAATCCTTGCCAAAGCAGGACATGATGGTCACAATGCTGCAGACACCAGTCCCTTTGGATTTTGTGGGGCCAGTGAGGACAGATCTCAATTCCTCCTGCTTGCTCCAGCAGCCCAGAAGGTGACAGCTGACCCCTCCTTGGTGCCTGGTCGGATCTGGCTGAGTAAGCACATCTAACACTGTAGCTGGATCTAACATTGAAGCTAGCCCTGCTTTAAGCAGGGCCTTGGACCAAGACCTCCAGAGGTTCTTTCCAGCCCAAATTATGAGTCAATCCACGCACACACATCAACCTCTTAACCCAGGCTAAGTACATCTCTGTATACAGGAGGCTTTCAGCAGCTCCACATGTCCCACTTGTGACAGACCAGGCCTTCTGGTCCTACAGTGGTGACAAACACGAAGTGTCTTTTAGCATATGCCAAGGGGGAACAGGAGCACCCAGCCTCCCAACATCAGCATTCTCTCTGGCACCTCTGACTTCAGCTTTCCAGCACTCTGAAACTCAGACACTTACACAGAAGTAAAGAAATCACATCAAATTGCATGATAGAGGGCAAGCAATGCTTTAGCTTGTGTAACAATGCTTAATTTATGGATCTCTGCTGCTTCTTGGAAAACCAAGTACAGAGCATATTTACAGATAACATTTCCTTTCCTTCAGAAGCTGCATTGTGACTTTTTGTCAGACCATAGCTCTACTGTCATCACAGAGAGTGAAAAGTCATCATAGCAAGTGTTTTACTTCTGCCACAGCTTTCCAAGGTCTTTTCAGGTGTTACAATCTGAGGCTCACAGAAGGGAAATCACAAGCAGAGCTTCGTCTGAATCTACTCAGCAAATGTGCAGCTGCTTGCAGACTGATGGCAAGAGAACAGCCCAAGTAGGCTGGATCACAGAGCCACCCCCGCCCAGTGTGCTATCCACAAGTGAGCAGCAGCAGCAGCTTAGGGACACACATCAGGACCATGCCCAATCTGTGCTGCAGACCGGCAGTAAAAGCACTTCCATGGCTGGAGACTTCATCTGACCCACAGGATTCAAAAGCCACCGCCAGACCCATACCTCAGTGGATTTGTCCAATATCCTTTTGAACTTCCTCACCATTTTGGCCTCAGATCTCCCAATACTGGGATCGTCCCACTTCCCAGAAACACTCAATGCGTTTGGTCTGCAGGTTCTTAGCTGCTTAGGTAGCAACTGAAAAGCAAACATGGGGCAAAACCAATCTGGCGAAGTCCATGACTTTCCTCAGTACTGGTTCCAGATGAGAACCGGGACCAGCTTTGATAGCCAGATGAGCGAGCTCAAAGTCTGGGCTGCTGCCTGGCGATTGCCATCTGGCCGTCATCCTAGGAGCCGGACAAGGAATATTTTGAGCAGGAATCTTCTGTTTATACACCAGTCTCCCAGTTAATTGGAAACACACAGTGAGAAGAGAGAAGGCCATGAGGCCATCCTTCAGACAGGATGAAATGAAAAAGCACCATGCAAGAGACGGGCAAGGCTGGCCAGGCTCTGACCCTCAAAGAGCTGCCTAGGAGGGTTTTAGCCTTCTGGTGTCTTTTGTGCTCCTCCACTTGGTGTCCCACCAAGCTGTCAACAACAGCAGAAGAAGGAGCACAGCAGCAGTGCAGCATCTCAGACACGTTGCAGTCCCCCGCTTCATTCAGAAAACCTATGGTACAAACTGATGGCAAAGCAGCAAACTGGAAGCGGTGCCTTCCCCCATCGATTCTCACTCCTTCCTGCCTCCAACTAAAATACATAGACATCTGCCCAAATAAGCACTGCACTAGTAAATGAAGTCGAGCTGGTAAGCCTCTTGCCGGCTGATTCATTCACAAAACCTGCTTCTGATAATATTTTTGCTCATTTTTCTCACTTTCCAATGCTAACAAATATCAGCCCAAAGAAAACGACCGACAGGAGCAGAGTGTGCAAGCCCATATGCATGAACACACCCAGGGACAAGAGAGACTGGTCTTGGCTCCCCAGCAGCATCACAGGAGCAGAGACTAAGAAGATCTAGCTGCTGTCGACTGCAAGCTCTCCTCTCCATGGCCAAGCCAGCGATGGTAAGCCATACCCTTGCCCTGCTGCCAAGCTGGATGGATCCACCTGGGGCTGATGCTGGAGCCCCATCACAACGTTTCCCTCTCCCAATCCGGTGCTGCTTTTAGGAGGAGCTCTCCTAGCCTGGGGCTTGCAGGGATGGCTCAATCACTGGGGAAGGGAGATGTGACAGAAGAGGTTGGCCACATGTGTGAAGCACCGGTGTCTCCTTCATGGATGAGCTGCATGCACGGAAGGTGGCTGAGCATCAGGTGTGATGAACCACATTTTGAAGAGCAAATGGGCTGGGTAGCAACGACAAGACTGGAGACATCAAGCCTCAAGGCTGGGAGAACGAAGAGCATGCCAAGAGCCAAACAATGCTTTTTACAGCCAGGTAATGCTTTTTAACACTGTTCAAAAGAAGCAAGTTGTGCTTGCTTGCTTATGACTATCCATGAACCAATTAAGCCACCCATCAACCCTACCGGCATGGGATGGGCAGGTATGCAGTTGCCTCAGACACACAACCCTAATCCGTTTGTCATCCTGGCAAACGCCCTTTTGCTGACCAATTTCAATTCACGCTAAATATATCTGTGAACAGAATGGTGCCAAACTCCAAAACAATTAAGTTTTATAGTTCTTCCATTTTCCTATGGCATGTGGAAAACATCATCTGTGCTATTTTGGATCAAAAGGTAGAGGGCTTTCTGCAGGGTGGGACAAGTGTGGCAGGAATCAAAGCAGATAGCTAAAGTTCTCCTGAACACTGATGTGAGGCCCATGAAACACCTCTCTCCATGCCAAGAAAATGATTTCTTTATGGCCTTTTTCAAGGAAAATTCCCATTGGCTTCAATGGGGCGAGGACTTGGCTGAGGTGAAAGCGTGTTCAAATGGCCATCAGCTAACATCTGTAGGGAGCTGCACAGTCTCGCCAACATTTTCAAAAGCGTCTACCAACTTCCAGCACTGAAATTTTCGGGAATGGTTTGAGACCTCTAGGCACCTTCGCCGAGATGGCTGAGAAACAGAGGAGCTTAAAAACAACCTGCCACTTCCAGAGCTACAAGAAGAAAAAAGCACCGCACAAAAAAAGGCAACTGCCTGAAGTTAAAAATACATCTTTATCCCTTTGAAGAGCCCTGAAGCGTACCTGGGCTGTGGGACGGCATCGAGCCAGTAGCACTCACTTAGCAGGAGAGGGCCAGCTGGTATCACGGGGAACACGCACCATGCCAGGACCGCAGCCACCCTCTCCAGCGCTGCTCTCTCTCTGCGCTTGCTTGCCTTCGACGACAGCTTACCCACACAGTTTCACATGCATTTGCTTATCTGCGCAGGGTGTTTGCATAGTGTTTAAGCACTGATTAAGGTCCCAGACCCACCAAGTTTCACCCAAGTGGCCTTCAACAACCTGCTAGGAGCCCCACTAGACTCGGGTCCCAGCCGTGCCCTGGGCTGGATGGGGCTTACACCTGCCTCCTGCAGCAATCGCAGCCTCCGTTGGCCAGCACTTTCCCTCTGAAGATATCAAAGCACTTTGCAGTTCATTAATTACCCTGGAGAGGTGTCCATCCCAGGTTGCACATGGTAAAAACAACAAAGGCATGAAAAAATGTGAGAGCGTTGCCAAAAGCCACCCAGAGAATCGATGAGCGAACCCAGGAGCCTGCACTCCTGCCCTGGCCCCGCACTGTGCACAGGAGCGAGCGCACTTGGGGCTGCGGGAATGCAGCATCCGGAGAGTGACTTTTCGCTCTGAGCGGTGTTGTCTGTCTCATCTAGCTTTTTTTTTTTGTCTTCCAGCTCTTTTAGTTTCTTGTGGCCACAAGTTCTATCATTTCAGGATAATTTAAGTGCTTGTTCTGGGTTTTGCTTGCCACTTTTTATTTTAAGGAGCAGATCTGCCTGTCCCAGGCTGTCATGAACCCAGCACTCGTCCTTCGCAGGCTGAGAGCAGACAGGGCCTTTAAACCTGACCTCTAACATGCACAACAGCCATGGCTGGAGAATTACTTGCAGGAAGGTGGGGAAGGAGCAGACAAACCCCACCTGCAGACCCGGTGACCTCTGCCTCATCAGTCTGCAAAGTATTTCTAGAAGAGCCCTGGGCAAAGGTTCCTGTGCAATAGCTCTGGTGTGGGTGTTGTTGACCTGGAGCTCGGATACCTCAGAAAACGTTTGCCAGCAGGGATTATACCAGCGTTGCAATTTCCTTGCAGCAGAAGCTGCCAAGAACAAAGTCCCCCCTAGGCCCTCTGGCCCGTCCCACCCCAAAAAGGACCCAAGGTTTGCCGATCGCCGCTGCCAAAGGGCAGAGCGCTGAGCCACGGCACAGCATCCGTCAGCGCTCAGCCGGCAGTGGAGGGGAAACGCGGGGGCACCGGTACGTGGTCTGGCCCCAGGCATAACCCAGCCGGGCTGGATGCAGCTCTCCAGAGGCAGACAAAAATCAAAGCAGCCACTCAAGTTTCATTCTTCACTTTGCACAAAAAAAAAAGGCACGACTCGGAAATGCCATGAAGGGAGCACGAGCAACAGCCGTGTAGGAGAGGAGGTGATGGGAGGAGAAGGGATCCAGAAGGGATGCAGAGCAGAGAAGCCCCCCTGCCCCAGGACATCATCTCTCACACAGTCCAACCACGGATGCTGAGGGGAAGAGCAGAAGAAAGGACACAATTACGGAGCAATCCCTCCCCAGCTCTCCTCCTGGCAATCAGCAGTTCAGGGGCCAAAGGCTGCATCCAGGCTGGGTTTAACAGCCATTCACAGGGCTAACAGGGGAGGAGTCATGTGCGATGCCTTTCTGGATTCAACTACAGGGACCCCCCCATACCTCCTCCTCCTCCGGGTCCCCTCTCCCCAGCCAGCAGCCTGCTCTGCTTAGCCTCAGCTGGCTCCTCACAGGCCACACACAGATGTTTAAGCACTTGATTTGGCTGCAGAGGACACCCAGCCAGCATTCCTGGGCAGCCCAGGGGAGTCCATGCCACCTAGATTTTGGGAGGGCTGGCAGGAAGGCCGGTCTCCCAGATCTCTCGGCACCGTGGGCTCCCACGAGACACAGTGATGGCGATCAGCTCAGAGCGTCTTTCCATCTGCCAAGGAGCTCCTCAGGGCGGGTTCCCAGGATCCTCTACCTGCCTGTGCTTCCCAGGGTGATTTCATCACTCCAACTTGCTCAGTAACAGCGAGGCAATCGAACACCACAGCGAGAATATTCCTGCATCAGTCTCCAAAAGCTTGTTTTACCTCTGTGATAATCTGTCCACAAAGCACTCGGATCCCCTGGGGCCAAGAGCCCTGGGGCTCTACAAACATTCTTTATTTTTGCCATGAGATCTTTTCAGCCCATCTCTACAAGCAGGGAGGGCAGGACTGGGGAGGGAACGGCATGTTCTGGCCAGGGGTTGCTTAGCAAGCTCCTCTCCCTGCCCTGAGCAGCTGGCACCGAGGGGTGATCCAAGGGGCACCCAGTGCCTTCCTTTGGCTCCGGCATCCCGCAGGAAATGCTTTATGCTCCTCCAAAGTGCTGGGGACATTGACTCAGGGCAGCGCAGCTTCCAGTAGCCTGCTTTGCTCTCTTTTCTCTGCCCACTCCTGGTGGCTGGAGAAAGCAAATTTCCCTCCTCCACCCAATCAGGTCCAGAGCCAGAGCAAAACCTCCTACACAGTGCCCTAAAGTGTGCCTGTGCCCTGTCACACACAGACTCCTCCGGCACCCTGGAGCAAGCACAGAAGTGATACTGAAATGAAGCTGATATCAGATGAGGGAAGAAGAGGGACCAAGATGTCCCTTCCCCTGGGCTTTACTTCAATCAGGTTTTTTTTTTTGGTTGTTGTTTTTTGTTTTTTTTTTTTTTTTTTTTTTTTAAATCATGTTTGTGGACTCGTTTCCCAAGGATACAGGACTTGTGCAATAACACAGCCTGCCTCTATGTGTTTCTGCATGTGCATATGTTTGCATGACTGCCTGTCTCCCTATTAGTCCTCCTCCCCCTCCACCTCCCAATATATCTACAAACACGTCAGCAAATGCCAACTACATCTCAAACAGGAAGAGAATTCTCAAAAATAGTAGGTTTCCACCATTTCATGGAAATGTGCAGCCAGGCTGAAGAGAGATAAAATAGCAGGGTTTGTTTTAGTAGCTTGCTTTCAAAACGATTCGACTGATGGGCCGTGTAGCACATCACCAGCCCACTCTGTGTAGGCCCAGCAGAGCACAAACCACTGCTGGGGAAGGTCCGCTCCAGCCGTCCTCCTGCCTACAGCAAGCCTGCAAGTGTCGTTTGCAACATCCTGTTCCCTCCTGCACCAGCTGCTCACTGCGTGCCAAGAGCCATAAGGGAGAACACCTCTCAGGTCCCTCAAAAACGCAGGGGACACTTCAAGTCCCCTCATTTACCCAAGTTTCACTTGCAATCCTGCTTGTCTTTCACCCACTTCTTCACCTGAGCGTGGGGCCGCTGAGCATCCCAACATACACCTAGAGCAGAGACTCTCCGGACTCACCTAAAAGCTGAGGAGTGGGAAAGTCTCATCTCGTGGCTGATGACCGTGGTTTTGAGCACGTGCTTAACTTCAACATGCGTGAAGGAAGCCTGCTCAGGTGAAAGACCTTAACGTGTTTGGAAGGTTTTGCTGAGTGAGGCTCTCCGAACTCCCTGCCACCATAAAAGCATTCTCCTTGTTAGTGAACCGTATCTCAGCCCTTTCAACGCACTTCTCCAATTAGCCCTCCACAAAGCTGCAACCTTCCCAGCAGAACCAAATGAATTAACTTGAAAACACTTCCAAGCTTAAATTAATTGCACTGCAGCTTCCCGATTTGACCTTGACCCTGTCTTTAAAACGCCCAGAATAGCTGCTACTTAGTTGTTAGGGGCTTCTGCCTGAATGAAACCAGCCATTAAACTCTCCTTCCCCAGTCACTCGCATGCATCCGTGTGGTCTTCAGCGCCCCAGCCACCCCAAAAAGCCTGCACTGACTTCTAGCATAAGCTCAGCTCCTAAATCCTCAGTTCCTATGAATTTCCAGAATGAAAGCAGACCACAAAACTGCCTCATTCATTTCCTACAGGTTTTACTGCTGTGTGTGAATTACCTTTATTTCCATTGTTTGTTCTAGGAAACCCAGGCTCATCTCTGATGCTGAGTCCAAGCTCATCAGGGCTTTTGCATGCCACAGTCCAGACTATGCAAGCACGGAAGAGCTTTCCTTGCCACAGCCTCTGTGAGGGTGCCTGCATGTTAATTATTATCTAGATGATCTGTTTGGCATTGGGATGCTGCACCTCTGTCCTGCAAGAGAGCCAGAGGCTGGCAGAGTTACAGGAGCTGTGAATCTTAACAAGGCTGATTCCCAGGTATGACACTGCAGCCCACCAGAAAGGGCTGCTGATCTGATGGACACACAAGAAACTCTTCTCCGAATTCACACTAAACATTTCTGCCTCCCTCACACATTTTTGGAAAAAGTATCATCTACAGAACCTGTTCAGACTCTTCTCCTATTTTAAGATTATTACCTTTCTAGGTGCAGGCAGCAACAAGCAAACACCAAGTTAGCTGGAGACTGTCAAAAATCAGCTCGAGCATGCACCAAGGAATGATGTGCTAATGAAGTGCTCACACCTGCCCATTGGGGTCTTCAAACCCACGTAATGTATCTCTTGGATAGGGTGGTTTAGTGAAATACAAGACATCTTGTTCCAAGGACAGGTGGCTGTGGTCTTTATCATACAAGAAGCCAGGGGGGATAGTCTAGGGGTTGTTTCTGGCAATGCCTTCTGCCTGTTCTGGCTCCTCAAGGATAGCTTAGCTCACCAGGAAGATGTCTTTGGCTCTGGAAGCCTTTGGTGCCTGTTCACAACCCCCATTACGATCAACAGCTGGTAGGGAAGTGGCCCTGGACAGCGCATGACCAGAGGAGCCTATGGCAGAGTGTACCTGCACCCATTCTGGAAAGGCTGCCTGCAGAACAGCCAAAAGTCTGACCTTCCACCCTGCAGAAAGGTGGAAAAGCTTCAAAATCACAAGGGAAAAAATACTACAAAGAGTGAAAAAGACTTAAAAATCCTAAAAAGGTCAGAGCAGTGCCCCACCCTGCCTGCGAGAGCCGTCTCTCGCCTATCTCCAGTATTGCTCCACTCCCTTCTCAGCCACATTGGCTTCTCCGGTTATTATGACTATTGCATGCAAATGGAATGAACTTCAGCCATTGGTATTACTAGTTTTTAAATAACATCTCACTTTTCCACAGTCAATTTTCCAGACGGCAGCTCAGTCCAGGGCTCCCCTCACCACCCACCCAAATCTCATTGCACATTTCCTCAAAGTCTGCCTTTTGCAAAACGCACTATTATTACAGTAATTCCTTCCTACCTTCTCCTCAGAAACCCTGCCAGAGCCCAATGGCAATTACCACCAGCGTAACCTTGAGGTCTACTGGACCTAGGGTCCCCATGCAGGCCCCTAGCCAAGCACCAGCCCTCAAAGACAACCCTGTAACTGCCTTTTCCCCAGGAACCTGCATTCCCCAGGGACAAAGCACAAGTGCCTCCACACAAAACTGAAGCACTGAACTGTAAGTGGAAGGAGGCAGTATCAGCTGTAATTTAGTTGAGTCTCTTCTGCCCACCAGCATCTCCCAGCTGCCTGCAGCACTCACAGACATTATCCCTCCCTCCTTATTGGGGCTATTACCGGGTTGCCATATCCCACATTTAAGCCCACAGTCGAGTTGTTCATGGATGGTTTTTTCTCATTTGATGTTCAAGCTAAACAACATCGCAATCATTTCAGGTTATGTCAAAATACTTTGTTCACCTGTTCCTGGGGCAATATTTCACTCAGTTTTGCAGTCACTTTGCTGGATTTCTTTAACCCTTGTTTTATCCTTCTCCCAGCTAGGGGCAGAACTGAATTTGAACCCTCGTGTTAGAGTACACCATGAGAAGGGACTGAATCTGGTCTTGCATGTGTATTTACTATGCACATTTACTATTTATCTTACTACGTGCATTTACGGAAATAAGGCAACTGCCACTCTCTAGACATGAAGACTTCATTGATACAACACTGCTATTGAAATAAACAGGAGTTTTGCCAAAATTAAGGCTTGTGGAGTTGTCCCACTGCTGAATGACACATGCACACGTGGAGTAACACCATGAAGGGCTCAGAATCACAGAGAGGCTACCAGAAGGCAGCAATTTACTACAGATCAACTGATCTGTAGTAACTATTTATGGCATACAACAGCCATGCACATGCATGTAATGCAAGTTACTTTTCTGGTCCTTCAGTGACTTCCAGTTTTGAGAGCCTACATACAGCACAGCCAGATCATTGTCACTTGGCCTTCAGAAGGGGCAGTTTCCTCCCACACAGGTGGGAGGGAAGCAGTGCAAGGCAGCCTGCTGTGTCATTGCTTTGGTCTCTTGCCTTGATAGAGAAAGGGGCTGGATCTCACTTTGTTGCCAAAAGACTCTACTTTTGGCCACCCATGAAGTTGCCCAAACTCCAGTCTCAGGAGCATGCAGACTCCCGCTGAGCAAAAGGCAGGAAGAGAGAGTCATAAAACTGTGGTAGAGGAAGGAAGAAAAGAAAGGGAAAGATCATTCAGCTCCATTCCCAAGGAGGAGGGAGGCATCACAAAGCTTATAAAACAGACCACCACAAAATGCAGTGCAATGAAGACAGATGTGATAAGCCAGCTGAACCACTGGAAGGGAAGCTTGGACGTGCAACGGTCAGCTTTCCACTCAAACAGCTCCAGAAAGCATTTGATGTACATCTGGCCAGCACACTCAGCACAAAGTGCCCTGATGTGTTTGCTGTGCACCTGACCTACACAGCACCCCTTTCCTGCTGGGAGGATCCAGCCAGCACCTAAAGGCTTCAAAGACACCCAGGCTTGTGGCAAAAAGCCCTTTAAAGGGGAGAGCTGCTGGTACAGGAGGGTGGGGTGGTCCCTAAGTTGGAGCAAACTACCCATGCCTGTGTTAACAAATCAAATAGTTAAAACACTGAGCTTCTGCAAGAAAATGCAGGGGAATCCCCCGGATTCAGGAGGGATGTGTGTTTGCATGGAGTTCATCCCGAAACACCAGACAGCTTCAGCTGATTTGTGGCATGCTGATAAGCTTAAGTCCCTCTCCAAACCAACCCCGCACATGGTCTAAGCACAGCCCAGGTGAGCCTCCCCAGCCAAAACCCAGCCAGTTGCTCTGCAGCAGTTATCACTCACCCTGTACATTGCAGGTGTTGTACAGCATGCGAGGAACAGGTTTTACCTGGCCTTTATACAGCATCTTACCGCTGAAAGCATCTCACAGATTTCCACTGCGTTTTTGAACCCCCCGATTTGCAAAACAAGATGTGGCAGTCATTTGAGAGCACGTTAACTCCCCAGGCATAGGGTCTGGGGAAGGAGCACATCAAGTGGGCCACCACAACCTCCCGAGAGCACTAAGGTGGGAGGCTGTCATTAGGTCAATTGCCCTGGAGTGCTATAATTAACCCACCCTCACTGCTCTCAGACAGACCACCGCAACTGAAAAGCACCATAACTGCAGCCATCCCAGGGGCAAGGGGGCAGGGGCTGCAGAGTAGAGGGAGACATCAGCCCCCAGCACCCACATATCCTCCGAGGGCTTTCACCAGCCCCCAGAACAAAAGTGCTGCCGCACCATTCCCCATCGGGAACACGCACCCGCCTACATCACACTCGGTCCATAAAGTTCCACTTCATTAGAGCCACTGTGACCACATCTGTTAGTGCTTTAAAGCACGTACATCTGGGTTAATTAAGCACTTGACTTTATTGCTGCTTTATCTCCATTTTCTGAACAGGCCTTGGGGAAAAGGTTTTGTGCGTTTTGGGTTTGGTTTTTTTCCTTCTTCCTTTCTAAAATTTTTTCCATTGAAATCACACCTGAAGCTGGAACAAAAGCCCCTATGACACTTGCTCACACACTGGGGGCTGCTTTTAGGAAATTCTCCCCTCTAGACAATGAACCCCATCCTCAATATTCGTGTTTATGTGCTCCAAAGCTGCAGAGTCAAAAATCTCCCCTCCCACTCTCCCTCTGTCCCTCCTGGAAAAAAAAAAAAAAAAAAAAAAGAAATAAAATCAGTTACTGGCGGAAGGTGTTGCAGTACATACCAGGGAGAAGAGAAAGAAAATAAAAAGGATCTTGCTGCCCATGCAGTCTCTGAAAGTTTGCCTCTGCCAACTTACTTACAACAAACAGGAAAAGCAGAACCAAAACACAGCCCCCACGTCCCCCTCCATCCACCCAGCGCAGGCTGCACTAGTGCCAGCTGCCGCTCACAAACAATTACGCTGCGAGCCTCCTCTGGCACATCCTTCCAGGTGGCCTGAACAGCAGAAAAGCCCAGCTCAGGAAGCCTGCATCCGATGCATGGGGTGCTTGAAATCCTTTCCAGGAAGTGCAAAAGGTCCTTTGTGCCCCCAGACAGAGGAAAGGTTACCGTCAAGGCCCTTTGCCAGCTCCTACACTCGAAGATGCTTGTGTTTCCCTGTGAAAGGAGAAGCCAGGGAAGCAGTAGCTGGGAACGGAGAGGAATATTGGCTGCAAAGTTGGCTGTCTTCCCACTGAGCCACCCCAAGTGCTTCCCAGCCGCCGGGAGAACAACAGGACTGGTCCCTCCTGCGGAAAGGAGCTGGGGCACAACTGCTGGGCTGCAGCATCCTCCCAGTGACCCGTGCCCAGCATCTTTCCACAGCTTTCAGGCCATGGTCTGGCATGGGCAGGTTAACGGCAGTGTCTCCAAAGCCTGGCTTTAAAATACTACTGCAGACAGTATTTCTGTTGCCACAGACTGAGGCTGGGACCGCTTCAGTGGGCAGTCTGGCTTTCACTGAGCACCAAGTGCACAGCAGATGCATTACGCTAGTCGATGCTAACACAGGAGGCAACCCACACACGCAGCCCAGGAGCTTTATACCTGCTGAAAGATATGAAAGATGCCCCATCATACCACCATACGTCACGGTTGTGATGCAGCAATCCCCACAATTTGTTTCGGACACTCCGTAGCAAGATCCTCAGTGACACCACCTGCTTTTTGTGACCGCCAGGTACGTTCCTCGCCCCCACCGGTCATCTCCCCAGATGTGCTGCCCTGACCATCAGCTACTTGCCCTCCTGCCCCCCCCACACAAGGCAGTACAGTTCTGCCAGTGTCACTCTGATCCCTCCTTGTAAGCTCTGGCTTTCAACTCCTCCAATGGAAGCAGGCGTCGATGTCCTGCCTGTCCCCCTTCCTATGAGAGTAAGATATTCAAAGCACTGTCAGCTTTCCCAGTGCCATGTTCCAGTTTGATTTCATGCTGCAGTGCTGAGTCCAACTATCTTTTATCCCCGCTGCCTGGTATCTTTTCTCAGATGTCTAAATACAAAAGCCACCCCTGAAGCAAGCAAAAAGCAAGACTTATTAGCAGCAGCCAAATGAGCTCCCCTGGTCCCTCCTGCTCCAGTCCAACAAGACTTCAAGCCCAGGAGAAGAAACATCTGAATAGTGAAGTGAAAGAGGGTCAAAATGTAATTAAGCTCTGCATTTCCTATCCCAAACTGTTAGTGGGTGTTCCTGTGGGTTTGAGAGCTACTCAGGCACTCTTCTTTCACTGGAGAGGAAGCCAGTTCCGTCTTTAACAAGACAAGCTCTTCTGGATTCCTTAGGAAGAAGGCAGTAAGCAAATTACAAATTTCTACACCTCTCCCTATCCTCTTCCCTTCCTCTAGAAAGGCTCATATGCAAAAAGCAGACATCTTTCCTATCAAAATCCCTCTTTAGGCTTTCCAGCTGAACCCCACTGGGCTCTACCGATGGGAAGACCAACCCAAGTCATCCTCACAAGGACACGCCATCTTCCGAAGTTGGGGAAGGCAGAGAATTTAGATACTGTAGTACATAAAAAGCAAAACCTGCAACCAGAGCCTCTGATTGCATGTCCTTTGCTCAGGGTCCACATGCCCTGTGAGGTGTGTATAGCTTACATGCAACCCATGTCAACCCCCCTTCAACCGACAGCCATGGAAAGGGGACAGCAGAGGGCATCTGCAGCAATGCTTGCCAGTGAGAGAGCAAGCAGGCTGTGGCAGTTCCTTGTGCAGAGACCAAACCAGTCACGAGTCCAAAATACAAGCTGACTATGACACGGCGGCTCATCCACGCAGAGGCTGAGGGAGGAACAGGGCAGACCCATCCAGCTGCACGCAGCTTGTTTGAGACCCCAGCACATGACTCTTCTTCATGTCACCCTGCCAAGGCACCACTGTGCTCTTCCAGCACTGGGCTGTGATCTCTGTGACCCACCAGCAGCTACAGCTGTGGTCAGCAGCAGATGTTAGGAGAAGCGTAAGGACTGATCTTTTCTTCTGCTTCTGGAAACCAATGGTGTAGGGACTTTCTGAGCCAGAGGCTGCACATGGATCTTCGTATTTCATAGCCAGCCATCCCTTTATGAATTTCTATACTTCCTTTTAGAAGCCATTTATATCAAGGTAATTTCCAACTTCCTACAGCAATGAATTTCATGGTTCAGTTCTGTGCCCTGCTCCCCCAGATGTGCTGCTTGAACTTTTCATCGGATGCCAAATGAAACTGAAAAATAGTGATCCTCTCATTCCTCCCCCTATTCACAGTTTCATAGCTCTCCATCTCAGCCCACAGAAACAAGTCAGCAGAAAGACCTAAACACCAAAGTACAGGTCTTCATACTCTGTTGAGACAGGTTTTGAAGACCCCTTAATCAAGGGGTGACCTTCAGAAAGCAACATGCACCTGCTGTGTGCCACGCATGCCTCCATAATCAACCACAGCCCTTGCAAGGGGCTAGGAGCCAGGACACCTCTTCTTTAAAGGGAAAGAAAAATGCCCGGCCTTTTCACAAATACAGAAGGCCTTGGCACAAGCCAAGGGCACAGGAACAAAGCCAAAGCACATGGAAAGCAGCAGCAGCAGCTCTTACTGCTGCCTATATAACTGGGGATCCAGGACGCTGCCCCAGAGCGAGGGATCTATTGCAAGCTCCGGACACGCAGTGCGGGGTGCCCCAACACGGGCAGAGACCGCTCTAGTGCCACCCCCACCACTGCCCCAATGGCCCCGGCCCGTCGGCACTCGGTCTTGTCACGGGCTGCTCTTTCTCAAAAGCCTGCGAAGCATGTTGGCTGGGCCCCAACGAAAGCACCTTCTAATGGGATTTTTCAGGTTTCAAGGATATCAGCGTCTGGCACAGGCTGAAGTAATTAAGAGGACATCCAGCAGACGATCTGGCATTGATTAACCGGCTATTTACCACTGAACATTGCAAGTCCCACTCTAAAACTCCACACCAAAACACTTGCTTTTTCCCAATTGTTTTCTCCCTTACCCCATCCCTGCCTTTCACAAAGCCCAGCCGTGGCCCCTCTCACACGGCTCCCTTGGCCTCGCTAAATAAACCCTGATGTGTCAGCCAGGCTAAAGCTGGAAGGCTTGCTAAGGGTTAAAGGGAAAAAAGTGTGTTTCTCTTGGCAAACAGCTAAACACAGTTTTCACTGAACAGGCCTCAAGATGGACAGCCACATGCGCTTGCAATCATCATGTTTGCATTTGACTCTTCCTGTTCAATACCAGGGTAAGAAAATCCTTGGGCTGATCTCATTTCTACCGGCTTCACTGGGCTGGTCCCTACGCAGCCACAGATCTGTTCATCATCAAGCTCTTTCAGACCAGAGATAACCCTAAAGCTACAACAGCCGAGTTACAGACTTGTTTCACTACAGCTCCCTCCTACATCACTTAGAAAGCATGCCTGGAGGAGCAGCAGACAGGTAGCTCTGGAGGGAAGGGTTTGTAGTCAGCAGTGAAGAGCTACTGGTGGCATTCAACACCTCACAGGAGTGGTAATGCAACTTCTGCAGGGAGAGAGCATTCAAAGACAGGATTTGTTACAGCAGCCAAGAGAGCAGTGTTGGCAGGTCTGGTTTCGCTGGAAGCAGGCTGTGTCCTCTGCCCCAGCAGAGGAAGACCCCATGCAGCGGGCTGGGCAAGCTCTGCACAGTTTGTCAGTGGTTCTCATCATGCAACAGCCCAACACACAGAGAACAAAAGATCCGGTGGGTTTGTAACAGCAATTGCTGTTTCCATACACAGACCAGACTGCGTAATGCACCACGTGGGCCACCTCTTCTACACATGCCAAGTGAATTATCAGAGTACTTCCCCTCTCTTTGCAGGAAATATCACCCGCGGGTATGTTGTCCCCTCTCTTTGAAGGAAAAGTAGAAAGGTCTTCCATTTCCAGGGTGCTCCAAAGGAGCAAAATGCACTCAGCATCTCCAGTATTCAGGTCCTCCCCAGCAAAGCTGTATCATCCCCACTCCCAATGCCCCCCCAGCAGCACAGATGCATGGAAAGACCAGAGATCGGTGGGGCAGGACTCTGCCTCTTTTCATGTCTGCAGAACGCTATGTAAATTGATGGGGCAGCATAAATATTTATTATTCAGGGAGTGTAAGAGAAGAGGAGAATGGAAACTGCTAATCAATAATGAAAACCAAAAGTGAATAAAACCTGCAGGGAAAATTCCCCACAAGCTGTTTATTCATTCCTAAAATACAACTGTAATGGAGTACCACAGAAGAAAGCAGGATAAATTGGTCAGATATGATATTAAAAAGGAAAAAGAGCAACCAGGGAAAATTTGACTTCACCTATAGTAAAGTATATGAAGACCAAAAAGGAATAAATGACACTTGCAAATAGTCAGCTGTTACCAAGACGATGACTTTACTGGACAAGACAGACATGGATGATCCAAGTAATTAGCCACTGGCACAGTTTACAAAAGGGCTGTGATAACATCGCTGGTTGTGAATGATTTTAAGTAAAAATTGAATGTCTTTCGTAACGCTGTAGTCAAAACAGCAATTCACACAGCAAAAATCTGTGGTCTGAACTGGACCAAGAGTCTGACTTACAGATGGGACACCATCCTTCAGGCCTTCAAGCTGTGAAAAATGAACCCAAAAGTACCAGAGATGGATGCACCTAGGAGAAGACCTGACCTCGCATGGGCTAACCTCTAAACCAAGTACCTCGGCCAAAGAAGAGGGCAGTGGTCAGATCAGACCTCCTACTGTTCAGTTGATAAGCATGGGATGGAGGTCTCCAGATGATGATTCTTCACAGAAGTGGCCTTGACCAGTTGCCACGACTGATAACGTTAGCATAAATCCTTAAATCAGACAGGAAATGAGACAGCATTGATACAACAAAACAGCCCCGGAGACGGACAAAGGAACAAACTCTTAATAGAGCATCAGGTGGTGGAAAATGTGAGAAGTCCTCAGAGAAGTCATCCAGACAAATTAACTGGAAAATGGCAGAAGGCTGATGACTATTTGGCACCAAAACAGCTATCGGCCTCCCTGGGTTGTTCCCAGAATGAAACTGTAGAATGAGCCATAAATAGTCTGATGTGCATCTTGCTCCTTTGCCCCAAAGGCAGCATGGCTGTACAGGGGGAGTCTGGAGGTGGGGACAAGCAAACACCTAAAATCCAACCCTGAGTCACCGGAATAAATCAGTCTACAGCAATCTACAAAGGACCACTGTAAGCTGAGGAAAAGCCTTCTAGAGACCTTAAAGGCATGTGACACTTCTCAGTTTCCTTCCTGCCAGCTTTTGTTTCATTTGCAATTAAAGTATCAGAGATGACAGCTATCCTTTTCCCTGTTTCTGTCAAGGGCTGTTGGCCTCAGATGATGTATGATACCTCCTCTTAAGCAACCTATTCTCTGTCAAGGGCTTCCTAACTTTACCACATATTATCTAGTTTACGATATTGTACAAGGGCTTTGTTTTAAAATCTTCCCCCATACTCCTGTGTCAAATATTAATTTTCTGAGCACTTGCCATTTCTCCATTCCCCAAATCCCCTTTCATTGAAAGTTTAAGGTCACAAAGTACAGATTTCCTCACTTCAGTTTCCCCCAAAGCTGGAGTCATTTGGCTTGGCTGCAGGGCAAACTCTAGAGCCTACAGAAAACAAACACATAGGACACTTCTGTTACCCTGAAATGCTGAGCAATAAAATCTCAATAAATAAATAAATACATGGAAACTCGCTTTAGGTCAGAGTAGGTCATGCTGCTTGGTTTGCTACAATTAAAAATAAAACCTATTTTAAAAAAGAAAACAGACAGACAGACTGGGGTCCTGCACCTAGAAAACAATATTAACAAAGACAGCAAAAAAACCTCTACATCTAAATTTCCTTTGAAAATTCAGTACGGTATCTTATTGTTAAAGAAGAACAGTACTTTAGCCTAGATTAAGCTGCACTTTGAACCAGACCCCAAAATTCTAAGAGCACAATTTTATTTTGAATTTGGTGGATAAATATTGATCTTGAACAACCACCCTCCCATGACAAAACTTCCCTTTTGCCAAGCTGAAGGAATGTTAGCATGGCAAGGTCGCCCTACATTTCCCTGTGCACTGACAGAACCTGTTGGGCCCATAAAGAGAACCAAAAAAAAAAAAAAAATCTCACTTAAGGGAAAAATTAAATCCTTCCTGGGATTACTGCAAGGGCCTCCTGAGCCACTGGATGTGGGACTTGTCATCATCAGCCACATCACACTCCCCTCCTTGGGAACAGAAGAGCATCTGCCCTGCCCTTGAGGTTTCACCTGGAAAAGATGTCCTAGAAGGACAGTGCTGCAGCCAGCAGAAGATGCCTTGTTTTCTGGACAGGATATTATTAGGGCCGAGTTATGGTATGCTGTCATCATGCCAGCACTCTCCTCTAGCTCACAGCGCTCTTTCCCCTCCCTGTCTTTGTTTCCCTCGTGTATCTCAAGGGAGCAGCCAAGTCCCCCCCTGCCAAGCCCTCCCCATGGCTCATGCTCCCGCTCCCCTGGAGCTCATCCCTGCACCTGCGCCTGCCCACATCCATTTTTTTCAAGCTCATGACTGCAGGCAAGGGCTTGCCAGCTGCTTTCAGAGGGGTTAACGCTTCCCTCCTGCTGCGGGATACTTGTCTCTGGGTACAGGGTGAGCCTGGGTGGACTTTGCAATGCAGAACGTGAGTGGCAGTCCACCCTCACCCTGGGATCGATGAAAATGTACAGGTCTTACTTGTCCACTGAGGGATCCTGCTAGCAAACGTCCTGTACGTCAAAGAAAGTCTCGGTCCAGTCTTTTACTGCCCATCCCAGCACTCTGCGCTATTCTGTTTTATCCCATTCCTGACCCTGTCACCCCTCCACATCACTTATCCTAAAGAGTTTTCCTGAGCTTTCTCTCTCCCTGACAATGACACAAACTCAGTGCAACCACAAACATTTCACACCTTCACACCCATGGTTTCCACTGGGGCCATCACTGCAAACCTGCAGCCAGGCACACCTCACATCCTATCGCTGGGGTCCTCTGTGGCCAAAACCCACCATCCCCGCACAAGCCTCTGTCGCTCCCTCGCCTCCACTTCTCAGACTGGCTCCCCTCATCCCCATTTTGAGGAATATTTTCTCACGTGCACTTGCATCTGCTGCTTCATGGGAGATCACACAGACCAAGTCCACTGCCCTTTTCTGAAAAATCAGTTATCAGGCAAAAGTGTCAGCTCAGCCTGGCACGATCCACTGTCGCTTCATCTGCTTGGCATTTACCCTCAGGCCCTTTATTACTCTGTCCTCCAGATCTGCTACAGTGTCAGTTAGATTAATGGGTCCGCATTTGTTTGAATCACTCCACCACCACTGGCAATCTGAAAAACTGAGTCCCTGTCTCC
Organism: Opisthocomus hoazin; assembly: GCF_030867145.1. Classification (NCBI taxonomy): domain Eukaryota; kingdom Metazoa; phylum Chordata; class Aves; order Opisthocomiformes; family Opisthocomidae; genus Opisthocomus; species Opisthocomus hoazin. The sequence continues at coordinate 17,450,695 of NC_134422.1, read as the reverse complement.
TATTTACCACCACAACCTAAAAATTTTTATTCATAACAGCAATTTTTTTTTCTTTTGTCCTGGTCCCTTCAGAAAGTGGGGTCGATGTTCCTGGCCTCTGCTCTCCAACCACTTTTGATCAATTCAGTTCTTAGAATTTTGTTTTTCCCCTCAGTTTTCAAGGCTTCCATGTCTTCATCCCCTCCAACTGTACTGAAAACTGAAGTTCCTTTAATGCTGGAGCCATACCTAGACCATCTTTAATCTCCAGTTGGTCCTCACTGCACAGCGGCTTCAAGTCTCTTTTTATTTATATAGCTGAGAAACCTGTTGCTATTTGTTTTAATTTCCTTTGCCAGGCCTAACGCAGCTTGACTTTTGGCAATTCTCATTTTATCCCCATCCCTCCTGACCTCTAAGACATTGCTTTTTTGCCGATTAGTCTTTTTTTCCATTCCTTACAGACTCTCTGTGTAATCCCAACTATCCTTTTTAAGGTGGCTATTCACCAGCTTCAGCCTCAATCCCTTTCCTGCCATGTTTTCCTCCTTTGCTTGGGATCCCTGGTCCAGACAGTTTCTGCACCTCTGAATTAGAGAGATGCTGTGCATCCTCTGCATTCAAATTCTCATGCTTCTCTGCCGAAATGACTTCACTCATCAGGTTTTTTAATTTTTTTCAAAGTTTGCCCTTTCAAAGACAAGTATCCTAGTTCCAGACCTACTTTTGTTTAGGCTTCCATTTAATTTAAAAGGAATCCGTTTTACGAGCACCAAGTCCAAGATTCCTCTGTACGACCAGGCCCTCCTGTAACATCAACACTAGTTACCAAAACAAAACCTAAAATAGCACCTCCATTTGCTGCTGCTGTTACTATTTAATGAAAAAATCTGGGCTATCACATCCAGGAATATATATGTTTTACCTTATTAATACAATGTGTTTGCCAACATGTATTCCTACATATTAAGATACATTCTTAAGTTCCCACAGCAATATTATTTTGGTAACATTTATCTTTCTAATAACATTACAGAGAGATCTATCCACATAACCCCTGCCACCCTTCATTTCACAGTTTGCAGCTCTATTATCTATGCTCCCATGGCTATTTCCCAAGGTACTCAGATGAACTGCAGTTTCCTAAGGTATTTTGCGAGTACCTTCAAGTGCTCCTGTCACGAGGATGTCTCTCGAAAGAACCAGACCATCACAGGAACAAGTGTACAAGCTCAGACCACAGGACCACAGAGCCTCATCTGCTACAATAGACAAAAGTGGGTGGAGATCAAAGACTGTTTATGGGGGATTTTAACCCCGCTTAACTTCCCCAGTCACTCCTTGAGCACTCAGAAATTTTGCACATTCACAGCATCCTCAGGAAAGTAGTCCCACAACTGAGTTACTGGTGCTATGAAAAGGCTCATCCCTTTATTATGGGACCTGATGAGATGCATCCCAGAGTCCTGAGGGAATTGGCTGATGTAGTTGCCAAGCCACTCCATGATATTTGAAAGGTCATGGCAGTCAGGTGAAGACCCTGGTGACTGGAAGGAGAGAAACATTGTGCCCATTATTAAAAAGGGTAGAAAGGAGGACCCTGGGAACTGCCGACCTGTCAGCCTCACCTCTGTGCCTGGGAAGATCGTGGAACAGATCCTCCTAGAAGCTATGCTAAGGCACATGGAGGCCAGGGTGGTGATTTGAGACAGCCAGCATGGCTTCACCAAGGGCAAGTCCTGCCTGACCAACCTAGTGGCTTTCTACAATGGAGTGACTAGGTCAGTGGACAAGGGAAGAGCTACAGATGTGATCTATCTGGACTTCTGTAAAGCCTTCAACACGGTCCCACACAACATCCTTCTCTCTGAATTGGAGAAATATGGATTTGATGGGTGGGCTGTTCAGTGGCAAAGGAATTGGTTGGAAGGTCGCAGCCAGAGGGTAGTGGTCAATGGCTCGATGTCCAAATGGACACCAGTGACAAGTGGGGTCCTTCAGGGGCCCGTACTGGGACCGGTGCTGTTTAATATTTTCATCGATAACTTAGCGAGATCGAGTGCACCCTCAGCAAGTTTGCAGATGACACCAAGCTGAGTGGTACAGCTGACACACCAGAAGGACAGGATGCCATCCAGAGAGACCTGGACAAGCTCGAGAAATGGGCCTGTGTGAACCTCATGAGGTTCAACAATGCCAAGTGCAAGGTCCCACACCTGGGTCGGGGCAACCCCCACTATTAATACAGGTTAGGCAATGAGGGGATTGAGAGCAGCCCTGCTGAGAAGGACTTGGGGGTACTGGGGGATGAAAAGCCAGACATGAGCCACCAATGCGCACTTGCAGCCCAGAAGGCCAACCATATCCTGGGCTGCATCCCCAGCAGCGTGGCCAGCAGGTCAAGGGAGGCAATTCTGCCCATCTACTTTGCTCTGGTGAGAGCCCACCTGGAGTCCTCCATCCAGCTCTGGAGGCCCCAGCACAAGGACATGGAGCTGTTGGAGCAGGTCCAGAGGAGGGCCACAAAGATGATGCGAGGGCTGGAACACCTCTCCTACAAGGAAAGGCTGACAGAGTTTGGGCCATTCAGCCTGGAGAAGGGAAGGGTGCAGGGAGACCTTGTAGCAGCTTTTCAATACCTGAGGGGGGCCTATAGGAAAGATGGGGAAAATATTTTCAGCAGGGCTTGTTGCAACAGAACAAGGAGCAATAGCTTTAAACTAAGGGAGGGTAGATTTCAAGTAGATATAAGAAATTTTTTCGCTAAGGGTGGTAAAACACTGGAATGGGTTGCCCAGAGAAGTAGTGGAGGCCCCATCCCTGGAAACATTCAAGGCCAGGTTAGATGGCGCTCTGAGCAACCTGGTCTAGTTGAAGATGTCCCTGCTCACTACAGGGGGGTTGGGCTAGATGCCCTCTAAAGGTCCCCTCCAACCCAAAGCATTCTATTATTCTGTGATTTCGGCAGCCTCTGACCTCTCAGTCACGGTTCTCAAAAGAGACCCATAAGACACCTTTAAAAGGCAAGCCTGGAAACAAGCATTTATAACTGTTAGATACTAGAAATCCTGGTTTCAACAGGGAGATTGGCTTTATTCCCTTCTGTATTTCCATCCTGCCTCCTCCCAGCTAATCTCATGTCAACAGATGGCAAGTTCTCTCTCTCTTCAGCATAGAAGATAATTTCCTTAATTTCACTTCTTTTGCTAATACCCCTCTCATATGCAGATATGAATTACCGTTCTCTCCAACAACCTGCCTGATCAACCTACTTCATTAAGCTTGGAGTATTTGCTCTCAAACAGAATATAGCTTTGAATATTGCTGTCTCTGTTCCAGAATTCAACTCATGCACCTGAAAGCTTGGCCACCAGCCTAATAAGGGAGGTTACCCTTCCCCACAAAGCTTGCCTTGCCTATGTCTTTAGACTACTACAGCTAGGACAACAACACTACCAGTCCACACAGTCCACATGCTAGTACTTGTGGTGTCACCAGCTCTGGGGCCCTTGACTTCTGATCACAGCCACCCAGACCCTCCTCCTCTTTGAGGATACTATTAAAGAAAACAAAACACACCACCAGACAAAAAACACCACCACAAAAACCCTTCACTGAAGATCATTTAAGTCTTTGCTACTGGACTCCTCATCTTTGGTCTGTTTGAGATGGAGTCAGGAGTGTTGTCTCAAGGTGAGGGACTGTGAATGGACTTGTCATGGAAATCACAGGCTCTGGCATGTTTCTTCATCAAAAGCAATGTTATCCAAAGAAAGGAGAAGTGCAAATGAAAGAGGATGAATTCGACTAAGACAAAAATGGATTCTGGTAGACTAAGTAAGTGCCAGTGCCCATTCTGTTACTGACTGCGAGGCCAAAGAGCTTTGCTTTCAGCACTGTCTTTGTTCCTGCTCCCACTCCAATTTCTGTGCACTGTGTTTCACAGTAAAGTCCTTGAAAGCAGCTAATGTGGCCCTGGCCATAATCTGCTTAAGGCAATTTGCGCTGATGCAATATAGCTGACTTCAGGGAAGTCAATACTGACACCAAGAAGGTCCCATAAACAATCTCAGGGCCAAGTCATGAACTGGGATTCAAGAAAATTGGATTCAAGCCCTCCTACCCTGCTTCCCCTTCCTTAAGAGACCTTGAGGAAGTAATTTTATCACCCTGTCCAGCAGTACACATCTATAAAAAAGGATCATAAAAATCCCATCCTTGACAGAATGACTGTTAGCATCAAGCCAGCAGATAGAAGGAAGCCCTTGTAACTATGGCAAGGACAGCCATGTAGCCACACAGAACGGATACTTAGGTGCAAGTCTCTTGCTCTGACACTGACCATACTTTTAGTGCAACGTAAATAATTCAATTTTATTCTGGCATGCTATTATCTCTGCCTATGCAGGTTAAAGTGAAAAGGGAAAGAAAAAAAAGTCAGGTTTCTTTGTCTTCAGCCCTGCAAAGGCTGGATCAGTTTAGTGAAATCTGAGAAGAAAAGGATTGTGGTAATTACCTCACCTGCCTCACTCCAAAGATTGCCTCTTCACAAAAAGCCTCCTGCACTGCAGCTGCCCAAACCGAGACAACCCCAGGCATTAACCCTGAGCTGTGCATCTGACTTGCTTTTTATCTCAGGCTATGCAGATTAAGCAAAGCTGACCCCATGCAGAAACCCAGGAGAGACAGCTGCCTCTGGGTGCTTACCCTGACATTGCTCCCACCCCGAACCACTCAGCAGGGTGGAGGGAAAAGCAGCTGTTTCCCCACAGCACCAAACAAAATCCACCTAACCATATCACCTTGTTATCTGCTGAAAAACTGCTATTCTTGCTTGGCACCAGGCACTGTGATTACTGAGTGCGGCAGAGGTTGGACACTCCTCAAACTCAGGACTTTCAGGAAAGATTTGGTTGCATGTTTTTTTTTTTTTTTTTCCTTCCATACAACAAGAATCAGCAATTTTGCAGAAGTGATTTGCATTTTCTCAACCCAGTCATTTTTCATATCAAAGAGGTATACGTGCCAAAACACATGTGAGCCTAGGCACGTAAGAGGCAACAGTAGTCTCCAACTTGCCCTTGAGAAAATTTAGGCAGTAATAAGCTGTTTACTCATGGGGAGAAAGTTCCTCCCAGTCAGTGAACATCTAAAGAAGGACCAAGTTTGGTCCTGACAGAACCGTAAGACCCTGGGAGCAAAGGTCAGACTCTGCCTTCTAGGAATGATAAATCTAATTCTATACCTGAGTCACTTCGTCAAATGTTATTGTTATCACTTAAAATGAACGTTTTGACCCGAGGTTCCTTCAGGACAACAGAGTCCCAGCATACAATTTACTGAACAAACCCATTTAGAGATAAGCTTGTCTCCTAAAGACTGCTTCATCAAAGAAAAACAGTCAGGCTTTAAGGGAAGAGCTGAGCACCCCTAATCTCATTGCTTCATGACTGGATTAGCTAATATGGATCTTCAGGTTCAGGTCCCAAAGCCAAGCTCCCTTGAATCCACCTGCTCCCAGTGAACCTCCTGGGGCCTGGGTGACTCAAAGGCTGCAGTAACGAGCCACATTATGGAGAAGCCCTCCTGCCCAGAGCCTTCACTCTCCTTGAATACATCAGGGTTTATAAATTCTCCAAAATCAACAGCGCACCATTGCAATGCAGCAGACAGGCAAGCTGGAGCAACTGAGGGTCATCTGCTGAAGATCGTGCAGACATCAGTGCCAGAGCTGGGAATAGAGTACTGGCCTCTGGACTCCAGCCCTTCCCCCCCACCCTCCCCCCCCAATGGATAGCATAACTCCAGGGTTAGGCAACCTCACTTGCACAAGTCTGGACTGGCTGCTCCTCCCACCATAAAGAATGCTCTTGCCTGCTCCCCATTGTATGGTCTCGATAGCCACAGGTTTGGAAGGAGGACAGGGCAAAGACAAAGAACAATACAGTGGTATAAGACAGCAGCCTGGTCTCTCATGTTGCCCTATCTCCTCAGCTGGTTATAATCTCTTCCATAAAATGAAATAACAAGAGGATGACTAATGACTGGAAGATGAGAGTGTCTTACTGAAGCAACACAGCAGGGCAAAGGACCCTTGCCAATGGCAGTGGAGAATCTTATTTCATTGCTGCCATGAATACAGCAGTCACTTCCCTACCTCACCGTATCCCATCATGACTTCAGTAAACTGCTGCAATGGAAAGAAAACCCAGCCCTTATCTTCCACTGATTAATGCCCCCAAATCACTTAGTTGCTCTGAACCCATTTTCCCTTAATGAACTAGGCCAGCTCTATACTCTTCCACCACAGCTGTTCACAAGCACCTATTAGAGATATCTCAAGCACCCAGAGAAAGCAGCTTGAACAGGATCGGCCAGGAAATCCCCAGATGGCCTAAGGGGAGGGAAAAAAGGCTGCATGATGCAACCTTGTGCTGAAGTAAGCCTGCCCTAACCAGTTCCCATCTAGAGTAATTTCTTCCCAGGGCAAATGAATTTCTTCCTGAGACAGCTGTTTGTTCACAGATGTCCAGAGTCAGCTACCTCCATGTTTCTGTCACCTTGTCTTCACCACTTATGTGACATCAATTATATGTAATGTTATTTCACTCCCTGCTTTGAGCAACAACAGCTCTTGTTTCAGGGAAGGACACTCTTCCCCCTTCTCTTTGTTTCCCATCCACGTTTCCACATCTTGGACCAAGCCTTTACTGTTTCTCTTCTGAGAGCAGTATTAGTATGTGATACTGTCCTTCCTTTTGCTCTGATGCCAAATAAGCACTAGTTCAAACCCATTCTATAAAGAGGATTTCCACCTGGATGAACCTCTGGGGACCACAGCAGCTTATGTAGCCACTTACTCTGAACTTCAGGGTTGTGCTGTGCTGCATGATCAAGAAACACTTGGAGAAAGGGAATTGATCTCAGGGAGCTGAAGAAGGGACCAGGAAAGTCAAGCTGCCATCAGCAACGGTAGAAGCAGCAGCAGCTCTCAGGAGAATGCAGAGAAAAGGAAAGAAAAGGTTTGACAAGCCAGAAAAGAACAAATGCCTTAAAATCGCCAGATTTCTACCAGAATACTCTTGGGTTGGGGGAGGGTGAGGCCAGTTTTGGCATCTTTTCTGCCCAAAATGACAATGAACTGGTGGGTCCTCCAGGGAGCAGAACCAAGGAGGCTGGCTGCCCAGGGGACTGGCATGGATGAATGCTCTCCATGCAGTTTTCTGACATCAAATTCAAAGTATTAAAAGGGTCTCATGTCTGCCAATCTTCACAAAATTAATAACAAATAGTTTAAATGGCTTCAAAGATTATTATACCGGGCATGCAATGGAACAACTGAAACACAGGGAATGTCACCACTTCTGTTTGTTTAAAAACAGTCTGAAAAGTCACCCATAGGGCCTGACTCCTGTAGTCAGTCTAGAAAGACTGAGAAGAGACTATACATTTGCTTACCACCAAATCTTTCCTCCCTGAGCATTGCCCATCCCAAAAGTCCAGCCTAGCGTGGAAGCACCCACAGTCAAGGTGGAGCTGGAAAAACCTCCTGATACCAGAAAGCAGCTGTGTTCCACTGCAGCTGGACAAGGCAGAGAAAGAAAAAGGACTTGACACATCCACCTGATGGTGCAAGACAAGCCAATGAGTCTCCAATGAATGTCTCTCCTCTAAGAGGCCTAACACCCCCAGGAAATGTGATAACACAAGGTGGTCCACAAGGTTTCCCTTCCAGTCCCCTGCTTTAGCTCCTCACACTCACCACAGAGCATGACCTTCACAAGGGGAGTAGAGATGATGCTCACCCTGGAACAAGCTCCAGAGAGGGCCAGAAGGCAGACATCACTGCAACAAGAGTCTCAACAAGTCATGTCCCAGAGCCAGAAACACTGACTAATTAGAAACATCTTTAAATCCCCAACTGGGGAGGTGCCTGAAAAAAGCCAAAACATAATAAAGATGATGATGATATTTGTAACTGCTGTTACTTGTTATCTTCTCAAAATGTTGACAGCAGCTCTTAGCAAGCACACACCAGTGAATAGCTTACATGCACTAATTCTCCCTGAAAAAGCACGTTAACCCTCATCAGAGAGAGCACTTCTCCATTCCACATGCGACACTAGGGACTGCCAAAATGATTTAAAACCCTAGCAAACAAGAGCTTTTGGAGGTGATAATCAGCCCCCCTCTTGCCCACACGTGACTCTCAAGGTCTGTTTCTCATGCTCTACAGTTTCCAGCTGGGACTCATCAGCAAGCTATCAATTGCTCCTGGCATACAGGTAATTAGTAAAATGACCTAATTAATATTAATACACCAGAGTGATAGAACTAACAAAACTTGATTTTTAAGGGTGGGGTTTTTATGTAGCTCTTTCCTGAGACTGCGCTCAAGAGCTGGTTGTTCGTTCTCTGATGTCTAATGTCAGCTGAGTTTCTGCTACAACCCATCAGGAATGAGGCACAGTCCCACCACCCAGCAACTGTTTTGATGAAAGCTGTAGGAAACCAGTATCTTAGAGCTTGATCCCTCCAGTGAATTTTCCGGTTCAAAAGTTTTCAAGGTAGCCATAGAGACAAAAATAATCCACACGTGCCCGCACACAAGCTTCATTTGGAAGAAAGCCAGGCTCAAAAGGGGACAGCCAGTACGTTGCTTTGAAACAAGAAAGAGAAGCCTTTACTGAGCGCAGGAGCTAAACAAGGACCATGTTTGCGCTTTATCGCCCAGATGCCCTCCCAACACTTAGAATTTAGACAGGATTAACATGGCACGGCACACCGCAGAGATGTTAAGGGGAAAGGGTCTGCACTTTGACTGTGAGCACTCTGTGACTAGAGCACTCTGGATACGCAAAGCGTGTACACACATGACTGGGATCAAAAACACAGGATTTGGGAATTTTAAGGGGTGGGGGAGAGGCAAAGAACGGGCACAGTGAATGCAGCCTCACAAAACGCATGCATGCACTCGCCTGCTCTAAGCGATGATGCCGAGAGCTTCGGCGTCAGGCCCTGGGGCAGCACGGGGGATCCCGCCCGCCCTCCCCATCCCTGGGGCTCAGGCGGTGGCACGGCCAAGCGGGGACAGACGTGTTCCAGAGCAGCCCACGGGGAAGCAGAAAGCCAGTTGCTCACCTCGCAAAGCCTGCGGGCAAGGCTTGCTTGCCGCCTGCCCCCAGCTGCTGCGGCAAGGAGACGCGGTCCCTGCGTGCATGATGCCAGCGGGGCAGCACCCCAGGGAAGGGGCAGCCCCACGCCGGGGAATGGGATGTTTCACCCCAAACACCATCCAGGCCTGGAGGTGCTCCCACATCTCTGCGAGTCCAGCACTTCCCATATGGAAGAAACCCATGGACAGGGCTGGATCAAGCAGCAGGAATGAAGTCTGAATTCACTTAAAACAACTTTAGGACCCAAACAAAATACAGCGGGTCAGGGGGACCCTGCCTGCCGGCTGGGCTGGCCACACTGCAGCTGAGGAATTCATGTGAGAGACCTCCCAGCTCCAGCCTCCGCAAGGAGCAGGAATTGCCCCTGTGCCACATCACCCAAGAGGCCATCGAACTAGTCAGCAATCCAAATATTCTCGCAAGTTTTCTGCTCTCCTCAGGTTGGGACAGTTTTCAAGGAACATTGTCAAGGCTGACGTAATCCTGAAAAACCCCACTACACATCACATCCCCAGCCGGAACCCTTCAAAAATGAGAGAGGCACAGGGAGACAGGAAAAAGCTGCATCAGGATGGAGGACACAGCACAAAGGATACAGGCACAGGCACGTCAACAGCCCCTGGGAAAAGGGAGACCGGGGGGGGGGGCAGGGGGAGGTGTGAAGGCCTGCTGCTTAGCAGCTGCGATTTTAACACTTGTTGCAGCAAGAGAAATTGGTAACAGAAATCAGCACAGGGAAAGATGGGGGTGTCAGGTTGAAGGCTGTGCTGCACCAAGGGAATGCAGCAAAAGCGGTCTTTAGGGAAGGGTTGATTTGTTTTGGTTTGTATTTTTTATAAACAGTTCTTCAGACTCCTGACCACAGCCCCAGGAGATGTACACACTGCCTTAGATCTTCCTATTCCACCATCTTGGTGCATCTCCAGGACATGAACACCTGGGATTCGAAAGAAAATGCTTCTGTGAATGGCAACAGCTAGCCTTGTTATCTGTGGTCCCTTCCACTGATCCTTGCAAAGTATTGAATGGGAGGACTAAAATGAAAAAAACAATCCACGCTACCCCATCTCACAGCAGTTCAGCCCCAGCCCACACCCCACAGAGGTTTGCACCAGCGCTGTGAATCACAGCCAACATGTGTGTCCGTGCTGCCCAGGCACAGCCCACTGCACGGCTCCCTCAGCGCGAGGCCACCCCACAGCTCAGACCCCCGCGCCTCCGGTGGGGGAACACACGGCAGTGAAGGTCATCGGGAGCCACACTCACCATTTTCTCAGGACAACCCCATCCCCATATTCCCGTTGCAGATACTCGGCAACCGCTGTGCCCTGTGGCAAGAGCAGGGGCACAGGGGGAGCCTTCTCTGCCATCCCACCACGCTGCACGTCCGCAGGATGTCCTGACCCGAGAGCAGCACTGGTGCGAGTGCAGCTGGGGCAGCACGGGGCACTCGCGCCCCGCACAGAGCAGCCTCCGGGGCCAGCAGCCCAGCCAGCCGCATGCAGTGCTCCCATGAGCTGCAACACATCCAGCCCCTCGCTTGCACTTTAGTTGGTTCACAAGAAACTCGAGCATCTGAGGTGATTTAGGCTAAGACATTTTGTTTCACAGTTGGGGTAGGGCAAGATCAGGCTTGTCCTCAATGACCCTGCTTCTGCTGGCAGGAGAAGCCTTTGCCCTGCAAGGTGCTGATGCTCATGCCTACGCAGTCTCAAACCCCACACAGGTTCCCTGGAAGCGGAGGACTATTTTTACGTAGGACTAATGAAGCAATAATCTGTGCCAAACTATGATTTTAAGCTGATGTCTAGCACAGGTAGGCTCCTATTTGACATTTAACAGGTACCAGCAGCGGCTCAGGTTCCTGCTGCAAACGGCAGAGCACTGCTACATGAGGATAAGCAGTGGCCACCTCCATCCCACATCTGAAACTGAGCAAAATAAAACAGCACTCAGCTACCGCCCATCTGAGCCAATATTACTGAAGCAAAGGCTCCTGAGCTTTTCCCAATACCTTTGTGCTGGGACCACGTTCAGGTTACAGCTTCAGAGGATCACGCAGTCCTCTGCTTCTGAGATTTTCTTCCTGCAAGGAATGTGAACCGCTGGGAAACGCTAGCGGCTTTCCCACAAGGATGCAGGGAGTGAAGCCGAGACACCAAGCAACCGCAGCCTCTCAGAAAAGAATTCATGATGAAAAATGACGGCTTTCCCGCCTGGCGGGGATAACCTTAAACTGGGAGAGACTCTAGACCAACATTCTGCACCACAGCCGCTTGCTCCAAGCAGAGATCTCAGAGCATGGAGGGCTGCTGGATCAGGCCCGCACCTACACATTAGGACTCTTTCTAAACAGTGTCAGTCAATGAAGAGACTCAGCAGGAGCCTAGCTGGGCTGGTAGACAAAAGGGAGGGGGCAGGGGAAAACTGTGACAAATTGAAAATTCAACATGTATTGCGCAACTGCATGAATAATTCCTTTCAAGCCAAAAGGGACTCCTGCAAAAGAGGTAGCCTGCTGCAGTCCCTCAGCTCCACTTAAAGAACCCCCAGACAGTTGGGTGGGTTTTGTTTCGGTGTTTGGTTTTTTTCAAAAAAAAAAAACAAAAAACAAAACCCCACTTACAACCCTCTTGCAAGCCGTAAAATGCAACTGATCTTCCATCAGCAGAGAAGTGCTGGGGGAACCAACCAAACAGGTGACACTGGAGACAGATTTCCCCACCCTGGCTGGATGAGAAATTTGCTTGAAATGGCAAAGATACACATTCCCTTTTGCTAGAGACAGTTTTTCACTAATGAAAACAATGTAAAAGATATTCATAGGAGAGGGGGGAAAAATCTGCTGACGAATATTTTCCCTCAGACACTGAGATTTATTAAAGCATAGGATCACCTCCCAGCAGGAAACAGGAATCAGTGAAATGAAGAAGGGAATGCTGGAAAAGCAGGGGAAAAAAAAGTCCCAACAGTAAGATCTACCCAAGTTATTGAGTGGCATGCTCAGAAGTGGGGAAGCCCCATCTCTGAAGCTATAGGATGCAAACCTGGAACCACCCAGCAAGAGGAAGGGTCCTCTCTCCTGTATTTTCCGGCTGCCATGGCAGGGTTAGGCTTTTTCCATACGCAAAAATCTAACCCTGTGAGAATCTCTTCTGGCCACATCATCCCCAAGAGGTACTAGTCTCACTGTATTCCCATACAGCCCTAGGAGCAGCCAAAATGACCCAGGCCAAAGGCCCATTTTACCCTGCCTCTTGCCACGGCCAACAAATGCACAGGAGGCTCTCCATACCCCACAGCAGCAACAGCCACCCCAGCTCCCTGGACGTGAGAACATCTTCTCAGCAACAGCCAGAATGACCCTTCCTCAAAGGCAACAGGCCCCAAGATGGGAGGGGGGGATGTCCAAGCATTTCACCTGGTAAGAGTAGGAAACTGGGAGGCAGAAGAAGGGGGTGGAGGTCACCAACATTTTGGTGCCGTAAGTGCATTGTTTCCCAAAGAGACAGCCAGCCATCTCAGGAGCAGGGCTACCCATGAATGCATCTTGGGCACTAGCACCCATGTAGACACCCTGATGTCTAATATGGTAGTTGAACCCAACACTACAGCCTTCCTCTCCAAGTGGGTGCTAGCAGGGCCTTTCCTTTTCTACCTGGCCAGTGATTTTCACCAAACTTTCAGGTAGGAAATAATCGGTCAGACCTCTGCACCACTCCACCTGCAGGGAGCTGGTCAATGTATCGAAAGACTAGTGGGAAAGAGAAAACGTTTATAAAAATCAGGCTAAAATGCATTCCCTCCAGTGGGATCTTTAAGAGCCAAGCTCACTGGCTTTGGAGCTTCCTCCTTGAATTCCACATCATATTTTACACTGTTTGCCTAAAACCAGATCCCCAACTTCCTGCCAAGCCCTCCTAACCCATTGGCTTCGAGGCCAGGACTGCAGCCCACTCCACAAGTTCTTCCTCCCCTCTCCTGGGCAGCCCCAGCTTCTCTAACTCTTCCCTGAAAACACCAGCCTCACAACTGCTTATTCACCATTTTCTACCTTCACTCCAGTTCCCCTGCCTTCTTTTTCTTGCTTGCCACATGAACATCACGAACCCTAACTCCCCTCTCCGCCAAACCCAGGTCCCATTTTGTCCAGGAGAGTCTGGGTGTCCATCATGAGCTCCAAGGCCAGGCATGAAGACCAGAGACATAGACAGGATGGCAGGTTGGGTGGTTTGGAGGCTGCTGCTCACTGGGAGGGTGGGAGAGCACCAGTCCCTTTTTCCCTGCTTGTGTCCCTATTTGGGAGTAGAGATGCATGAAAGAGGTTCAGGATTGTCTCCTCCTCTAGTCCCTCAAACGGCAGAAAGCAGTTTTGCAGCTCAGTGCTTCAGATCTGCTCAGTGTGTCTCTAAGTGCCCACAAAGGTACATTGCTACCAGGAGATGCCACTCCACGTGCTGCCAAAGCACCCTCCTCAACACAGTGCTCATATGGCAGAATCAAGCCCCTCCATCCTCCCGCCTGGCTCAGCTGGGGCGTGAGCAGCGAAACCCAGGGCCTGACCCCCAGCTCGGGAGCAGCCGTGCTGCACAAGCGCTGACTCAGCATCTCCTGCCCTCGGCATCCAGGGCCCAGACAGCCCGCAGCTTCAGCCCACAACATGCTCTGCCCAGTGAATCACGCACCAACCCCGGCAAGTCCTTTCAAGACCCATCAGTCACCAGAGGCGGAAAAAAAAAAAATTACATGCACACAAAGTAATTAGAGGTGTAACCCTCTCCCCTCCCTCTGTGCAGGCTTAATGCTCCCTTTGTCCGGGCATGTTTGCCTCACTAAGTCGTGCCTCGGGACAGCTTTCTTGACAGCAAACAAAGGTTAATTAATCAAAAAAAAGAAAAAACATGAAGAGAAACCCCTCATTAAAATGGCCACCCTCTCGGCACAGCTCTCTACCCAGACTGGTCCTTCCTGGAAACAGTGCACTGACCCACGGCCGTGACCCCTGCAAAAAAGCCAAATTACACACAGCCAACTCAGGCTCCAGCAATGGAGGGGTGGGAAACCAGCCAGCAGAGTGGACCCGAGATGCAGCAAGGTGCAAACCTGATGGTTGTTATCCACCTCACCCACTGAAATCCTGGCCTCACTGACTGTTTGTCTCCAGTTAAATTAAGACCTTCCCCTGGTAGCTCGGTGGCACATGTCCTGCGACTGACTGCAGCTCTGCTACCCCCCCGCACCGACCCCTCTTGGGGAGTACGTTAGGGAGGATGGGATATCAACAATCAAAGATGCTCTGCTCCCATCCCTCCTCACCTAAGCAGCTGAAAGCACAGCAGACCTCACTTCCACTCTACCACCTGCATTATCAAATGCTTCACCTCCACGATGGAAGTCTCTCATTACAGCACAGACATGAGAAACGCAAGTAAAAGTCTGCTTCAGACCTGCACCCTGCCAGTGCAAAAACATCTCTCCCATGTACTCATCCAATTTACCTTGGACACACATGAGCACTTCTGATCCTGTTAGCTGGAGAGACCTGGTGAAGGCACACACGCACATGCATGCACACCAGCCAGCTTATTAAATCTAATTAGACAGTCTTCCACGGGGAATTTTGAAATGCATATCCAGCAATTGCTGTGCACTGCTCTTTCCTCAACCCTCTGGATGTGTGAGCATGATTACTCACCACATGAAAAATAAAACTAATATGAAACTTAAGGGAGCTGCCATACTTGCACATTAACAGAGGCGCACTGTAATTTAATCAGTCTTCCTGCTTAGAGACAAACATGGTGGCAGCAATACAGGTAAAGAAGAACATCCAAGGCTCAGATTTGGCTCCAAACCTCTCCAAGGAACTGACAGTCTGGAAAACCCAAAGTTTTTCTCAGTAACTTTATGAAAAATCTAATTTACCCTGTTGACATTCTGGTGTGTAAGGTGTGGAGCCAACACGTGTATGCCAACACCATTAGCGCCATGAAGACAACTCAGCAACAGGAGAAGCGACTGAATTCTGAGGGACTCAAGTAGAAAGAAAAAACCCTCTTCACGGTCCTACAGGATAGGAAAGTTGAGGGTTCAGACCTGATATATGATGTATAGGATACATGAGAGCTAAGCACTGAAGCAGAGGGTCTAATGCGTTCCCCAAAGTGTTCTCCGCCCCCAGCTCTGGCAGTGTTGCCAGCCGGGGGCAGTTAATGCCAGCTCCAGGGACACTCACTGTGCTCAGGACAGACGTCCTTTACAAATGCCACTTCAACGGCATCAATGCATCACACAACAAAATCCTTCAACTGGTCTGTTTAGACAGGGGAAGCTTAATCTGAATTCATTTTCACAGCAGAGTAGCTAAACTATGCTAAACATGCCAACTCAATAGAGAGCATCCCTCCTCTGAGTCTGCCTCCTTCTTTGCAGGGAGGATTCTGCTTACTTTGAACAAGGAGCATTTCAGTTCTCAGTAAGTGTATTGCATTAAACCTTCTACAGATAAACCTAATCCAGACTGTATACACATCATTAATTCCTGAGAGTCCCTGGGTATCCAGGCTCAGCAGCCTCCCATCGTGCCTAATCCAGCAGATCCCAGATGGGTTTAGGAAACTGGTTTGACCAGGAGGTGCCAACAACATTGCTCATCTGCAGAAGCCTATGGAGGGTGCTCAGGAGACAAAATAAACAGCTTGAAGAAATGATGGGCTCCAGAAGAGATATGTTCTTTGTTAGGGTGATTGGTAACCTAGAAACACTCTACTGAAAGCAAAGAAATGGTGTCCACTGAAAGCATTTATACACATGCAAAATATTAAAAAAAAAAATACCTCTTTTGCATTGCAGGAGCATAGTCTGGTCTCCCCATGGTTAAGTCTGAACAACCAGACGCAAGCAACACATCACTCGGGACACAGAGCTATTACATACCTCTGATCCCAGCAGCAGCAGGAACTAGTTTCACCTTCAGATCCACCTCCTTTCACAAAACCTTTACAAACGCTTTTAACACACAGGGGTCACAAACAACTTCAAACAGATATAAGCCACTGAGAATTGCAGAGCATTTGGCATTTCAAACCCCAGCATACAGCACAGAGGCCTTCACTTGGCCATGTCAATTCCTGATAAGGGCAATGTTGAGCTTCTCGGGAGAGTTTTGCATCAGTAGAAGGTCCTTGACCAGAGGCTACAGACCTCAGCTGCTGCTCTTCTTTGAAAGAAGTTGAGAAACTCTCCTTTGCTTTATCGTGAGTGCTCCACGTCCAGCTATCTGCTCCCTGGAGACTCTGGATTAAGACCACCCACAGGCTCAGCACCCCCAGACCACATCACAGCATCTGGCTGCCTAGTGATCAACATTGCAATAGCATGTAGGGCCACGGTGGGCTCCAGCCCTCCTCTCCAAAGCCTTGCACAGGACCAGTTCCATGAGCAGAGGACAGTCACACCCTGGCCACGCTCAGGGAGCAGCCATGTTTGATGGCAACCACAGAGCCATCAGCCTTTGGAGCAGCACTCTCTAGGGCACCAGCTAGCACAGCCTTTCTGTCACTGTGTGATGGGGTTGTCCCAAATCCAGCCACATCAATGCACAGAGATATCTCAGTGGCTGCCTGTCTGTCTGCACACAGGACACTGGTAATTTCACGTCAGACACTCTGAAAACAGGAACACAGATGTGACAGACACAGAAGCCACACAAGAGTCGAACAAAGAAACTTCCCTAATCCTTCTCAGATGTACTTTGGGTCAAATCCAGCTGCAGGCAAAGATGGTGGAAAGGCTCTGACTGACCTTGTGGGAGTTGGACATCATCTTCATGTAGATGTGCTGACACAGGGCACTGGTAGTTACGCATAAGGCTGCTACATTCAGTGAATTTTCAACCTTGCCTAGTGAAGCCAAAGGGCTTGCAATTTCTATAAATCAAGTCGCTCCCAGTGTTTCCACCCTTGCTCTTTCAGGTCTTACAAAAGAAAAGAAAACAGATTCACACAAAAAGCTCCTACATTAAAGTAGGAAAAATCATGGAATACAATTGACTAAAACAACCACCGCTCACTCGTATGGACGACATACCTGCAGCACTTGCTTTTGTTTTTCTTACTGGTTGTTTAACTTACGTTCCTACTGCTCACAGTAACAAATGCAAGTCCTACATTATGCAGGGTAACAAGTATCCAGCTAGGGTCAATGCACATGGCTGCACTGACCGAGCTGTTCAAATTACATAATTATTCCAATGATAGAATTTTGTAATAGACACTACTATTTCAATTTAAAATACATCAGAAATTAACTGCGAACTGCAGCACATAAAGAATAGCTAGCTGTCAAAGCAAGATCAAAGAACCGCCCACATTTTCACCAATAAGACCCTTCAGCAGCAGATCAAGATTTCAGCAGTGATACACAGTCACTAAGTGACAGAAGGAAGTTGTACTTTAAAAAAACCCAGAAACGAAAACCAGCAGCTTTAAGTAATTTCTGTGACTCTACATTAGATGACTTCTCACTGTGGCTCATGATCAGAGACAGCAGTGACACATTTTCAACTTTTTTCCCATTTTAATCTGAAAGCTTTGGATTGTAGTAAAGACTTTACATAAAAAGAGAACCCGTAAAAACTGAGACACAATGCAACCGAAGGCTTAGACTGTATTACAGAGCTGGCTTCGCTCTGTAAGTGTTGTTTCAGCAAGAAAACTAAGATAATAGGACATTTATTCTGACTACTGGAAAATACAGATGTTAGTCCTAGATTATATCCTGTTAGAAACAAAAGCTATGGGAGGGGAAGAGCTTTTTTCAAGTATTGGAGTCACAACAGCTTTTTCACAGAGACAGAGAGAAGCAACTTGAATATAAATAAGTGTCCAAAATAGGTCAGCACTCGCTTCTTGGCCACTGACGTTTGATACTTTTCACTTGAGGTTAGCCAGGACGGCGGTGGCACACGCGCTGCAGGGACGGCGGCTGAGCCCACAGGCAGCCCCTCGCTTGGTGCGAGCCCCAAGCACAGCCCCGTGGCGATGGGTCGGAGCTCACACACCGGGCACACTCAAGGCAACAGCCTCACACTTTGCAGCAGTACCAGCGCTTCCCTCGATCGCCAACCAACGCAGCCTCACTCCCCGTTCCAGGAGGGTTTTGAAATGCTTCTTGACCACAGCCAGTTTTGAGCTTATCAAGCAACAGCATGAGAAGAGACACAGGGTTTCCACAGCCCCCACCAAGACCCCCCAGCTCCGTGCATTCAGCCCTGAGCATCCCAGCCACGGCCTGGCATGGAGCAGCTCTTCATGCCAGGGCAGGACTGGGCCCTGCACGATCCAGCCTCGGTGGACAAAAGCCATCACATCCCTACCAGGCCCCTTAAACCAAAGCAGAGAGCAGTTCTAGACCCAAAAAGCAGTCCATGAGGTGCAGAGCATGCACTTGAGCTGCTCTGCCACTGCTTCCACGTGGGAGGCTGGTGGGAGCAGTAACATCAGGCTGCAAGAGAGCCACAGGTCTTCTCTTTTTTTTAAGGAAAAACACAAACAAGATACTTCTACAGCACTGAGAGGCAAGCCTGCCAGTCTAGCCTCAGCAGCATTCCTGCCTAGCTCGGCTTGTTTACCACCAGTAAAAAGCCCATTAGTTGCACAATGCGCCTGTTAAAAATAACTCAAAAAAAAATCATCACTGGCAAATTAGTAAGACATCAGGACGTGCAGACACCTCAGTGTGGTGTTATGGAAACCACAAAGGAGTCAGACTTCCCTCAGGAGCTTTTCCCAAGGAAGATGAGCCCAAGGATTTCTCTCCCTTTGAGCGGACCCAGCTAATCTGAAGGGCTCGGGACCAAAATACAGCAGTCACCCAGCCAGCCAGCCCAGGGTTTCCGATCAAGTGACTTCCAGAGAAAGCAAACTCACCAGGCTCAAATGCCACCGGTTTGTGCCATCACTAACGAGAACGCAAGGTCCCCCTCGCACAGGGGTGGCCAGTGGAGGAGGCTGCGATGCTCCAGAGCTTCCCCAAAACTTCACATCCTTGCCCAGGTCTGATATAGCAGCAGCAACAAGTGCTGACTCAGCACACCCCCCTTCCCTGGCCACCCAAGGACCCTGCTTTAAAAGCATCACTGGTATAAACCCTGAAGAAGGCACAAGGGAATCATAAGCTGCCTTCCTTTAAGGACCAGACCCTCCTCATCAGACTCCTATAGGCACTGCTGGCACAAGGGGAAAGCCCTACTTTTTCCCCGTACATCTTAACAGCTCCTGTAATGAAATACCCAGCTCCTGGCACAGTCCCTGATCGAACGAAACACAAACTTCGCCTTGCCAGCTGCCACGCACACCATTATTCCGCAGCTAAGAAGCCCATAGCAGCACAGCTCAGACCTTGCAGGCAGGGCTTAGAGTGCCGTTTCTGATCACTTCCCCCAAATTTGTGCAATTTAGAGGTCACCCTGAAGCTGATCCAGGGGTTCACAGAGGCCATAGAAAGAGCAGAGGCACTGCCTGGCTTCCCACAACCCTCCTCAAGCACACAGAGTCAAGGACACAAGGGGAGAGGTAGAGTAAGTTCTGGAGGGTGCTACCCTGTGGGTTGCGGGCAGAAGACCTGAGGGTTTTTATGATGCTGTCCCTCTCAGCACGCCACCTCCAGAGACCGAGCAACCCTGGGAGCGGCTCTAAGCTCAAGAGCAACAATGCTTTTTCTTTTCAGCTCACTGGAACAGCCCAAACCCCTAGCATCATCTCCAATCCCACATTGACTAGTTAGGGAAAGCCTGAAGATACCACTAGGCAAGGATGCAACCTAATTTTATTCACTGTCTTTCGCCACAGCAGCGGGGTGTCTGCGACTCCTCTGTAATTAGGGTGTTTCTGCCTTTCCTCTGTGTGAGCGCTCACAACCCCTTCCACAACCCCAGCCATCCCTCTGCCCAGTTCCTTGAGAGAAAGCTCCTTGGGGACGTACAAAGCAGAGCTACACGTCAAGGGCTCTGCATTTGTGAAATAGGATGGGGATCCCTTCTACTCACAAGGTGGTAAGAACAGACTTCAAAAGCGGCTACAAATATCCAAAGTGGTGATTTAGACTGACCTTTCCACAGGAGGAAACTTGCTGTCCCCATGCCCACGCAGCACAGCAAGTGTATTTTTCAGACACACACCATATCCTCTAGATTGCTAAGAACAAAAGTGGGGTCACATAAGCAGGTGAGCAAGCATTGTGCTAAATCCTGGCTGAAAATACAATCTCTGGATATGAGAAATGAAAGCATCCATCAGCACAGAGAGTCCACAGTATCTGCGTTTATGCTGTTACTAACAATTCTCCCACAGAGTTCTGAATACTGAAAATCCTCAAGCAGGACCCAAATGCCACGCCAGGAACACTCATCACCCTCATACCAGAGGACAACAGTTGGTAAACCACACCTAACATACATACATGGAAAGAACAGCATCTCTGCAGCCTCTCAGCCTGGGAAGGAAAAATAAAAACAGCCAGCCTCCCTGCTCACCCCCACCGAACAAGTAAATTCAGGTGGGAATTCACTGGAGACAACATCCTGTAATGAAATACCCAGCTCCTGGCACAGAGGGATAAGAGCTACAACCAAATTAGTAGCCGGTGTTTGGGACAAGGAGGATGCTCAGCTGCTTCAACTGTGATCATCTCCAGCTGGAAACGGGTGAGAGTCACTTGCCTTGTAGGGTCTCTATTTCTGAAACCAGCATTATGGTTTTAAAGCTATGCTCAAGAACAGCTCTCCCACTGCCAAAA
The DNA here is from genome assembly GCF_030867145.1 of Opisthocomus hoazin. Classification (NCBI taxonomy): domain Eukaryota; kingdom Metazoa; phylum Chordata; class Aves; order Opisthocomiformes; family Opisthocomidae; genus Opisthocomus; species Opisthocomus hoazin. The sequence continues at coordinate 17,429,744 of NC_134422.1, read as the reverse complement.
AAACCCTTCCCCAAAGAGTAAACCAGCAACACCAGCGAGGTTACACCAAGGAACAGTTTGGCCTGTTAAGGTCCTTATCAGATATATTTTTTAACAAATGGCAAAGGAGCTTCTTCCAACTGAGCCACCACATGGCAGTGTGCTTCGAATGCCTTGTGAGGATGGAGGTGGATGTGGCCATGACAGAACAAGGCGCAGCTGGAGTTTTGCTGGACCACTCTCTCCATGGAGACCTCATCAGCCATGGCTTATGCTGGAGTGCCATCACCTCCAGCCCTGCCAGAGTTTTGTATTCCCACATCATTTTAACTAAATAGCTTACATCAGGGTTTCTCAAGATGCTAACTCCATCCTGAGGGTGCTTAAAATCAGACCCAAACCACGATGCCCAGTGACCTGCTCCATGCTCATCCCTGCTGCATCTAACACGTCCAAAGCAATTCCGGGGGAGAGGGCAGGAGAGGCGACCCCGCTCCAGCAGATGTCACGCCGGATGGACTATCGCATCGTCTGCACCGCTGCAACGTGACACCAGCGAGGTGCTGTCAGCCCTGCCGCTGCGAGGCAGCGTGCCAGCGCAAACACCGTGCTGGCGGCTCTGGCTGGTTCGACAGCAGCGCAGCCCCGTCCTCAGGACGGATCCAGACCCCGGCCCGCCAGCCGAGCCGGACACGCGCAACTCCGGTGCCGACAGCGCCACAACTTTGGTTTGCCCTCGTTCAGCCGGGTTTGGGTGCTGGGCACCTCCGAGCCAGCACAGAGGAGGTGGGGTGCAAGCCCTGGGAGTTTGCAATAAAGGAGATCTGTGTGGCTGGCGAGTGCAAGGTCTCCTGGGAAGGGCCCTTTTACTGGGCTCCAGATGCTGTGGAGTGATTGCTTATATGAAGGCGGGGGAGGCCTCTTAACTGTTTCTCATTTCCTCCTTTTTTGCTTCCCCCCCCCCCCCGATTTCCTGGTTTTGTTCAGAAGCACAAGAGAGTCATTCATCATTTTTCTTCCAGCACAAGGAGCGCTCTTACCTCCCCCTCACCCCTAAATCCCTCCCCACCAGAAAAGGGCAGGCGTTCGCCAGCCAAAAAGGCTCGCAGCAGGGAAGGCAAAGCTCCCCAGCTCCCACAGACAGCTCCGGCACAAAGGGCCACATTCTCAGCTGGGTTTGGTGGGTGCCAGCCCCCAAAGGGTGAAGGCCAAAACTCAACGACAGCAGAAACGCTAAGTCAGAAAACGGATCTCAGCGGCAGAGGAAAGCAATTTGCACTGGTTTGAATTACAGGCGATGGAAAGCAGAGAGGAATTTGCATGCTGAGGAGACAGACAGCGCCTCAGGTAACCGGAAAAAAAGAGCTAAGGGATGAAGGTCCGCTTCCTTCTCAGCCTACATGCCCTGATGGTCACTCAGCTCGCTGAAACCTGGGAAAACTTCCCCTGTGGAGCTGCCCCCCCATCCTCTGGAAACTGGTTGGGCACCAGTCCAAGTGCAGTCCAGGCACTGGCTTTGCACTGCTCTACCTGACAGTAAGCCACCAGCCCCAGCTTTGGGACGGGCTTACAGGAAAGCCCTGTTCAGTTTGCAGGAGAGAGGAGAAGGGGTGGCTACAGATGCAGACATTTAACGCATCTGGAGGGTCCACGACACCCCCAGGAAAGCCTCATTGCAGGGCTTTGCTCCAAAGTCCACTTGGGTTCACAGTTGCACTGCCCTCTCCATAGCTTCTTGACGGCCTTCTTGCCCCAAGTTGGAGGGAGAGCGCCAGAACTAAAACGTCTCAGTACGGCTGTAACAGAGAAGAGAAGCTCTCTCCAAATGCCCTTAACAAAGAGAGCAAGTAGGAAAACTCCACAGTAGTTCAAATTCTTGCACACGTTTTTATAAAGTAACTGTGCATTTGTGTGAAAACCTGGGCTGTGCAAACACCTGGCTCTGCTTGGGGCCTTTTGGTTTGGCTGATGACCTGGAGAAAAGGAAACAAAACCAGACATATAGAAAATGTTCCAGATTTTGGTTTTGTTTGGGTTTAATCACAGCAATAACAGCAACCAAGTCAAAAAACGTCTGCTTATGGTCAAACCCAAGGCTTCCTTTTGGTGCTTTTAGAAGGAAAATAAATAGAAGACTGTGGTCAGTACTGGGGGAAATGGGGTGGAGCAGAGCCTGCGTACCAGCATCTCCACCAAGGAGGTACACTTACGGCACGGTTTCAGCAAGAACTGGAAGAGCAATGAAAACGCAAGCCACCAAAAGCCTGGCCATCTGGAACTAAACTCTTCCATACCCACTGAGCCGGAGATCCCGGGGCTCCCGCAGCCACTGCTCAGGAGGCTCACCAAGCCAAGTGGGATCGCTGCACCCCTCCGGGCTGACCCCCAAACACCACCAGCTGCTTATGTGAACCGAAATGCCATCGCTTGGAAAGACCCAAGTGTTACAATGCGGGAGCCCAGACAGCCTGCGTTCACGTCTTGAGCGAAGGAAGAGTTTGGTGCTGCTTTTCGCACATCCTGATTCACTGGGTAAACCGGCAGCGTGCTCTCTGGTGAAGCTTTTAAGAGTCTGGTTGTTCATTCCCCTTGCTTTCTTTAAAGATGCCCAAATGGTAAACTTTTCTTGCTGCTGGTCTCCCTCAACATCTTTGCAAGCTTGTGTTGAGGTTCCTTTGTGCTCCCAAGAAGAAATGCCAATATTTCAAAGTTACCTGAATAAAACCTTAGATTTTGCTTTTTTTTTTTTTTTTGGATTTGATTGTTTTGGGGTTTTTTTTAAAGGTTTGGCAGGCAAATTGAAATGATCAGCTAATTAGCCCCAAGCAGGAGCCAACATGTGGACTCCATCACACTCCAAACCCAGAGCGTGTCACCTCTGCAGCTCCCAGACGTGCTCATGCAGAGTTCTGTGCCTGAGCCTCCCACCCCGGCGGGACAGCCCCCGACGGCTCCTCTCTCGGGAGCAACAGCAGGTTTCAGCAAGTCTTCACCAAGCCAGACAGGTCAAAATGAGCCTGCTAGCATCCCACTGAAAATATGCAAAGTAAATCTGAGAGCAGGCACAGGGAGAGAAGGTGAAGCTGGCAGAAATGCAGCAAGAGAAAACAAGAGGAAGAAAGAGAGCACAGCACTTTATAGCGGGGAAAAAACAAACCTGCTGACCAGAAAAATGCAATGGGAAAAATGTACAGGCCTCTAGGGAAAAAAACAGCAGCAAAGGAAGAAGGCTGGGATGAACACTCTGGCCTGAATGAACATCATCAGCATGGGTGTAAGGGTCCATGTCTTCTTCTCAGCACCAAGGGATCCCAGAGGGTTCCCAAAAGCCTTTTGCAAATCTGGACAAAGCTCCTGGCTTCTCCTGGGTGCAGCAGCTTCTGGACCATTCCTTACCTGTCAGGCTCTCTAGCCATAGAAGCCCAGGCTTCTGATATTAGAAAGAATATTAAAATAAACTCCAAAAAATCCCAGGGGATTTTGCATTGGAGCCTTTCAGTGTTTTCCTCACCCTGGCATCTTCAAACTACGCAACATGTGGCACGATCATGGTTTCTGTAGTGTTCATCACTGGAGCAACTAGCAGGCTGCTCAGTCTAAGAAACTTGCTCTTTTGAGACACAATCCCATCACTGGGTCTTCCAGGACCAAAGGATAAGCACACCCAAGAACAGCACACCCGGCAGTACCTGCCTTATCTCTTTTGACTCCCAGGTGGGGCTTTCACGGGGCAGCAGAGGCCAAACGCAGGTGCCCACAGCCAGTCTGTGCCCACAGGCAGCAGAACCACAGTCGGGGAGGAATGAGATTAATTACATGAATAACAAACAGCCGGACGCCAGCCCCCACCTCAAGCAGCTCAGAGAGCAGCACAGGGGATGCAGGAGGAAGCAAGTGGCTCAAAACCCAGACAAGCTCCTGAATGAAGCCAGTCTTACCCGATTCCAGCTACAGACCTGCGTCTTGCCCTTCACAAGGGCCAGGAAAAGCCCTGCACATTTTCTTTAGAAAGGAACACAAGAGTGAAAAGCCCCCAGTAGGAGAGTTTTCCTTTCAGCCTGACCTGGACCGTCCTGTGTATCCGCCGCGAGGGCACAGCCACTGCGAGCCAGCTCACCCGCTCGGGGAGGAGAAAAGGGAAGTTAATTTTCGCAGCCAAAAGAAAATTGGGAGTTCTTTTCAGATGGCAGGAATGTAACCATGACGTTTAGTCACTTGCTATTTCTGCTTCGCGGGTATGTCTCTCTACAGGAAAGCCCCTGGACAGAAGTCTCTCCAGGCAGCATTGCAAAATGTATTTGCCCGCACTTTGGTGTCTGATCGCACTCTGAGGTCCCCGCACCGTCTCCTGAGGGAGCTGCGGGGTTTTTGGGGAGGTTCGGTCTTGCCAGCTCTGTTCCTTGGCTGCCTTAAAAGAGACGCACGTGTCTAGCTGGAAAAAGGGCAAACCTGCAGCCCTGGCCTCAGGCCGCTCAGGGTCTGACTCACCAGCTGGAAACAGCAAAGCCCCGCTCCCTCGGTGAGGTGCAAGCCAGGGCACGATGGCTGCACCACACCGCACCAGCCCCCACGCTCCACGAGGCTGGGGTCGGAGCCGAGGAGAACCAACGCCACTTCTCCGGCTCCAAAATGCAGCTGTTCACCACCGCCATGATGGGGAAGTGGCATTTGCTCCACGTTGAGCTGTGATGGTGAGTGCAGCGAAGACAGCACCCCTAGCCGAACTCCCCAGCTCCGTCACGGGGACGGCATCTGACCTGCCACATCCCAGCCCCTGCCAGGCTGCAGTTACATGCCCTGCGGGTACCGTGCGTGCTTCCATGGCTGGAGAGAGAAGAGAGCAACCCGTCTCGGGGTTACTTCAGTACAGGGCAGGCTGCACGCCTTGCACAACAAGCCCCAGGTAGCAGCGTCAGGCAGTCAGCTCAGCACGGGTCACACTGCTGACACCGCTCAGCCTGTGATTTTAGGGATTTCCAAAGCACAGCCCAGTCTGCCAGCTGCTCACAGAGGGACCTTCTTCACTGTGTTACCACACTAATTGTGGGCCACGACGATGATCCGAGGGCTGGAGTACCTCTCCTACGAGGACAGGCGAAGAGAGTTGGGGCTGTTCAGCCTGGAGAAGAGAAGGCTCCGGGGTGACCTTATAGCAGCCTTCCAGTACCTGAAGGGGCCTACAGGAAGGATGGAAAGGGACTTTTCACAAGGGTGTATAATGACAGGACAAGGGGGAACGGCTCTAAACTAAAAGAGGGCAGATTTAGATTAGGTATTAGGAAGAAATTCTTCACCATGAGGGCAGTGAAACACTGGCACAGGTTGCCCAAAGAAGCTGTGGCTGCCCCCTCCCTGGCAGTGTTCAAGGCCAGGTTGGATGGAGCTCTGAGCAGCCTGGTCTAGTGGAAGATATCCCTGCTCATGGCAGGGGGGTTGGAGCCAGATGATCTTTAAGGTCCCTTCCAACCCAAACCATTCTATGATTCTATGATTCTGTAATTGCAGTCTTGCATTGCAGACATCTTCTGCCACACAACCTGAAGTCCCACCCATTCACAGTTCTTTCTTGCATAAAATTTTGGGAACTTCCCCCATTAAAATTTTTTGTAAATCTGATGGGAGTCCACTGGTGCAAGAGAAGAAGAGCAACAGCTTCCTGCAGACTGCGGAGTTTCTCGGGTTGTAATTTATATAGCAGTGGACAACCCACAGTGGTTTGTAAACACTCCCACAGAAGCGTTCACACCCTTTACACTGAGCTCAATGTCAGTCTTGAACACGGGTAATGGTGACAGGAGACGAGCAAGATGTGTAATTTAACTGCCAAAAATGTAGCTTTATCACAGGATGCCATGGAGGGGATATGCATTCAGTCGACTATCCCCGCATAGGCAGGGAAAATAAAAGAGAAGAACTGGGGGGAAAAAAAAAAAACAACAAACACAGACTCAGTTAAATATTTATAGGGGGCTGCTGCATTTCAATCACAAGCAGTTTTTCAGGTCACTGGGGACACTTCAGGTCTGCTAGGGCAGATCAGTTCCAGGGGACAGGACACTGTCGACAACCACAGCCCAGAGGCTGAACTCTGCCAGCACGTAATGCAGGGAAAAAACAGACCCGGGCAGGCTTGTGCTTCTGCTGGGCACAGCCCAAGTGATGGGACCTCCCTTCTTGCCACAGCTGTTGCTCCTGGACACATGAGGTGGCAGAAGATGGGAACAGGCGTCATTTGTAAGAGTAACCCCAAACTGGTCTTGTACGTGGAGATCTTCTCTCACGAAGCCTCAAGACATCGCGGTGGTGTACACAGCCAAGGGTTTGCTTGTCTCCCCCAGCGCTTGAAGTCCCACCGCTAGAAGTCAGGAGGGCAGCTCCCACAATGGAGGAGGTATCTCTGTGAGCAGCTGGCAGACCAGGATGTGCTTTGGAAATCCCTGAAATTGTGGGCTGAGCGATGTCAGCAGCACGGTGGTTTTCCGTAGCTCCATTCCCACCTCGCAAGGCTCACTCCATACTCATTAATTCCCAAGTTGTGCACTGCTGGCTACCATCTAAGGCAGGATTATGGGCTTGATGGACCTTTGGCCAGGTTGGTCTGCTGCCCCCTCATATCTGCACTGCCCAAGCGCTTTCAGAGTGGTCTGAATCTGCAAAGGTCGGTTTCAGAACGTGCAGGACCAGCCTAATGGCCAGAGGTTAAGGTAACAAATCCTTGAAACCAACCTGATAAAAAGAACAAATACAAAAATGGAGGAAAGCAATGACTGAAATCAATAACAAACATTACTAGAAAGACAGAAGCTTTCCAACTGCCTGAGACTAGAAGAATCTATGTCTGCCTTATCATTTTTTTACTCTTTTTTACGAGGCACGTTTTGTTAATGCTGAAAATTATGTGTTTCAGCCCTTTGTCAGTTCAGCTGGCCTTAGTCCCTGTAGGATGATGGTCACAGCTCCCGAGAGGGCTGAGCACCAACCAAACCACGCTTTGTGCAGTGGGACCTGCAGGAACTTTACCACCTCCTTGGTCAGCTTTGCCATGTTGAACTCACTTAATCCAAAACAAGGGGGAAAAAAAAGCAAAGAAGTGAAGCCCCAGTTCACAAAGGTGGGGTTGAGTAGAAACGAGAGGTTAGACTCAAAATCACAACCCCCTGTCCAAATATAAATATCTGAAGCAATATTCATAAAGCAAACACTAGAATGACTGGCAAGCTGTGTGCATTTTGCACACCTGCCCCTTACCAGCTGGCAACTCTCGAGACAACATCAGCATTTCTAAAAAGAGATTAAAATAAAAGCACGCTGAGCCCATGGACAGCCCTTGTTTAAAAGCCATGTGAGAGGTGATAAGTTTCGACAGGCTGACTCCCCACAAACGTAAGCAAGGGAAAGTTATCAGCTCTGGGCTTCCAAAATGTTTACTCAATCTAATGTTATTCTGACTGCTCTCAGGCAGACCTTTCCAAAGTCCCATGCTGTGGTACTTATGGCATACCCTCACCAAAAGCCAAATGTAGAGCATCCTTACCCAAAGGTATTTCCAAGCACTTTAATACCATAGAAGTAACCAGTGTCCTTGCAAGGTAGGAACAGTGCTGTGGAAACCCATCCTGTGGGCAGACGAGGCTGAAGGTGTGCAGCCTCCACTGTGCAACATCCAAAGCTCAGATCTGAACACTGCACCAAACTGAAACTGTGGGAGTAATTAAGAAGCCTAGATGGATGGCTTAAGCTGAGTAGGAGCCAACAGACTGAGAGACGACACCCTCATGAACCACACTGGGGCATTTTAGTGGCTGCAACTGATCTCAGACTTGGGTTTAGATCTCATCTGGCCAACAGCCACAGCTTGGGAAGCACGTCTGGTGGAGGATGTCAGTATACTCTGCGTGTTTCCTCACAAAGGCTTGGGATACCAGTTCTTATTTTTAGTACTATTTTAATTTCTTCATGTAATGAGTTCAGTGTTTCAGGCAGCCCTGGAGGAGCAGGAAGCACATGTTCCATAATAAAACTAATTAATTCATGTGGAATTTCTAGCCATTATTGTGCAAGTGGCCAAATTCCTCACTCCTGAGAAGCTGCCAAAATGGCCATTAATCTGGCTGTGGTCATAAGCAGGATTCCTGTGGCCTCCTGCAACACCCGACCGGCCCCCGGGACAGAGACTGCAGAAACCAAAGTGGATGTTGTTATTTCCTCACACCGACTCCCACAGCCCGAGTTTTACTAAACAAGACAGTTGCCTCAGAGGGCTCCATGCCAAACTCCTCCCATTGCCCCCAGACCAAGCATGCGCCAGTCATATGCACAGAGGTCTAGGCCTCCAGATTCAGCCCAAATCAGGCATTTCATCATTATTCAAAGCTCTAAAGACCAACTATTTTCACCTGCCCAGCATTGGAGATGCTCTCAGAAACAGGTGCCCTGAAGGGAGCAGGGTATCAAAATTGTCCTGGAGACATCAGAAGTTGCATTCCTACCACCTAGCTGGGCATGCTAGGAGGCTGAGCTGTTTGGTCCCATCTGCAGGCAGTGGGAAGCTGTTCTCCTTCGCAGAGAAATTCCAAGCAAGAATTTCATAGACCAAAATTCCTCAATAATGCACAAGAATTAACGGAATCTGTCTCTCCGCCTGCGAGCTGGGGGTGACAGGGTCTGCGGGGCTTGGCAGGGAAAAAAAGCAGGAATAAACTTATTTTAGTCACTAAAATCAACACCAACAAAATTACTCAGAATACCCACCAGGAGCCGACCTATTGTGTAAGAAGGCACCATTTTGCCATAGTCTCATTTTTCTCCCCGAACTTTGGAGTGCTCTTTAAATTCAGTGATGGGTTAGAAGGTTACCCTCAGAACAGTACCTCTAGTGCTGTCCCACCATCCGGTCCCAGGAATGGCTATATTCCTGAACACCACTAGAAATCCAGACCTTCTGTCCCAAATGTCTTGTGTAATTGAGTACTTGTAGCAACCTGGGTTTCTAACAGTCTGAACAAAATGCTCCCAAAACCACCTCTGCACAAGAAATGGAGGCAGCACTGTTCACCATGGCCAAAGGAAAAGGTCCCTTGCCATGGCCATCCATTGCATCAGGTCTCCTCATCCCCCTTTCCATCATGGCAGATGATTTACCTGCCCATTCACACCACAGTCAGATCAAGACGGTGCTGCAGTGATTTCCCTGCCATTACATCAATCCAGTTCATATGATATTCAGAAGAACGGAAAGTGCCCTCTACACATCAGGGATTGTATCAAACTGATGGCCCTTGGTTAGTGGCAAGTACTGTGCTAGAAAAAGTATGGCGGTTGGAGCCCAGTAGTGCAGATAGGGAGAAGGTTCCACCACAAGGAATGTTGTCCTTGACCAGTTGGACTAAGAGACACCTTGCCAGAGCCTGGGATGGAGCCTGGAGCAGTTCTTCCAACCTTCAGGAAGAAGTGGTAAGACTTGTTATAGTGTTATCACTCAGCACTTCCCTTGCACTGGTTCAGCTGCAAACCTGGCAGAGCAAACCAGCTACTGTGTGGAGGGTGGATTGCAGCACCCCTGACAGGTGTCCCCAGGGCAATGTAACTGGACTTTAGCAAAGCCACTGCAGGTTGAGTAAGGAGGACCAGGACGAACCGAAAACAGCCAGGGAAAGACCTGGGGCTGCTGGGTTAGCTTCACTGTGAACAGAAACACCATGGTGGACAACCACCCTAACCCTACAACCCCCACACCAAATTCTCACCGTGTCCAGGACCCAGAAGACCCAAACCAGGCACCTCAGGGAGCCCCCAAGCCAGGCACTCCAGATCATCCACAGCCTCAGCAGCTCCACATCCCTCCTGGGGCTATGGGCCAGAGTCCCAGCACCGGCCCCGGGCTCCAACGTTGTGGGAGTATGGAGACCCATGCCGGCCACCCCTCCCGCTCTTCCTCCTCACGCCATTCCTCTTCGCTAAACCTGAGTTCCTCTCCCCATTGCTGCTTGCTTTTGAAGTGCCAGATGAAACAGCACCAGATGGAGGCAAGCCGCTCGCCCGCTGAAAGCAACGGGAGACGAGCGTTTCCACATGGGCTGTGTGGGAGGGCTGCCATCACGCCGGTTGCAAACCCTGCGTCTCCCCCTGGCTCAGCGTGCAGCCGAACGGCGCACCGAGCACCGCAGACAAAACCTCCTGGATTCAAACAAAACGACGCCCGAGCAACTTTCCAGATGTAAAAATGGTCAGATTCTGGCCAGTTTCACTGCTTCTGCTCTTCTGCCATCACTTCTGAGATCCCCTGCCTTGGGGCTGCTCAGGATCCGCCCTACTCCCCTCAAGAGCAGAATTTGGGATGTCTGAAATACAGGGCGCTCACAACCCTACAGGAGACAGGTCACACTGGGACACACTCACCTGATCTTTGGAGGTACCAAAAATGTCTTGCAGGACACCCAAAACCACAAAAATGCCTTGAACAACTCACTGTGTCCACCAGTCCCCCCAGACTGAACAGCAAGCACCCCTGGGATGTGGACATGAGGCACCCACCCTTTTCTAGTTATAAAACAGCAAGAGGAAAATGTGGGAAGGTGATCAGACAACCTCCTCACCTAGGCGAGAGAAGGCTATTAGCATGGGTTGGATGTCCTACAAGTAGCCAGAAGAGCTGAGAACAGACTGCCCCGGCTGAAGTCTGAAAAGACCTTGCAGGGAAGTCTTGCTGTGGTCTCACGCAGAAATACAGGGCAAAGCTTCATGAATTTTCCCGATATAGGACTACAGCACTCTCCCATGGACAATGACATGCAAGTGACTATAACAGCGTGTCACAGTTGTAGGTATCCTGCATCACATGGCTACAAGGACAAGCTGCAAGGAGGCACAAAAAATCCTCCCTAAAGTCACCTCCAGCCAGTAAGGTGCTGGAGACATTATTAATTTCAAGGGCAAAACATTAGAAACCTCCTCATCCCACCTGAGCTCTTTCATCTGCAGAAAATTGTAAGGAAAAGCTGGGATTTCAACACGGTCCAATTCCCACCAGTGCTTTGTGTCACTCTCAATTACAGTCCAGAATGAAATACCAAGAAATCGTTCCTCGCGGCCGGCAGAATTAATGGGATCTTTGACTACAGAGAGAACCAGGCAGTGAACTTGTTCCCTTACCAGCCAAGAGGCACAGTGCAGCTTTCTTCAGAATAAAAGCTGCAATGTCAAAGGATAGTTTAAGGCTTACAAAAGTGACCTGATGTTTCCCAGTGTTCCAGTCCATAAGAAAGGCACATGATTATCGTCCCTTTCCTTTCTAAAACAATTTATTTCTACCATAAGCTGATGCAGCAAGAGACTTTATCTTCCCACTGGCATCCAGCTAAATTACATGTGGGGCAAAACACTGAACACAGAAGACAATCAATAATGCAGTTAAAACAAGCTGTCAAATGCAGGGCTGCAGCAAAGCTCCGATGACTGTGCACTAACCCCCTTCTCTCGAGTCTTTGCCCAGGATAACCACCACATCATGTTCGCCTGTAATTAGATGTCAACTTGCACGTTTAATGAAGCCACACTTGGACAGTTCATGAATAAGAAACACCTCCTAGCTTGCTGGCAGTGACTGCCGAAGGTGGGCAAGGATGTTTCCATCAGAGATTCGGTCTGTAGAAGGTAGTTTGTCTTTGTGGAAATAATAATAAGACTGGATTTGCAATCCGCTAAGGTGGCAGAAAACTCATCCTTCCAGAAAAGTGAAGATCTGGTTGGGTTAACTCCCCATCGCGGCTCACCTGGGATCCAGATAAGGACCGAGACCTGTATGATGGACCATGTGCACAAGGACAGGCAGAGAGTGGGGCATGACTGCCACAAGATCAGCTCAGCAGGGTTGAAAGGCAGCCAAGAGTAATCTGCACAACATGTTAGGAGTCCCAGCAAGGATTTTTCCTTCTCTCCTGAGTCCACAGCCCGCAGCACGCTCGGCACCCACGGAGCAGCGTGTCGTTGCATGGCACACAGCAAAGGGACACGCAACACAACTCCTTCCCCCAGGCAGACAACGCAGATTTCTCCAGAAGGCTAATGCCATCAGGTGAAGACTCGCTCTTCCACTGAGGGCAAACCCGCCTCTTCTGGCAGATGCAAACAGACAACAAGGACATGTTGGAAAGCCAAGCCCGATGTGTTCAGTACATGCTGCTAAAGGACACCTTCAAAAGCGGTCACACACACACCGATTCAGGCAGCACCTCCCCAAGGAAGAACCAGTGTGAACATGGGTGGAAGCGACAGTGGAAGCGCACGCAAGGACAACGGGCTTGCATCCCTCTGATACGGAAGGGTTCTGCTAAGCAGCCACTGGATTGAAGTTACGTATTTCACCCTGATTCAAAGAAAAAACCAGGAATTCTTACACCTGGAAACTCAGTACGCCACCAAGCTCAGCACTCCTCCTTTAACAGGAATGCTTTAAAAGCATCTTTACATTTTACCTTGGCCTTCCTCTTACTCTGTCTGCCTAAAGCAAAGGTCCTTCCATGAAGGAATCAGAGCCTCAGCAGGGAAGGAAGCTGTGACCATGCTCAGAAAGCTGGATTTGCCCAATTCAAGCAGAAACGCAAAAAATCCACCAGAGAAACTGCTGTTCCTCCCAGGTCCTTAGTGCTGAACACGCAACCAGGAAAAACAGGTACGGGAGTACTGCTGGCCGCTGGGATGAAGTCCTGTCTTCACAAACCCAGTCGTGTTTGTGGGGAACAGCAACAGCCACTCATCGGGCAGATAAATTAGCCGCGGTTAATAGTGGAGCCAGGTCTAGTACAGAGCCATACACAAACACACCTCTCACATTCCAGTTTTCACTGTTTTGCCTCCTGAATTGTTTATCTCAGCTCAATTCCTGGATGTGGATAAAACAAACGACATGGACTTTCTCACAGACAGGGCTTCTTGCTGTTCCCTTGACAAATACCATGCTCAGCGAGTATGAGCCTGAAACCCAGAGGAAAGGAAACAACTGCGAAGGGCAAGAAGGAAACGGATCATTTGCCAAGGGACAGCATGAAAACACATTTCTCCTTTGGGCCAGAGCCTTGAAATCTTCCAGGCTTCCCCTTCCCTCCAAACCACCGTTTTCACACCACCACCACACCCCCTACAGCAAACTCACGTGGGACTGGGGCAGCGGGTAGCATTATTTCCAAGAATCTGCTCCACAAGGTGTTATTTATTGTCTTCATACTTACAGATGACAGCCAGCCCAGGGCCCGACCAGATTAGCTCTTGACCAGACACAGCTGCCACGAAGGAGCTGGAGACCTGGTCCACCTACTGGCAAAGCCCCAGAGGCAGGGAGGATAGATGAGCTGTGTGGGTTTTCTTCATTCACATATCATCCTTAGAGCTGTTATTAATTGTGTTTCACTTTTGTTAATTTCTTCCACAGCAAGGAGCTCTGCAGACATTCGGTTCAGCCTGGGCAGAGCTGCTGTAGCGGCTGTGGACACATTCACACACACCTGAGGATCTGGTTCTCAGGGTTGGCTTCTCTGGCGTCTGGTAATGTCCGAGCTCACATAAGCCAGGCCGAACGCCTGGTTGCAGCACTCGTCACTACCCTCCCTCTTGCTCACGTGCTTCTGCCTCCAAAGGCGTCTAACACGGGACAAGGGGGACACTCCTAGACTGGCTCTCCTCAAGCCCTCACCCACTTTTTAGCAACACAGTGCCTGCGGGACCTCCACCACTGTGCTAGATCTGGCCAACTTGACTGACGGGGTCTGAAGTTGTGGGGGTGGAAGGAAAGATACGCACACAGACATGCAGAACATGACAGATGCTTCAGTTCCTTGTAAAAGCAGGAGAGCAGTAGAAGTCTTCCTGGCGATTCAGTGGACATGAAAAATGCACGCATAGCATTACTGGCATGGTTTTCAAGTTGCTGTTAAAATTCCACTTATATTATGCTACCTCCAACCTCAGAGTCTTCTGTGTTTTGGAGCAATACATTTAAAGTGTCTTTTAGCAGATGCCCGCCAAGGGGAAATGGAGGTTTTGACATTTGACCCATAAGGAAGGATGTGTGGCATTTGGGGCTACCCAAATAAGGATTTTAGTTGGATGCTAAAAGGAGCTGTGTTTTTAACAGTTAACTATTTTGACGCTGGGTTTGTACCACAGGAGCTCAAAGTGGAGTCCCTGACCAGGTGAAGGAGGCAACCTCAGCCCTGCAAGTTCAAGTTTGCCTCGGGCCGCATTCTTTGCACAGCTCTCTTTCCATTTGGAAAGATTACTTTGCACTGGCATGGACTTAAAAAAACATTCTTGTTTTAGTAAAGAAGTGAGATTCTAAGGCAGGACTCAACATCCAGCAGTGGGTTCTGAGGCCGATCCCACTGAATTAATATAAATATCACGACAACAAAATAAAACACTACTACACACCCAACTGAACTACCCAGGCAAAGGAAAAAAAAATCCCTTAACTGGACAGCTTTGAACCGTGGCTCAAGAACTTTTTTCTCAGAGTGGAACAAGTTTTATACCTAGGACCTTGCCTCCTTTGGAGAAAACAGATGTTCTTCAGCTATTCTCATAACTCAGGCAAGACAATTTCGGACATTTGCTGACATTGCTAAGATCCGCCCCGCTCCACCTCCTGGCACAAGTTCCCACCTCGGAACAGCACCGGCACCTTGCTGCACCTTAAGCCAGTTCAGGTCATTGATCTGTCAGAAAAGCATTGACTTGTTTCCTGGGGCTGGCTTTCCGCAGGATAAGCTCCTGAACCAGTCTACTCTGACGCAAGGTGAGAGCTAAACCCAGCAGAAGTAAGGGAGAGGAACACTGCAGCGGAGAGCCAGACAAGACCACGTGAGCCCCTGATTCCAATTCACGATGGCCAAAGCAGGAGGCAGCATCCCCACTCTCTGGCTGAGATTGGAGAGGTTGAAAGACCTCAATGCTACCTGAAACATCTCTCAAAGCATGTTGCGTCTCCAGGACCCATTCGGTCCTGGGCCACCCTAGGTCTGCTCGGAGAGAAGACGGGCACATTACCTGCCAGGACACAGACCGCTAACGCGACGTACAGACGGCCCTCGCTCTGCTCCCTGTGTCCTGGCAGACGTTGGGCACATCGTTTAGTCCATCTGCAAAACAGCGTGCCGATCGCGCTGAGGTGCTGAGAGAATAAACACACTCGAGACTGGCACGAGCCCTGCGAGCTTCACACGCACAATAACAACCCTCCATCCCCAGTTCAGGCAGTTCCAGCCAGCACTACGTCAGGTTTGTTATGCGATGACCTGAAATAGACTGCAAAAGTGCGTGGTCCAGTGGCATCGAAACTATTCCAGAGGCCCTGATCCCTGGAGGTGCTGAGCGTCCGTCTCGCTCCCACCATCGGTGGGAGTTCGTGCACTCGCCTCCCGGGGGGGATCGGGGGTAGAAGTTCTCAGCCTGATTTCCACAGACTGCTGCTATTTTCTTCCAACATTCCCAACATCTTCAAAATACTCAAAACCTCTTGTGCAATGAGCAACATCCCCTGCTTCCTAGCTACATGGTGGTTTATGTTACTTTCCGCCTACAACCATTTCAGGATTGGCTTTACAGACCTAAGTGGAAGACTAAACAATGCTGGAGCCACAGCAGGAGAATTTGCAGAGTTTTATTCCTTGTTTCATTTGGGCAATCCTTCTGCCTCTCATCAGGGACAAAAAAACTTGCCAACCTCTTAATTTAGGAATAGCACGAGCTCTGCATTCCAGTCCCGAATGAGCCAAAGGAGCCTTTTCAAGCTGGAAAGGGGAAAAAAGGGCAAATACCTTTAAGCACTTTTAAGCAAAAAAAAAATAAAAAAAAAAAAAAAAGCCTCAACACCTGCCTTTTGCAGGCAAAAACCTGCTCTCCGGGCACTCTTAAAACTAGCTTGACATCAGCATTTGAAAGGGAATTCCAGTCCCTGCTCCTTCAGGTGCCAGACTGCTTTCCCTGTCGCTGCTTCAAACGCAAAGCAAACCTCCCTGGTCTACGTTTTGCAGGCACGCCGCAGAGGGAAGTGACGATGTGAGCCTGAACAGAACAGCGTCAAGTGAAGCTGGCAGATTCGGGTCTTGTTTTTGTTGTGGGTTTGGTTGTTTTGGTTTGGTTTTGGGTTTTATTTGCCTAATGGCTACAACAACCTGTTAAAAGTTTTCTAATCTGAAGAGAGCAAACCCTTTTCTGGATGTCCGAGCTCCTCTGCCAAGACATGCTTGACTTTGAACACTCCAGCTGCATGTTTCACATCACGCTGGCTAAGGATGTGCCAGTATTTTTATTATTCACCCCCTATGGACATTACGGAGCACCACATACATTAAAGTGTTTTTAAACTGTGCTATTTGTGTGTGTGTATGGATTACACACAGAGATATGGTCAAATAAATCACATCCATTGTAAAGGGATAATAAAATCAAGCAAAATACCCAGCGAAGTAACACAATTCTGAAATAAAGCCCATAAAAGCAAAAAACGCAGCCTTAACTCAGAAAATGACCTCTCAACCCATCACCGCAACGCTCTCCGCTCACCCTCCCCAACTTCTTGTAAAAGCATAAGCCTGGCAGTCAGCACCAGATTCCTTAAATCGAAATGCCCTTGGCTTCTTCTGGAGAGCGTAAAATTCACTCCCTTGACGCTCGTACTCTGTTGTCAAGCAGGGCTTCACATCGACGCGTTCGTTCTCCAGACTCCCGGCTCTCCGCAGCCCTTCGCAGCTGGGCAAAGGGGGGGGGGGACACACAGGAGTGAGGACCGCAGCGGTGGCAGCCTGGGTACCCTGAAGCAGCAGCTCGCAACGTGCAGAGCTCTCCCCGGTGCCGGTGTCCCGTCCCCCCCCGCCTCCGTCTCTCCCCCTAGAGCGGGGCAGCGGGTGCCGGTACCGGCTGCGCCCGCACCCTCCCGGGGACCGGCGCCCAGGGGCACGGCCCCGCTCGCAGCGCTGCGCAGCGAAGCCTCGGCGAGAGGGACGGGAGGGAATTCAAGGTCGCGATGCCGAGCGAGTTATGCCAAAAAAGGGTAGCAGCCCCCCGGTCGTCGGCAGCGGAACAAAACCAGCAAGGAGGGGTGATTTCGCAGGAGAAAGTGCTGGTTTCTAGGCTCAGACCCGACTCCGTGACCCTGTGAAAGGGCTCCCGGCCGATCGCAAGGGAGCGGAGCCGGCAGCCAAGCCAGGCTCTGCCGCGCCGGCATCCCAGGAGCGCTCCCTCCCGCAGCAATCCCAGCCACAGGGCAGGAACCTGCGGGCGGCCCCGTCCTCGGGGCTGCGCCCTCGGGGGACGCCCCTCTTCCCCCGGCACCCAGTGTCTGGACCGGGGGGGGGGGTCGGGAGGGGCCAGGACCCCAAGGGCAGCGGCTACCCCAGCGCCAAGGCGGCTCTGCTGGGAAGGTGGCCGTGGGGAGCAGGCTCCGCACGCAGGGCCCCCCAGCCCCCCCCTTCCCACCAGGCAGCACATGGTCCTTCCCACGCCGCCTCTCCCCGCACCTTTGGGTCACCTCGTCACCCTCCCGGGCGCTTTTTCTCCCCCACCAAACCCAAACTTGCACTGCCACCGCCCTCTGCTCCCGAAAGGGCTCCCCCTCAGCTGCACCTCCCCAAATTTCACCCTTCTCTGCCTCCATGGGTTTCTTCTCTAGAGGACACCAACCTCCACCCTGACCCCCGGGGCAGTCCCCACATTCCCCACCCCCCCCCCCACCGCCCCCGGGGTTCCTGTCCCATGCCAAGGCAACCTCACACTTTACCCCCGGGCACAGCTGCACCCCCAAACACCCCTCTGTTCCCCACACCCCCAGGGGCGCGATCCACTCCTTCCCCCCCTCTCCTTTCTGCCCCCTTCGTCACTCCCTGGGCTCTCCCCCCGCCCCGTAGGGTTCCCCCCTGCCGAGGGGTCCCTCTGCCCCGGGGATCCCCCACCCGTTAGGATCCCTTTGTCCCCTGGAGACGTGCCGTGCTCCGCTGCCCCTTCGCTGCCCCCCCCCCCCTCAAGCCCGCCCGGTGTCCGGTATCCCGTGCCCGGCTCTGCGTCCCGGTGCGCGGTGCCCGGTGCCCCACGCCCCGTGCGCGGTGCGTGGTGCCCCGTCCCCAGCACCAGCTCGCCGGCTCCCCGCATGCAGGGCGCTCGGTGCCCGGTGCCTGTGCGGGGTGCCCGGTCCCCCGCACGCAGGGCGCTCGGTGCCCGGTGCCCGGCGCTGGGCGCGGCCGCCCCGCGGTCCCGGAGCCGGTCGCTGCTCACCTGCGGGGCGCTCGGCGCTGGCGCCGTACTCGGCCGCGTCGCGGCGGCGGGCGCATGTGCCCTGCCCCTGCACCAGGGCTTGGAGGGGCAGCTCGGCGCCGGGGTCGGGGTAGCAGCGCAAGCCGGCGGCGCAGCGGGGCGTGTAGACGCCGCACGCCTCGGCCTCCAGGCGGGCGCAGACCGGGCAGCAGCCGCAGCCCGGCTCCCGCACCAGCTCGGGGCAGGGCGGGCGGGCGGCCGGGGGGCAGGCGGCCAGGCGCTCCGCCGTGCAGGGCGGGCAGCGGAACAGCACCTCGGGCAGCGCCGGCCCCGCCAGCGCCAGCGCCGCCGCCGCCGCCGCCACCAGCAGCCGCGGCCAGGCGGCCCGCTCCGCGCCGCCGCGACCGACCCCGCCGAGCGCCATGGCGGGACTGACGGGCGGCGGGGCCGGCAGGTGGACGCGGCGCCCGCCCCCCCGGCGGCGCGGAGGGGAGCGGAGCCGAGCGGCGCGGATCGGCGCGGAGGGGAGCGGAGCCGAGCGGAGCCGAGCGGGGCCGGGCGCGCCGAGGCGCCGCCGGGTCCTAGAGCCGCCCCCGCGCCCGCCCCCCCCCCCCGCCGCGGGAGAAGGGGGTCAGTCCCGGAGGAGGTTGGGGGGGCCCCCCAAGGGGGAACGGGGGGGGGGTCTGAGCGACGCGAGGGGGCGAGGGCGGGCCGCGGTGGGAGTCGGGGGTGCCCCACGGGGGAGCGGGACTCGGGGCCGGCCCCGCAGCGGCGGGTGGGACCCGGTGCTGAGGGGGGACCGGAGTGACCTCCGCACCGCCAGAGAGGGCCGAGACGGCGGCTGGGGGCCACCTCACCCCGCTGCCCCAGAAGGGCCAGGCACCAGCGGCCACGTTTCAGGCCAGGTCTCCCCATGGGGACGGGGACGGGGGACAGCCCCCCCATGCAGCCCCCGAGCTACGGTGCCGGCGTGGGAGCAGGACCCTGAGGCGGGGTGAGGGCTCCACGCCCGTGGGGCTGCCCGCACCCACAGACTGGCTCCCCGCAGGGCATCTGCACCCCCAGACCAAAGCCATCTGCCGCGGGCTCCGCAGAGAATTTTGAATACAGGGTGTATTACTTAGAGGTGACTTTTTTCGCTAATAAAAAATAATAACAGCAAAGCCAAGGGAATGCAACGGAGCTAATGAAGCTGAAGAATCCCGTTAATATTGTTGCGGGGTTGTATGGTTAATGTCAGGCACCGAGGCAGCCGGAGTTCCCTCAGCCGCGGGAATGCCAGCTTTGGGGCGCTCAAAGTTAACGTGTGCTGCTGCAGGTTTTTTGTGGTTTTGGTTTTCTCAGATGAAGAAAAATGCAAAATGCTGCTGCTGGTGACTTGTGTGACCCAACTTTCGGCACAGGGTTACTCGTGGCCCTGGAGCTGTACAACAGCGTGTTTGTTTGTGGGACCGACGAGCGCAGGGTGGGATGACGGTCTGCGGCGTTCAGCACGCTCCTGAAACCCTTGTGAAACCTCCTGGGACCAAGCACGCAGTCCCGTCCCTGGTCCCTGGGTCTTCCCAAGCAATAACTCGGGTTTTGCAAGAGCTGACTCAAGCGTGGTCCCTTTCTCTGGCTGCCCATCACGCTGCAGATACCTCATCAAGGAGGAGATGCCCGTTTGCTTTACCATTGCTTGTTTGCACCTTGCTCGAGCTGGGTGATGGTTCTGACCATCCCCATTCCACTTCTGGAGGAACCCAGTTAGTTTTGGGGTCCCTGCGGCAGCAGCACTCATTGCTGCTTGCAGGACTCATTGCTCTGAGTGTAGGGGACTCCGAAACTCCAAGCCAACAAAAAAGTTTCCCTAAAATTAGAAGCAAATAAGGAAGAGATTTTTGTTGCACTTCACATTACAAAATCCCTTTCTGTGTTATAGAACCCGAATTTTAGCCTGAGTGACTCAAAGAAGTCTCTTCCAGAAGACAAAAAAAAAGTTATAGAAAAAATCCCAGCGCGGACTTTGCATTTGTTGCTCCCACAAATCGCAAAGCGGGAAAACGGGATGTGCAGCCCTGCGCACAAGCAGCCCCTCAAAAGCCTCCCTTTAACACAGATTTGCCAGCAGATGTTCAATAGAAAATGGAGCGAATTATTTTCACTGCACACTCACGACTTCTCGGGGACGGGGGGAAGGAGGCTCTCGGTACCTTTTTTATGATCTGCCGTTGACTTCACTAATGACTCACATTTGGTTCCAATGAGATATTTTCATATGACTAATGAATCTATATTTGGAGGCGTAAGAGGGTTTGGCTAATTATCTGTTGCAGTCGGGTAAATATTCCAAGTATTCAAAGTAGGTTTTCTTCCAGTGGCAAATGTTATGCCCCCACAGCCTGTCTTCTCCTGGTGCTTTAAAAGCAGCCCAGCACTTTGAGTCGTACCGAGCTGACATCTGGGTTTCCGCGTGTGTAAACAGGAGAGATGGCCTGAACTTAATTATACAGCGAACCAATCCTGCATTTTTAGGTGGCCGGTAGGTCATTCCCCAAGGGATGTCTTCAACCCGATTTTTCAACAGGCGCTTGGTGCTTGCGGCAGCCCGTTTTGCTGGGGGCATTTACTGGAGTGTCATTAATAACTCCTGTCAGGGGCAAATTCCTTATGAGCACCGTTGTGTAGGCTGCGTGTGCACAAATCATTTTTCCACAGGGAGGGCTCAAAAGCTGGTGGGAGAAGGGAAGAGGAGAGGAGGGGGAGGGAAGGGGCTCCGTCCGCTCAGCTGCCTGAATTGCAGGAGGACATTAAACATAACGATCCTGGAGGGAAAGAAACCATACGCAGCTCGGATGTGGGAACGAGCCAGGATTTCCTGTTCATATGCCTCTTTAGTAGGTGCTCCTTCTTTTATCGCCGTCATTTTCTTTGTCCGCCACCGAAGCAATAAGACCGGTGCAGACAGAACGGATCCCCCCTGCCCCGGCCGCTGCAACCCTCGGCCGGGAGACCTCTCTGTGCCGCTCTCCAACTCGAGCAGAACAATAAAGCAGATTTTACAGCTGTTGTGGGGATGGGGGGAGGTGGGGAGGCAGAGGGAAAACAGCCTGAGTGCCCATGGCCGGCTATAATTTCTCCAGTGGGTCTTTGCTGACAGTTTTAGGATTAACAAGTGAGCTCTGTTCCCAGGCATTTACCCCTCTGGATAAGCTGGCCTGTTTGTTCTCAAGGGTTTATTTTACCCTACAAAATATGGCATCACCAAACAGATGTCGGCTTGTTCCTAGAAAGGCAAGTTATAGCTGAAGCTGCATCTCACAGAGGCTTTAGCCCTTGGAATTGTTTGGAAATGCTACAGTATTCCTCCGACCCTTTTCAGGGCAGTTTTTTCCCACAGACGTGCTGGTCGATTCTTTTATGGCTCTGTCCTTTGTCAAGGATGAATTAGGAAAAATAAACTCGCAAACAAAAAGTGGAGGCCCAGCACAGAGATCCTCTTGCTCCTAATGATTAAGAAGTATTTTACAGCTCCGGGTGGGGGGAAGAAAACAATGTGTCCTCCTGCATTTTTCTTTCCCTCATTTTTAGCTCGGTGGGTAATGGCGGGAGGAAGGGGGGGGGAGGTGTGAAGAGAGGAAAGAAAAAAAAGAGGAAAGAATAATAAAACAATCTTATTATTTTTAAAGGCCACCTTCTCAAGAGACTGACACAGAGTGCTTTGTGGCGAGTGCTGCAGAAAGCCTCCCGTGTCCCAGCGCTGCAGAGTGAGGTGACGAGGAAGGGAAGGCTGCGAGGAGGAAGGCTGCGAGGATGCGTGCTGGGCCTGATGTGAGCATTTGGCGGGCAGCGTTTCGCTTTCTTGGTGGAGAGTTGGCAAACTTTGGCCATGAGCAAAGGTTTGCTGAGGGGCTACGACCTGGGAATGGCCACCGACTCACAGCGAAGCACATCAGGGCGGGATGTCGAGGGCTCTGCCCTCACTCACCCCTATCCATCCCTCGCCGGGGGGTGGCAGGGGAACATGCCCAAGGTCAGGGTGAGTCGGTAGTGGGGGCAGAAGGAGCTCTGCCCCAATCCCTGTCCTCTGCATGGGGGGCCCCGGCTCCCCCTCACAAGGGACAAAATAGCCTTCAAATCCAATTACGGAGGTGCAAAGCCTCTTCACGAGATGCGTGTGCGTTCATGGTCTCGGGTGATGCCCTGCCCGTGCCAGCCAGCACGTTTTCCCCCACGGTAGCAGGTCAAGCACACTGCTGGAGCTTTGGGGCCGGATCCCCCCCTCGCACACTCTTGGAGGGAAATCCCACCTCACCCACAAACCCAGCTCCCCTTCCCTACGCTGGCGTTTGAGAAATGGCTCCCTGCTCCCCCCTGCATGCCCTCTAGGACAGTAGGTCCCCGACGCTCCAGCCCCACGCCGCCTTGCCCCCCGGCCACAGGAGCAGGGAGGGTGAAACTTAACTTGCCTCCAGACACCCTAGTTCAGCATCTTCGCCCACCGAGTCGAGGTGGTGGGAGCGAGCTGAGCAGGGCACGGCAGGGAGGAGGGAGGCACTGTGAGACTCACTTGACCCAGCCTGCCCACAGAGCTAGCTGCTCCCCAAGGCAACCATGCTGAAAACTGCAAGCTTTCAAGGAAATAAAGGAATGTCCCAGAAACAGGTGGCTGTTTCTGTTGACACTATGCCAGCATCACCTCTTCTTCCTCCTCAGGGTTAGGTGCCCAGAGGTTTGCTGCAAACCTTACCTGTGCTGCCAGGGCATGCAGAAGGGAGCAACAATTTAAGCAGTGCAAGACCAGATTTTGCCCACCTGTGGGGCTCGGTCAGCAAAAGGGGTTGAACGTGGAAGCGGGAATGGTTCTCCTCTGAAATAAAGCTGAAGTTTGCTCACTGGAGGGAATCGGTGGGCTCTGAGCACTCTCCCTGCTCCTGCAGGAGGCAGGGACAGAGCTGCACAGGTTGCTGTGCTCTCCTCCCAGCACACCCTCTGCCCGTCCCTGCCCTCCAGCCTTCGCTTCTGATGGTGACCCGGTTCTGTTTGCCCTGCGGGTACACCTCAGCCTCTCGTCCTTCTCCCCCACTGAAACTCATCCAGCATGTTCCATGCTTCCCTCAGCACTTGCTCTCTGGAGCTTGGTTGGCTCCAGCGTGAGGAGCACAGGCACCCTGCGAACCCTGCAGCTCTGATCCCCTCCCTCAGCTCTGCTGCTCCATGGGTCACGCTCAGAGGTAGGTCTGAACCTGCTGGATGCCCCAGGCCCTTCTCTCCATCCTAAATTGTTTTCCCCAGGTGCATCAGCCTGGCCAGAGTTCAGATGTCAGCAGAAGGGTCAATTACAGGCTACTTTCTTTACATTTACCCTATCTGAGATGTTTTTAGAGCAGCCCTAAAAGCATTATCTGTGAGCCTGATCCAGTAATTACACATGCTTTGGAGTGGTCCAGGCTGGTTTGTTTAGGTTTCTCCAGCGCTGATGAGAGATTAGCAGAGCTGAAACCACCCCTTAGCTGGAAGGCATGAAGCAGTGGTGGTCTGCGGGCTCAGGGGCCCGGTGCTTCATGCCTGCCCATCTCCGAGGCACTGCCGCTCGCCAGAGAGGGTGCAGGGGAGGGAGGCAGGGTGCCGTCATTTTGTCTGGTCTGCAGCTGCCATACATAGCAGAGGCTTGTGGATTTGGACACCTCGGTAGCCAAACTCCTCGCTCAACCCTAAGCATCACTGAAAGATGCCTTTGTTAGTCTCAGGTATACAAAGCAGTGTGAAACCAAGCAGCTGACCAGAAGGAGGTGATGCAAAAAGGGTTAAATCTTGACCTAGGCTGATCAGGCACAGTGACTCAGCTTACGGGGATGATAAAACCAGAGCAGAGAGGATTTGTGTGGAGATTGTCCTCAACTTCAGCAGGTACCAGGGTAAACTGCTGTTTGAAGAGGATCCAGTGAGCATGGAGACGTAGTTGAGGGAGAGGAAGGAAGGGCCTTTATCTCAGTCCAAGGTAGCAGCGCATCTTTGCAGAGATACTCCTACTTTAAGCAAATCTCTTTTTGAAGTGGGCCTTGGGTGGCTAAAGGACCTGGTTCTACCCACAGCTTCTGTATTACAGTTTCCCAGTTGCAGTCCTCAGGATATCAGGTGCTCATACCACAGGACAGCAGAGACAAGAGCTGTGTTCGGTGTGACCAGGTACATGATCTGCCCAGCCTGGCGGTGGAGCTGAGGGAGGAAGCGGGGAGGTTGAGGAGCAGCCGGGAGTGTGAGAGGGAGAGCGACTGGTGGAGCTGCACCCTTCCCTCCCTGAGGCCGAGGCAGCAGGAGGCGGCTCCATGAGAAGCAGAGGACCCCCTGCCCTCTTGCCACCGAGCAGAAAGAGGGGACCTAAGAGATGGGGGGAAATGGAAACGGGTCGCTGCTCGGGGTGGCAAGTGAATCCCCTCCTGGCCTACCTCACCTGCCCAGCTGCCCTTAAGCAACAGATATGGGGCTCTGGAATGTGAGGGACCGGCCACAGAGGATGTGGGTGTAGATGAAGCTCCATCCAGGGGGTTGCCCAGGACGAGTCAGTCAGCCCCACGTATTACGACTGCCTCGGCTAAGAAAAAAAGAAGGGTAATTGTCATAGGTGATTCCCTTCTGAGGGGAACAGAGGGCCCGATCTGCCGACCGGACCCATCCCACAGGGAAGTCTGCTGCCTCCCTGGGGCGCGGGTTAGGGATGCTGTGAAGAAACTCCCTGGTCTGGTGCGGCCTTCTGGTTATTACCCCCTCTTGGTAATGCAGGTTGGCAGGGACGAGATAGCAGAGAGAAGCCCCAAGGCCATCAAAAGGGACTTCAGGGCACTGGGGCGACTGGTTGAGGGATCAGGGGCGCAGGTGGTGTTTTCCTCCATCCCATCAGTGGCAGGGAAGAGCACTGAAAGGGGCAGGAAATCTCACCTGGTTAACAGGTGGCTCAGGGACTGGTGCCATCGGTCGAATTTTGGCTTCTTTGATCACGGGGAGGTGTACACAGCACTGGGCCTGCTGGCGACAGACGGAGTGCGGCTATCTCAAAGGGGAAAAAGGATTCTTGGCCATGAGCTGACGGGGCTCATCGAGAGGGCTTTAAACTAGGTTGGAAGGGGGAAGGGGACATCGCCCAGCTCAGTAGGGACGAGCCCAGGCTTGGCGTGCCAGGGTCAGGGGTGAGATTGACAGCCCAGCTCAAGTGTGTCTATACCAATGCACATAGCATGGGCAATAAACAGGAGGAGCTGGAAGCCATTATACAGCAGGACGGCTACGACTTGGTCGCCGTCATAGAAACATGGTGGGACAACTTGCATGACTGGCATGCTGTCATGGATGGCTACAGACTCTTTAGGAAAGACAGACCAACAAGGAGAGGTGGGGGAGTTGCTCTATATGTGAGGGAGCAACTGGAATGCATTGAACTTTGCCTGGGGGCGGATGAAGAAGGAGTTGAGAGCTTATGAGTTAGAATTAAGGGGCAGCCTCATATGGGTGATGTTATTGTGAGTGTGTACTGCAGGCCACCTGACCAGGAGGAGGAAGTTGATGAGGCCTTCTACAAGCAGCTGCAAGTAGCCTCACAGTCACAGGCCCTGGTTCTCATGGGGGACTTCAACCACCCTGACATCAGCTGAGAAGACCACACAGCCAGACACACACAATCCAGGAGGTTCCTGCAGAGCATCGATGATAACTTTCTGATACAAGTGGTGGAGGAACCAACAAGGAAAGGTGCTTTGCTGGACCTTGTACTAACAAACAAGGAGGGACTTGTTGAGGATGTGAAGGTTGGAGTTAGACTTGGCTGCAGCAACCATGAAATGCTGGAGTTCAGGATCCTGCATGGAGGAAACAGGGCAATATGTCGGATCAAAACCTTGGACTTCAGGAAGCTAACTTTGGCCTCTTCAAGGAGCTACTTGGAGGAATCCCGTGGGCCAGGGGTCTTGAAGGCATGGGGGTCCAAGGGTGCTGGTCGATGTTTAAACATCACTTCCTCCACGCTCAGGAGCGGTGCATCCCCCTGAGAAAGTAATCTAGGAAAGGAGGCAAGAGACCAGCATGGATGAACAAGGAGCTTCTAGTGGAGCTCAGGTGGAAGAGAAAGATCCATGGAATGTGAAAAGAGGGACAGGCCACTTATGAAGAATACAGGAATGTTGTCAGAGCATGCAGAGATGCAACGAGGAAGGCCAAGGCCCACCTGGAATTGAATTGGCAAGGGATGTCAAAAACAACAAGAAGGGCTTCTTCAACTACATCAGCAGCAAAAGGAAGACTAGGGACAATGTGGGGCTGCTGCTTAATGAGATGAGTGTCTTGGTGATGGAAGATGCAGAGAAGGCAGAGTTACTGAATGCCTACTTTGCTTTAGTCTTCAGGGCCAAGGCAGGCCCTCAGGAATCCCAGGTCCTGGAGGCAAGGGAGGAAGCCTACAGAGAGGATGACTTTCCCTTGGTTGAAGAGGACTGCGTGAGGGACCAATTAAGCAATCTGGACGCCCACAAATCCATGGGCCCTGATGGAATGCACCCACGAGTGCTGAGGGAGCTGGCGGATGTTGTTGCTGAGCCACTCTCCATCATCTTTGAAAGGTCCTGGAGGACAGGAGAGGTGCTCGAGGACTGGAGGAAAGCCAATGTCACTCCAATCTTCAAAAAGGGCAAGAAGGAGGACCCAGGGAACTACAGGCTGGTCAGCCTCACCTCCATCCCAGGAAAGATGATAGAGCAACTCCTTCTAGAGATCACCATCAAGCAAGTGGAGGAAAAGAAGGTTATCAGGAGCAGTCAACATGGATCCATCAAGGGGAAATCATGCCTGACCTATCTGATAACTTTCTACTATTGTGTGACTGGCTGGGTAGATGAGGGGAGAGCCGTGGATGTTGTCTACCTCGACTTCAGCAAGGCTTTCGACACTGTCTCCCATAACATCCTCCTAGGGAAGCTCAGGAAGTGTGGGCTGGATGAGTGGTCAGTGAGGTGGATTGAGAACTGGCTGAATGGCAGAACTCAGAGGGTTGTCATCAGTGGCGCTGAGTCTAGTTGGAGGCTAGTAACTCGTAGTGCCCCCCAGGGGTCAGTACTGGGCCCAGCCTTGTTTAACTTCTTCATCAACGACCTGGATGAAGAGTTAGAATGTACGCTCAGCAAGTTTGCTGACAACACCAAACTGGGAGGTGTGGTAGATACACCAGAAGGCTGTGCTGCGATTCAGCGTGACCTGGACAGGCTGGAAAATTGGGCAGAGAGGAACCTGATGAGGTTCAACAAGGGCAAGTGCAGGGTCCTGCACCTGGGGAGGAACAACCCCATGCACAGGCTTGGGGTAGACCTGCTGCAGAGCATCTCTGTGGAGAGGGACCTGGGTGTTCTGGTGGACGACAGGTTAACCATGAGCCAGTAGTGTGCCCTGGGTGCCAAGAAGGCCAAGGGGATCCTGGAATGCATTAGGAAGAGTGTGGCCAGTAGGTTGAGGGAGGTTCTCCTCCCCCTCTACTCTGCCCTAGTGAGGCCCCATCTGGAGTACTGTGTCCAGTTCTGGGCTCCCCACTTCAAGAAAGATGAAGAGCTACTGGAGAGAGTCCAGCAGAGGGCTACGAGGATGATGAGGGGACTGGAACATCTCTCCTATGAGGAAAGGCTGAGGGAGCTGGGCTTGTTTAGCCTGAAGAAGAGAAGGCTGCGAGGGGACCTTATAAATGCTTATAAATATCTTAAGGGTGGGTGTCAAGAGGATGGGGCCGGACTCTTTTCAGTGGTGCCCAGCGACAGGACAAGGGGCAACGGGCACAAGCTGAAGCATAGGAAGTTCCGTCTGAACGTGAGGAAGAACTTCTTCCCTCTGAGGGTGATGGAGCACTGGAACAGGTTGCCCAGGGAGGCTGTGGAGTCTCCTTCTCTGGAGATATTCAAGACCTGCCTGGACAAGGTGCTGTGCAGCCTGCTGTAGGTGACCCTGCTTCGGCAGGGGGATTGGACTAGATGACCCACAGAGGTCTCTTCCAACCCCTACCATTCTGTGATTCTGTGATCAGCAGAAGGAGACCTCTTTGCAAAGGCCCTAAAACTTCAGCGCCTTTTCACACATGACAAAATCCCAGATCTAACATGTAGGGAACAGGCATTAACACCCTCTAGGTTTGGTGGCTAACAGCCCTAGCTTCTTACCTGAGGATCTGTTCCTCTGGCCTCAGAGACCTTCCCTCTCCAGGCCACTCAGCAGTAGTTTCCCTTCAGTGGTAGGAGTGCTCCCACAAATTTACGGGCCTGGGCGTAAGAGCCACCACGTTGCTTATACCTACTGAATCTTCTGATGTGCTCCTTGGTTTCCATGGGGATTTAGATCCCCAGATAAAAGTTAGATAAAAAATCCCTTTGTTTCAGCAAGTCGAGATGCTGGAGGGTCCCGTGACACAGTGGTAATAGGAAACGGGCAGGATCTCCCTGGCAAATATGAGAACCCAAAGAACCCTTTGACATTTACACTGACAGGCTTTCCCTCGGTGTCTGGTACCCCTTGAGCACAGCAGTGGGATGAAAGCATTTCAAAGCACACGTAGATGCTTAAGAATTTTATTAGCAGCATCAGCCAACATTTCCACTTGCTGTGTATTTGCTGTCGGAAAAGTAATAACAGCTTCGGAGAACTTACTCAGGAGAGAAAACAGCTCTCTCCTAGGCATCACGCTGTGATACTGCTTTGAGTAATAACATTGCATGCAGGAATGGAGTGGAAAGGGGCTGCAGCCCCAGGAGGAGCAAGGATTGCTTACATGAGACCACAGAAAGTGCTTGGATGGAATAGGATGAAGGAAACTGTGGTGTGACTACATGTCAAGAAAAGACTCCAGCTGCTGGTCTCTACCTGCCTGTGTCAAAGCCTGCTCAAGGAAGTGACTTTATTTGTCTCATGGGACAAATAAAACAAGTATTGGGAAAAATACAGTGAACAGTCTTGTGTTGGCAGTGGACAAGGCAGGCCATTCAGATCTTAACCCAGAGCTTTCTTAGGGCAAGAGAAGTATATGAAGGTGCACTGATATTCACGCCTAACACAAAGGAAACCCCAGGCCCCTGCAATCTGCTGGCTGCTGAGGCAGAGGAGCTACTCCAGCACTAGGGAGCATGCGGGGCTGTGCTGCCTTTGACCCCCTAGCAACTCCAACAAGAATTTCCCCAGTCCTGTTTCCCTCGTCCTGTGTTTGCATCTCCCCTGGGTCTGACTCATTTCTGGAGATGCGGCCGAGGCAGAGGGAGACAGAGCCAAGAGCTGAAGGGACAGAGCATCTTACAGAAACAAGTCCTCTCCCCACAGCTCCCCCAGCCTATCCCACCTCTGTCCCTGTGCAGTGGTAGAGGCAGAGACCACTCATAGGGCATCTTGGAGCACCACCAGCTCCATCCTTCTGCCTCCAGACACAGCCTCTTGCCCTCCTCCGCAACAGCAGAGGAGAATGTCTGAGGAACCAACCCTGCACAAAAGTGGCCACAGGTGAGCATCTCTGGTGAGCCTCACGGTCATTCTGCCAATAAAGGTACTTAACCAAGAAGCCAGCAGAAAAATGCAGGGCCTCAACTCAGAGTATTTAATCACATGCTTTAAAGCATGCCACCTGTCAAGGCAGGTGTGGAGAAGGTGATCTGGATGATCTCACTCCAAGGTAACATGGTGAGCCCTCCTGCACCTGTGCAGCCCTGCTGAGACAGCCAGGCAGCCTGGCAGGTGGGTTTCCCCTTGCAGGACACTCCCATGGCAGCGAGTCTCTGCATTTCTTCAGTATGTCTATACATGCCAGCTTGTGAACACACGCAATGACATGCAGCTCACAAGCAAGATCTCCTCCACAACCTTCTGCCCAAGCATCACTACTCGTTTCTGGATTGCCCCTCTGGACCCTCGCTGATTCCTGTTACACAGAAGAAGCCAGGCTAACAAATTTTCCCTTTCCTTCCTGACACGAACACCCTGCCAAAGAAAAGGCATGACAGAAGTGACATGGGTGGGCCACCGCTGACCAAGACCATATATTCCTTCTATCCCAAGAAAAGGTCCCCTGCTGACCCCACAAACCAGTACCTCCTGGGCCCCCCCACCACAAGCAAACAGATGCCATGCAAAGCAGAGGGTTGGGCTAGAGACCTCCAGATATCTCCTTCAGAGCTGGAAAAGGTTGGTCAGGGTCTGTTCTGGTCCAGTTTTGAGTATCTCCAGGGATGGAGATCCCACAGGCTCTCTGGGCTAAACCACTCTCCCTGTGAATTTGTTTTCTTTTTGTCGAGACAGAACTTCCCTTGCAGCAACTGGTGCCTGTTGCTTCTTTTCCTTTCATGGTGCCACTATGAGAAGGGACCTGCTCTGTCCTCTCTGAACCCTCCCTTTGGAGAATCAAACACGACAATTAGGTCTTGCCCTCTCTTCTTCAGGCTGAGCAAACCCAGCCCGCAGCCTCTCCTCATCACTTGCTATCACATGCTAGTTATTAACCAGACCTTTTATTAAAGATTCTGGTGTCTCACTCAGCAGTAGAGCATGATTTTAGGTTTGTAGCTCTGTGTCTGTTTCCAAGGATATTTTACTGGCCAGATGCATAAAGCTGCTTAAACCTTAAAAAGAAGTCATCTCTGCTGCAGAATACAGCTTGCTAATTAACCCTTCACAAAAACCCACAGCTAAGGTCTCAAAGCACGAGTACCAATGTAGCTCAATTTTAGGAAGATAACAGAAGGGATTCAGACCGGACATCAGAGCCCCATGAGCCAAGCTCTATAAGGTTGCTTTGAAAGTAAGCGGACATTAAAGCCAAGGACACGCCCACTAAAATAAACTAAATTTGGATTTTAAGCGCAGCCCCTCTCTGCAAAGCAGCTCTATAAAAATGTCAGTGCAGGACTTCCTGTTTATTGTCTCTTGCAGACTCCAGATGAAACCCATCCCACAAAAAAGAGCTGCTTTCTAATGAGCCTTCTGCAAGCACAGGTTCTCCTCCCTCACCCACGAGCTCTAAAACAAAGCGGGCAAACCTACCTCCCCAAACCCCACATGACACCCTGGCTTTTGGGATGTCCACCCCGCCAGAACCTGCTAATCCGCTTGCTTGCTCCGTGCTGGATCCATCCTTCTCCTCCAGCATCTGCCTCTCCCATGGGTCACTGCGTCCCACGGGCTCTGCTGGTGTGGCTGCAGGGAGATGTGGGGAGCAGTTGAGAGCAAACACAGCCCTTGTCTTAGGCAATAAACCAGTTACTCATTTTTTTACCTACCAGAACAGCTGTGAGCTGGAGTAAAGCCTACTTACCTCCATTGGCAGGATTTTTCAGAGAAGCCCAAGGGAACCAGGAGCCTGTGCACTATGGGCATTCAAAGGTAAATGAGCACAGATTATTTCCTCCAGCATTTTTTACTTTCCCAGCCTGCAGCAAGTACAACCCAATTCTGACCCTTTAAAAGAAGCAAATGCACAACAACTGGTGCTGTTCTTATGCAGTGCCTTTTGAGAGCTGAACCACACTTTAAATCACTTTGATGATGCACAAACACTAATTTGTCCTGAGAACAAAGAGAAAGCGTCCCCCCAAAAAAGACAGAAATATCTGCTTCACTTCAAACTTGCTTTTTTTTTTTTTTATTTGTTGGTTAAATCTCAAATCTCAAGCCTCAGCCAGGTCTAAGGGTGAACAGTGCACATCTGCAGAAAGAAGAGAAGCCGATTTAGAAAATTCTCCTGTCCTGCAGCACGTAGGACTGTACACCTGCCAGCTGGAACAGGGACAGGTAACAATGTGAGTGTATGGATGCACTACAGCTGTAAGGAGCAGCAAGCACAATTTGAGCAATGCTTGTCCACACCTTGGGCAGAACTGGGGAAAGAGCAGCTTTTCCAGAGAATCAGCTTTCAAGACCCAAGTGCTTGTGCTCCGTAGTAGACCAAGAAAAAGAGGACCATGTCTTCCAAAACAGCAGGAAACAGACACAGGAAACAAAAAACAGACAAAAAACATTTTTTGTATCTGGCCACATTAGTAAGGCTGGAAAACAGCTAAAAAGTTTGAATATAAGATATCAATCAGGACACCAATATAGCAAAGAATAAAATATGGTGTTACTGGGCAGGAGAAATGGCAAGATGCAGCCAGGCAAAGAGGGGAAAAAAAAGAGTTGGATAATGCGATCTTGCCTCTGGAGAGTCCAAAACAATCCCAAAGGACCCTCCCCGAGCAGTCTGCCGAATCTGCTGCCCCGGGCGGGATGGTAGCAGTGCAGAGGGGTGCAGGGACAGGGCTGCTCCCCTTGCCCGCTTGCCCTTTGCCGGGTGCCGGCAGCTCGGCGGTCCTGGCCCAGTGGCCAGAGCACCAGGGGTAAAGTCATCTCTCTCACACTTCAGCGCTGCATTCCTGCAGGGCTGCACGTGCTGGGAACTGTGAGGAGAGGGGGTAGGGGAAAGCTGAACATGAGGTATGGCAGAGCTAGAAACTGCAATGGATGCAGAAAGCGATGGAGGGACAGTTAAAAAAAGAAGAAACATCTTCCTCTTGCCACTCGTACCTCTCTGAATTGCCCAATGTCTCAATGAAACAAGCTTTTTCTAGCTCAGGTTCTCCAGATTTGGGTGTCTGTCTTCCTGAAGGAGATTAATGCTGCTTTCTAGTGCTGCATCGACATGCCTAGAAGAGGAATAGCTGTATGTCAGGAGGGTACTGCCATCTTCCTGTCCGAGCAGGTCTGCCCTGCCCTACGGAGAAGAGATGGGGGCATGGCTGGCGCTGTGGGAAGACGTCCAGCTTTCAAACTCCTCCAGCCACTTAGCCACTGCAGAAACAACCCTCAGCCCAATGGCTTTCATGGGCCAGCCCCGCACAGCAGAGAACAGACACAAAAGATCTCCTAGGAAATAGCTTCTGCCTCTCCTAATTTCATGGGACAGGTCAGGGCAGGGAGCTGCATGGGAGCCAGCCAGGATTCCTGTACACACACACCACCAGCAGCCTGCACACGAGCTCCCACGAGGTTTAAATCATGGTCTGTGGGAAAACGTCAGCTTCTCTAGACAAACTACTCACATCAAAGAAATCAACGGTAGTGGTAAGCACCTGGAGAGCTGCAGCGTGATCCACATGGTGCCATGATATCTGCTTTTTCACCTGCATCCTCCCAGACAGGTAGAGGCTTTCTTAGGACACCTCGCAGATCCCCCACTGCTGGGAATTCACTGGAAAACCCACCCCGCTGTGGCAGAGATGGGACCCAACCGCGCAGCTTCCTATACCCAACACTGCTGCTTGCAAAATGACCACGGTTGCCCTCTACACACTGCTTTTCTCCCACAAAAGCAAGTAGATGCTCCCACTCCAGTGTGACAGTAACCCCTCACATGAGGACAAAGGGCGTCACCGCACGCGCGTTGCCATTTTGCCAATAAACACAGCCATTACTGAAAGAAGGGCAAAAGCGCAGTGAACGGTAGGAAGTGCTTGGTAAACCAGTTCACCACATTGGTCTGAACTGGGAAGAGCTGTCAGAGATCAGCCTGCCAAGTCTTCCACTGGAGTCTTTCCAAATGACCCAAGCCAGCCAGGGCAGCGCAGCTTGGCAGGAAGTCGATGGGATGGGGCGTCTGAAGGCAGCTGGGCTTCCCCTGTGTCTCGACAGGCTCGGGGGGTTGCGCTCTGTGACTCAGCCCAGGCACCTGGCAGCATGGCAGTAGCCCCCGCTCTCCCCCGCAAAACCCAGAAGCCAGGATGGAGGAGGTTGTGTACGTGATCCCGAGGAGACCCAGTCTGCAGCTGGGCCTGGGTGTGGAGATGCTCTGGCTGGGGACCAGGCAGCCTGGCTGCAACCTCTGCGCCCGGCTCTGGGACCACAGGCAGACAAACCCTCTCCATCACTGCTTCTGTCCATGCCCTGCTCTGTACCTAACTCATGGCATCACAGGGGACATGACTATTCTACCCGACCTTGTCCCCAAAACAGGACTCATCTGCTAGCCGTGTTTCTGCCTACCACGCATGATGCCTGGAGCCCGGCAGCCGAGATCCAAGACTTGGTTCACGTGCTCTGGGTGAATCAGAGACACTGCTCCGGTCCTGGACACACAACTAGAGCCTGAGCCCTTTGGCAGGTCCTTTGAACGTGAGCAGGTCAGAGCTGTGGGTATCTGCTTTCAAACCACTCTTGAACTGGCAGCATGGATGCCACGCTAGCTTGTGGCTACCACAGCCCAGTGTGAGCTCAGAAAGTCTAGCAGGGCTGTACTTCACACCAGGACAATAAAGCCACCGTCCCCTGGGACGGCAATAAACTGTCCCCAGGAAAGAACAGCTCTGCTGGTGTAACTGCACTGGGGACTTCAGTGAGCCCAGCTAAAGCCACTCACAAATCACATCACCCCCCACCCCTGACACACATAGCTCTGCGGGTAAAAGTCCATACCATTGCTGTGGCCAGAAACATTAGACATAACAAATGTATTTTTAAAACAAGGGGAAGGAACATTTTTCAGGCCTAGGGGGTAGAGGATGTTGGCTTGAACTGCAGGAGAAAGTTCAAGGGCAAATCCTCAATCCATGCAAACCAGCTCCTCTGGCAATGCTTTGCAGCAATGCCAAGTATCAGCTCCTATTCTAACATCCAGGTTGCCCAGGGAGGTTGTGGAGTCTCCTCTGGAGATACTCAACACCCGCCTGGACAAGGTCCTGTGCAGCCTGCTCTAGGTGACCCTGCTTCAGCAGGGGTTGGACTAGATGACCCACAGAGGTCCCTTCCAACCCCTAACATTCTGTGATTCTGTAATCTTCCACACAAGTACCTCTCTCCTTTGGGCACACACATATTTCTGAAAACAATCAGCTCTGCTCTTAACTGGTAAAGTCCTGAAGGCAAGGAGAGTCTCCAAATAATACCTGAAAACCATACAACAGAAAGCCAGGTGATGCTGTCTTTCTCACACCAAGATGTGGGTGCATCAGCCCATGATTCTCACTCAGGATCCCAACAGAAGGTTTGGCCTTCATAACTCTTGTCATCACCTCTCTTCCAAGACTGGGACAGACAGATGGGCAGGCAGACAAGCAGATCATATGTCAGTAAAATGGATCACATTTAGAGCACCTCTGACTCTTCACCATGGTCTTCTTCCCACTGGGAAGCCAACCTGGAAGACTCTGGACCACTCTCAAGCGACAGCTATCCAAAACCCCTTTCCCAACAGAGATTGTCTGAAGCCTTATTATTTGTAGTAATTGTCCCAGCCAACCAAAGGGCTACTTTGTGGACTGAGCTCCAGTCAGCTGAAAAAAGTAAGAGCAAAAACCAGACTGAAGTCCTATCTTAGGCCTCTCTGCCAACAGATGTAGTTTTATGAGCTGATTTTCTTGTGTTTCTTTAAGTATTTTACTCTCTTTCTCAGTGGAAGAGAGGCAAGTGGTTGACTGTAGGGAATGAAGTGATGAAACCCACCTCACTCATGATGTTTTGTTGATCTCACTCATCTCCTCCAGCCCAAGCCACAGCAGATACTGCAGAAGGTAGATTTGTAAGACAGTTATTGCTTCAAATATGTTTCATTCGGCATTTTGATGAGCAGTATTTCCTGTAATGAAACCTCATCTTGCAGGTATGCTTCCTCCCCTGAAGAAATGTCCTTGGGTACAGCAGATTAATCACTGTCCCCTGGGCATGGTGTTCCTTCATTTTTAATACAGTAAACTGTTTTTGGGAAAAATACTGCTTCAGGAAATTAACCTCACTACAGATTCTAAAAAATATATCTTGTATGGCACAAAGAAATCAGCATGGTCATTTTTCTGCTCTACCCATTTTCAGTTCCTTGCCACCCTCAAAAAAGACTGGGGAAGGTGCATAATAGAGGTGCTGCAATTTTGATCTGAGGTCTTTACCTGCTCTTTAATTCAGCTAAACCCCCAATAGAATATTTTTCACATGCCTGTCCAAAAGCAGTCCACCATTCAAGAGCTCACCCTGTAACTGCAAAGCATTCTCATTAACCACTTACTTTAGAGTGCTCCTCACCGTGTCAGTGTCCCGTGCACTTCCCAAAGGTTTCGGGGAGGCAGCCACCCTGGGGCGGCACAGGGCTGAGCAGAGCCCTGCAGCGCTGGACGTCTCACAGGAACACGCCATCAGCATGGCAGCGAGCCAGAGGCAACACTCACGCTGACCTTCAACAGTGAGCAAGAAAATCGTGTAGCAGAGACCATGCCACAAACATCAGTGCTCTTGCTGTGGCCAGGTGAAATTACTGTAACGGGCTGCTAATTGACCTCTTCCTCAAAACGGTCCAGGGGCAGCAGTGCTGGGGATTGTGCAGTACAGGGGGAGCAGTGGCTGTGCTCCCCAACCTGCTCCCCATCCGGGCAGCCCCCCTCGTGGGGACTATGTGTTCACCAGCTGGGCTTGCAATGGGTCACCTCCAGGCCTCCCAGATCTCCCATCTCCAACGAGGTCCTTCATCCACAGGGAACAGATGCTTGCCTTGATGGCTCACCTTGCCCCACAGACACAGTTCTCCTGCTGCTGGAGCCTGCTGATTAGCAAGCTGTTCCTGGTGCCAGGTTCTCCTCCGCTGCCTGGATGTATGCTGGGACATGCTGGCTTCGCATCCAAATTTTTCAAATATTTTGCTTTGTGGTTTTTCATGCAGCGTTCAAGATATTTTGCAAAAGGCACCTTATAAATTGACTCAATAAATACACATAAGACATCGGGTTTAATCCTTCCTTTCACATTCTGCTTTTCATTATTAAAATGTCCCCAACCTACTGACTCCCTCCCCACCCTTGTGTTTAGGCCAGTCCAGTCCAACTTAAAATACTTTTGGCTTCTACAGGAAGACTGGAAAATGACTATTTTATGTCAAGGAAGCTTGTTTTGGACTAAAATCAGGGCTTGTAAATGGTTGAAGCAAAGAACGGCTGTAAGAACTATCACATCAGGTGCACAAAATAACGACAGTGTGGTGGTGTTTTCATGCCAAGGGGGCCCAGTACCATATGACAAGACCTCCACTGACCAGCCCTTCCTCACTGGGGCATCCTGAATGGGAAAAAAATACATACAAAAGAAGAGCAAATTCTCAGGGATAGAGAGGCTAAAGGACACCCAGACATGGGTTGAGCAGTGTGGGTACAACGCTGGGGCCAGGCAGGACCTGCCCACACAAATGGTGGGACTGTCTCCCTTGTATGGGTCAGAAGGGTGCCTGACTGCAGTGAATGACTCCTAAAAGGTGGGTTCAGCCCCTCCAAAAACCAGGTCAGATGGGTAATGGTTTGGAATTAGCTTCAGAGGAAGATCCATCAAACCTGCTTTGGTTTCCTCATTGCCACTGTATTTGCATCATATCCAGCACCAGGGATCCTCAGCTGGCCAACAGCTGTCTGCCCTCCTCAGCCTCCAGCTCCCATCTTCTCCTTGCAGCCCAGCTCCACTCAGCACTGATTGAATATCTCCAGGCCCTCTCTGCATTAAAGAAGTAATGGGACAAGCCAAGAAGGAGAAGAAGCAAAGGTCAAATTGTGATCACATCAGTTTAGCCTGGCCCATGCTCTGCACCTTGTTGATTTCCTCCAGCAGCTGAGAGATAGAGAGAGACAGCAAAGTACTAGAAGGGCATATTGTACATCACCAGGTAATACCTGAGCATCCAGGATTTCCCTTGCCGCCAGGTGACAGAGCCTCACGTGAGAA
The DNA here is from genome assembly GCF_030867145.1 of Opisthocomus hoazin. NCBI lineage: Eukaryota > Metazoa > Chordata > Aves > Opisthocomiformes > Opisthocomidae > Opisthocomus > Opisthocomus hoazin. The sequence continues at coordinate 17,391,824 of NC_134422.1, read as the reverse complement.
ATGAGAATTAAGCTTTGTTACCTGCATCACAGCCACAGGAAACTGGGAAACTCATGCCATCCCTATGGATGAGGGGACACCCTTGTCTGACAGGGATCTGGGTGACAAGCCTCGGAGGATAATATCATGCTCTTTAAAAAGCACAAACTTCCTAAACAGGGTCTCATCAGCCAAGAGGTCAGAGCAGCTGAGAGGCCACACTAGCCCAGATTTTGTTCCTGGAGCCCTAACTCCGTGGTTTAACTTTCTTAAGATTCCTTTAAGGATCACAATGTTCTGGACAAGAGACCTCAGGGACCTCTTGGGTAAATGTGGGCATTTCTTTTATTCATTACCAGCCTCTGGCTGCATTAATACCTTAGCTATTTCATCACAGGCCTCTCATGCCTGTTAATATGTCTTTTGGACTCATTTCAGCCCACAAGCCTCCCAGTTCCACAGTTTTGCTTTGTCCTTTTTCAGAAGGAGCTGAGCACTGTGGTCTGGAGGTTAAAGCCCTGGAGGCCTGTGCACGGGATGGCTGGCCTCCATGCCTGGCTCGCTGCAGCCTAGGCACCCCTTTTACCCTTTCCATACCTCCGAGCCCAGTGAAGAAAACCCAGTGGCAGTGTTTGCAGGAGCGGGAATCACCTGTGCATGGGTGCATTCGTATGCATCTAATGTTTTCAGTTCTTCACTGATAACCCAAAACATCATGGGCAGTGGGGAGGCCAGGCACAATGCCAGCTCAGCCAGCCACGTCCAACACTTGTGAAGCTTTACTGTAAGGCTTGAAAGGCAGAGAGATCAGGCTGTTTTGTCCAATAAGTGAAGGGATAAACCAGCTTTTGACACAACTCTATTTAAGGATGGCCACAGGCCCAAATGGAGCTTTGTCTTCAAGGTCCAAAAGTGGAAAGATCTGAGTCCTTTTCACAGGATTTTTCTTTGTGGAAATAGTTGATCCGGTAGTCATAGAGAGACTGCAGGCAGAGCCAGAGACAGCAAACCCAAGCCCATGCACTCAACAAAAACAAGCTCTGAGAAGCGGGCATGGCAGTAACCTTCAAGGCTTTCTGCAGGAGGAAGATGCACAGAGGAGATGAGGACCAGAGTCTAGTCCCTGCTTCATGTGCTCCTGGTGGCTTCCCTGCACATCTGCCAGGATGGCCATCCTCAGCCCCTTTCCCTTGGAGGTGCAGAAAAACTGGAGCTCATAACCTGGGGCTTCTCACCTCTGTACAAATGAATCCCACTGGGGTCAACACCCCAAGGTTTGGGTCATGGCAGTTGGCAAGTAAACAAGTCAGGCTGGCCAGCTTGGACTGGCAAGGTTTTGGCACTGCCAGCAGGCTGTTTGAGAGGGACCTTTCAGGCAGCTGGCTTTGCTGCCACCTAAGCATGGAGGTTTTGTTCATCTCTAAGGATTCATACAGTGGTTTAATGAACAATTGGCCAAGTTGGCCAGGAAGAAAGGTTGTTCAAATGTTGTTGCTCTTCCCTGCTAAAAAATGTCATTCTCCTTGACCTCTTTTTAACATGTTTCTCAGGTTTAGGATGAAGAAACAAAACCTCCAAGGCTCTGAGCAAAGGCCCATACATTTGTTTTAAAAGAAAATAACCTCAGAGTTGGAGTTATTTGGTCAGTTTCCCTTGAAAAACCTAGGAAAAAAGTCCTCAGAGAGAGATGTGCCCTGTTGAAATTCTCAGTTTCACAAAAAGGACTGGTTTTCATTGTAGAAAAACAATTTCTGTAAGAAAATTAGAAGCATCTCTGATGAGACAGTTCATACGGGTTTGGTTCAATAGGCGCTACTGGATCTGGTATTCTTATATTCTTACCCTGTCACACCCTTTCTGAAACTGTCAGTAAAGAAACCTGCATACTATAACCAGGTAACTAAACAAGACTGACACGTCTTTGCTCTTTTCAATATAGACAGGGATTTGTTGTTGTTCTTGAAGGCCTTAAGTTGCAATATTCAACAGCTTAAATATTTGCCCGTGCCTTCTGCTCACTAATTGCATCAATGAAAGGAATGCACTTGATTTATATCCATGTACATCAAAAACCTTCATGAGTGACACTTTTTAATAGGAACAATGTATTCAGCAATAAGAGAAACGTCACAGTGCTTTCCAGGATGACAATAAACTGATAGATCTTAGAGTTTTTAAAGCAGGGATAAGGTAAATTAATTCGGATTGTTCATCCTGGTGCCAAGTCTGAAGCTGATGCCTTGCCAAATCTACTACAGAAGTGCAAATTGGTGAGGGAAAGCAATGAAAGATATGAACTTGTCACTTACTTTCTTGTTGCTCCAGACAGGATCTCAAACCACGTTCTCCAAAACAGCTAGCTCTATGCACACACATCCTACCTAAAGCGAAATCCTTGAAGAAAGTCTTCCACCATGGTCCACCTAAACACCTCTGTTTTCCTCAAATGCCTTCAAGGGAGCAACTACAGGTCTCTCCTGAGTGTGAGCTGCGGGTGATGACTTCAAGGACCTTACCAATGGGTAGGAGAGTGACAAAGGAGGAACTGGAAAGGATATTGGTGCTTCTCCAGGCCCAATGAAACCTTTCACAAGGCCAGAGACACAGATAAAGTGACTTCTTGATATCGAAAATGTACAGCATCCCTTCTACCCTGACATTTAAGCAACAGACCAGAGGTTGCATTAGGCAGACAACGTCTGGTTCAAAAGAACTGTCTGACAATGCTTTTACATATCACCAAGTCCACAGATACCCAGATCTGCTTGCCTTTCTTCCCATAAATGCCATTGTGCAGGTGTTATCACCGCGAACAGTTCCATACTGGTGGCTCTGGAAACTTCATCCATTTGTACCTTAAGGAGAAGCCGGCCAGCTGACCCAGCACAACCTTCAGTCCAGCCAGGAATAGAGAAAGAGGAGCCTGTCTTTTACTGTTGCCCTCTACAGACACGCTTGTTGGGCTGAGTTTTGGAGCTGGGGCTGAAGTATATGAGAAAGAAAATGATTAATAAAAAAAGATGGAGAGGGAGGACAGGTTCAGAGATGTAACTTCAAATCCGGAAGTGTGACATGAACCATTCAGCCCATCAGTGACACAACCCCAGGGTGACTTGGTTGAGGCGATCATTATGCACATGGCTAAGAGAACAGATAGATGGAGGCTCTTCAGCCTGATAAACTGCACCACAATGCAACCCATAGTATAGCACCAAAACCGGCCAAATTCAGCCTAAAAATAAGCTTGGTAGAAGCCACAACTCACCAACAGCTGTGATGGCTTCTCCATCACTGAAAGTCAAGAATAGTGGGTGGATATTTCACTATGAGCTCTGCTCTTGCAGTCCAGAAAACCTGTAGCACTAGGACTATTCAGGAGACCGGATGATCAGTGTCCCCTTCATCGTACCGGAGCCACTGCTCAGCCAGCTGCTGTGGACCCCTTGAGATGACCAAGACGATCAGTTCAGCAAAGGGAACAGATGACCTACATTTCAGTGAAGGACTTTCTGCTTCAGCACCAGGCTCCTGAGCAATGCAGCTTGCTGGCCAGATATTTCTCTCCCTCTGCCTAACCCATCAGCTCAGAAACCAGCTAGAAGAGACCAAAACAACCACTCAGTCTGAACTCTTGCACAAAACAGACCACAGAGCCCGCCCCAGTAATTCCTGCATGAATACACTGCAGTCCTCCAGAGTCACTGGGAATACAGGGCTGGAAACAATAGCTTCGAAAGAGCAAATCAAACTTATAAAACAAAAAAGGGGAGCAATAAAAGTCATAATGAGTTGAGGAGGTAATTATGTGTGATAGCACGGTTTCTTTGGCTGGGGACCAGCAAGAGACACTGTCTGCGTCCAGCCCCCAGGATGAGCATGACAGAGCAGTTCGTGCTGCAGAGAATTAAAAATCTCCAGACAGGAGAAAGGTAAGGGAAAAGGCAGCAATCTGAGATGGGGCCAGGCCTAACTCAGACACGCACAAGTCATTGAGCTAATGTCTCTTGGCTAATTGCACACACAGAGACATATCCTGCAAGGAAAACAGCCTGAGAAACAGCCCCATGGAACGGGCATTAAACAAACGCATTAAGCAGGGGAACAGTAATCCTTTTTCGATGCCAGCAGGGTGTGAGGCATTTCTCATCCACGGGACCGCAGCCATTCAGTCACGCTCAGCCCACGGGAATCCCACAGAAGCAAGAAACTGCAAGAAGCTACAAGCCCCCCCACCATTCGTGTACAAAGGCTCAGAGCAAAGAGGAAGAGATCTGACTGATGATACATGCGTGCTGTTAAACATACCTCCCTGGAAAGGACTCCGAGCCCCAGGTTTAGATTTAGTAATAAAATCGTGAAATTGGAGCAGAGGAAGGAGGCCAAGACTTCTGGGTATTGTTTGCAGCTCTGCCCATGTTTGCTCAGTGATTCAACCCAGCATTACTGGGTCTTTGAGTCACCCACACCATTGGTTCCTTCCCTCTCTAGAAAACCCCCAACCCAGGAGGGTGAACATGGGGGAACAGCGTTTTTCTTGATGAAACTGTTCAGCCTCCCAGGTTCACCTATCTTTTCTCATGCCAGGTATCTCTAAGCCTCAAGCTCCTGCAAGCAGAAATGGAGGATGCACAGTCTGATGCCCTCAGATGTCAGCGCTTGAAAGGTAGGGCATGCTGGTTTTTAAAGCCAAAGCCAGGAGGGACGTCGGTAGGACAGTCTGCTCTCACTCCTTCAAACAGTGTCAGCTGTCCCCAAGCCAATTCTGACAAGTGTTTGCCCAGTCTCCAACTTGTAACTTCCAGAAATGACACTACTACCACCTCACTTCATCACTATGTGGCCATCCTCATTGCGGGGAAGCTGTTCCTATCTCACAACTGTAGAATTTTGTAGCTGGAAAGGACCTCTGGAGGTCTCTGCTCCAACCCCAACTCAAAGTAAGGCCAACCAGATTTACTTGGCCAGATGTTGTCCAACCAACACCTAATCTGTATCTCTCTCGCTGCGGTCTCAACCATCACTTCTTGTCAGGTCTGCCACGGATACAGAGAAATGATGAGATCCTTTCACCTTACATCAAAATCTACTGTGTATTTAAAAAAATGTTTTCAAAAAGCCTTTCCTGCTTCAGATCCTCCAGCCTTTCCTCACAGGTCATGTTTTTGAGACTGCTGATCTTTTATGCCTGCCTCCCACAGACAATTGCTATTCTCCAGCCACACAAATCCTAGAACTGCCAACCTCATGAAGACTACTGCGGCTGCGAATGGGAAGAGTTAGAGGCACATGCCTCCACAGGCTTCCTCCATAGAAAGGAGAAGACAGAAAAAAGGCAGGCAAAACAGAAACAGCTCATCAGTTGCTCTGAACACCAGCCTTCCCTTGGGCCCCTTCTCCTCACGTCTCCGACAACCTCGAGCATGAAGACATATAAAAACCCCAAGTGCGCAGTTCAGCTGTTGATAGCTGTGGTACTTCTTGCTGTGCCAACAATGTTGCATGCCCCAGCTCTTCCCCAGGGCTAGCAGCATAAAAGAGTGGAAAACCTAACTCACGAGACATTACTGTTATTGTTTTCTAACAGAGCCATGCTTAAAAATCCTCCACCCAGAGGAAAGCTCCTTTGTGCCATGAACAGGCCAAACACAGTCCAGCTGCTGACTGGGCAGACTGGAAGGACAGGCTCATGGCGAGATGTGTTTCTCAAGATCCAGAAAAGTTAGGACCAGGTCTCTCTTGGCTGTAAGCCCACTCTTGGGTGTCCTCTGCTCTGCAAATCCCTTAGCTGCATCACCCCATGCTCTTCCCAGCCCTGTCTTGGGAGCTCTGCTTCACCATCCTTCCTTGCCTGTCCCCACCCTCCAGAGCATGTATCACCTTCCCAACCATGAGATAAACCCTCATTCGACTTCTCTTCAACCTGCCCTAGTCCCACATTCTCCCCATGTCCTCCCCCTCCCCAAACACACATGCATTTCAGGGCTTAGAAACTCCAGTGAAACAGGAGGTGCTTCAGGAGAGGGGGCTTTGAAGAGAAGGGGCCTTGCCATGTTAACTGGAGGCGCCTATCAGCCAGCAGCCCAGCCCCTGAGCGCGCAAGGAATTTTGACCTCACATCGTGAAATTTCCTAGAACTTTAAACCTTTGTTGTTGTTGTTGTCATTGTTTCTTTGGCTCTCTCGTTTTTCAATTTTTCACTTGGCAACCACATTGAAATGACGCAAGGAAGTAGCCACTGCTTAACTGCAAATTATTAATTAGATGCCACGGAGTCTGTGCATGACTGCACGCAGGGCAGGGGGGCTGTGTCCTACATTACAAAATCAACAGACCGGCTTGGCATTGCTTTTCTGCCCAGAGATATAATTTAGTGACTAGTCTCCATTTGCTCCAGAACTGATTCCTAAAAGAGAAGGCACTTGCACAGCCTATTGGGGGGGTGGGGGTGGTGGTGTCAAAACAAAAAAAAACACCCCACCCTTGGTGGCCAAGGGCTGATCCTTTAGCTGGCGAAACTCTTTCCTAAGAGCCTCAATCACTCTTAAATACTAATTGTTCTTAGCTGGCTAGAAATAGTCTGACTGAAGACGTTCTGCTGTAAAATACCAATCTGATGAAACGGAGAAAGACTTCAGGCGCTGAGGGCTGCCCAGCTCTCCAGGTTTTCCCAAGACTCCCTGCCACCCCAGCGGGAGCTGCCACCCCTCTGCCGAGACGGGGTGTCTGGCCACACGCCTGCTCCCCGGCTGCTGCAGCGCGACTGCACGGACTTTTGCACAAGCCACGGCTGAAGGCGCCGCGGTTTTTGGGGCTGTATGTACACTTTGCCCTAGACACGTCTCTGCTCAGAGGACCTCATAGTTTAAATACTCCAGACCAACAAATATCCCAGGGAGGATCTGTTCCAATGGGTAATTACACTCATTGTTAAAAATTAACAACAAAATAATAATCGTAGACAGCTGGGCCTTTTGTGCCTTTTATAGCAACATTCCCACAGCTCTGCAAGAGACATTGTTTGGGATTCACAAATAAATTTTCACCCCAATTCAGGATAAATCCTTAGTCAATGTTTTTGGATGCTTTCCCAAGAGAGAATGGCCACTTCCCATGTGGCTCTAGCCATGGTGTATCTTCCTGGCATGCATATCCTGGACAGCAGGGATGGAGGTCTTCAGTGCTTGCAGGACCCAAGCTCCAGACCGTGCTTGTCCACCCAGAGTTGCTGCATCCCTCATTTTCTGTGTTTTTTAACTCACAGCGTTGCCTGGCCTTGGCACTGACAGAGACTTGGGAGCCTTTGGTCGCCTCCTCCCCTCCAAGAGGTTGGCTGGTGGCAGATGGCTGAGGGCAAAGGGAGGCTCAAGGAGAAGTTTGAGCATGTGAAAATCTTATCTTCAAGGCAGTAGGCAGAGGGGACCAGCAGATGGACTTAAACTGAGCAGCGGAACAACCCCAAGCTGATAACCTAGGAGAAGACTGGCAGAGACCTGACGGGAAGGGTGGAGGGAGGTTGGCCAGCTGTGATGAGGTGCATCCTACAAAGCCAAAAGAGCATGCTTGGCTTGGAGTGCTCCAAGCACCAAATACTGAGTGGTCTTGGGACCGTTGTGTAGAGGCAGACTTCAGCTGCACCCTGCTCATCTCAGGTCTGAATGTCCCCTCCCTCTACTACCCACAACAACTCATATTTCTGAATGCTGCGATCTGCTAGCCAAGATCAGGGGCATGGGCTTGCAAGCAGCAAGAAAAACCTTCTGCGGCTCCCCTGGATGCTGCAGCTGATCGCCAGCGCTCTGCAGCCCGACACGAAACCAGAGCAGGATGACGTTAACCATCACATAGACCATGTCAGGGTTAGCAGGAGCAACCAGTGCTCAGTCCCTGCCCTGAGAATCAGAAAGTCTTGGTAGTCCAGACCGAGAAACATCCCTGGGGAATCTACTCCACTGGTTAATCACCATCGCCCTGAAGAATTAATAACAAAACAATAACAGTAGACAGCTGTGCTTTTCCTGCCTTTTATAGCAACGTTCCCACAGCATAGTAAGGGACGTTGTTTTGGGTTCACAAACAGCTTTTCGGCCACATTCATGCCTTCATCTCTTTTTCTATGGTCTGCCTCTCACCTGCTGGACTCCACTCACCAGAAGGCAGCCAGCCTGCCACTTCCACTGCAGTAAAACCAACCAGTCGGCAGAAAAGCACATGCACGCACGCAGCAAGCTTGGTCCTAGCCTGGGTGAAGCTTCGCATTCCTTCACATTCTGGGTTGCGGAAAGAGTTGTTCAAACCAGGCTCATAGCAACCTTTTAGACATCACACTCAGAGTTATGTAAAGTATTTTCCCTGCTTTGATAGTTGGCAAACTTTGTTTTATAAGACAAATGGAATTTATTAATGCAAAATATTTATGAAGTCTTTGTAATTTTTTTTTTTTCCAAGGGAGTAGAGAGGTTGACCAGGAGTCTTTCATCTTTGTGGGCTTCTGAATGTTAAAAATGCAGCTGATTTAGAGCAAGACCACAAGACAGAGTCCCCCTCATTTCAACGCAACCCCTTTTTCTGCAAGTGATGACAAGTTCTGCCTTTGACAAAGGTACCATCTTTCTGCAGCGATGCTAGAGAACACTCCTGAAAAAATATTTTCAAAGGCTTGGGTGATCTCCATCCTACAGATGAACAACAGAGGTAAAAGGCAGTGGGTAGGGTCATCTGTGCTCAGCTATATTCCATGTCTCAAGGATCTCATATCCTCCAGGAAGGTGCATGTAAGGTAAGAACACACAGAAAAAGGAGGAAAGTAGTGGGAAAGGGGACAACAATACATTGGCCAAATGAAGTAGGCTGATCCTCACATACAACCGCTCCGATCACTGATATCCACCCTTTGGAACTAAAAGTAGTAACGCAACTGGCAGCTCTACTGCCATGTCTAACGCCTTGGATTCTCCAAGCGAGCAATGTGAAATGACTTCTCAGTGCTTAAGGCCCACGTCAAAAAATCATCACTGTCTTCAGCTGCTAAGTGCTGATTCAGTAACAATAACCCAAAACAAAGCTCTTGGCAATGGCCAGGCTGCTGCTGCTGGGCTCAGATCACAAACCAGCTTCCATACCTGTCTGGTTATTTAGCATCTTTCATCTTATCCTTTCAGTATTTTCTTCTTCATTTTGATAGGTACCAGCATAGTCCTCTTCTGAGGTTCATAGTGACTATCACAGCACACATGACATTTTTGTCAGGGGTGGGCCTACTTTGGAATAAACACCTCTGCTTGCTACAGGAAATTGTATTTATTTCTTTCTTACTCTTCATGCACAAAGGAGAATACGTCTTGTGCTGACTAAGGTTAAAAATTAGTTGGTTTAATGCCTGGATTATTTATTTGTTCCCCTTCTCCCCTTGCATTATTTGGGTCTACTCTACATTTAAAGTCTTCTTTTTTAAATGTTCCCTATACAGATTTGCCTTTTAATCTCAAATCCAATCCGTTACAGTAAAAACAGTTTCACATCCAACAGCTTGAATGAAAACAGACATGATTGATAGAGACCAAGATCCTATCTTCAAGCAATCAGTTTGGCCTCACAGCTGGGATGCTGGAGACAATCTTGTTCTGCATCAAATCTTATCCCTTCAAAGGTGAGGCCCAGTAATAGGCAGTGACTTGGAAGAACTTTATACAGTGAAAAAGCCAAGGGCCCTCTTGGTCCACCACTTAGCATCTCCCATGAAATAATATTTATTTGGAGGAACTGGGTCCTCTCTCCACACTTTCAAAGAACTGGAGCTGTTCCAGAACTGCCTGAAGGGGAGAGCAAAGCAGCAACTTGCAGGACATTTGTTTCAGGGTGGGCAAGGGCTGCAGAAATAAATGTTCCTCTTACAGTATGAGATTTAATCAAAGAAATGGAGAGGGGTCATAGAGCAAATTCCTGAAACCAAACTCATGAGTTACAAATAAATATTCCCTGGTGCAGACAAAGGTCCCTTCAGAAAAGCCCACTGAATCAAGGCTAAACATACTCCATTTTGGTGAACAAAATACAAAAAATAAGTCGTCATCACCATCACAGGAGAGCCACAAGGTCCACGAGGGGTGGTTCTCCGCTCTCCAGGTTAATGGGCCCATTTACAGGAGTGGGCCAAAGTCACAATGCTTCAAGCAGAGAGGGAATGAGCAAGAAGCACCTTGGTGGAGAAGTAAGGAGTCATCACTCATCCTGGACTACCTTTCCAGTTGTCTCAAGTACAGTCTCTTCTGTGCCAAGGTCTGCCCTTGGCTCTCCAGCCCTCTGCTCATCCCAGGCTGTAACGTGATGAACACAGGTTCTGTGGCCCCACAACTTGGTTTCCTCTGCAGCAGCTTCCCCATGCCCCCGCTGAGGTCTTTCCACAAAGAGCAGGTGGGACTCTGAGCACAGGGCGTGGAATCTAGCATCCCAACCCAAACATCAATGCTTGCTTCCCAAGGTGTGTCCATCAGATGATGGAAGGCCAGGAGAGCACGTCGGACGCAGAGCAAAGCCCAGTGAATCTTTTACAGAATTCACATTTTAAAAGCACAGCCCAAAGCCTCAGCTGGTGTCCCCAAGCAATATTGTGCTTGTAACTACACAAAATAAGAAACCCAGGCCAGCTCTCCCTCAGCTGCCAGAGGGGGCAAGGGGCAGCCGTGACGGTGCACATCGCAGCAGAGCTGGTGAGGGCAGCTCTAAGCTGCTTTGCCCCCTGAGCAACCAGGTGGAGGCACGCTGCCAGCAAAGCCCCAGACGTGCTCTTCCCCCAGCTGCGCACCGGGAAGTTCAGACACTTGCCCACAGCAACATGGCTCACACTCTGGGTCAGGAGGTAAGAGAAGACAAGAGAAGAAACAAGAGGTGGGCAAATGTCGAGGGAAAGCCAGCCCTCTGGCTCTCCAGATGCAAGACCATCTCCGGTGAAGCTCAAGGGAGGTTTTGTAGCCTGACATATTGATGGATGCCTGAGTCCTAGGAGGAGGTTTCTTTAGGGAGGTATTGGGGCTTCAGCGATGCTGCGCTGGCTTCTCCCCACCTTCTTTGCTTTGGCAGTTCCAGCCACCGGAGAGGCACTGCCTTTTGCCGGGGCAGAGGCAGAGAGGCAACCGGGGCCTGAAGCTCTGACCTCCAGGTCTTCGGGTCCCTGCCCAGCTGCAGGCACCAGCTCTAGGGCTGCTTCTACACCAGTGTAAGCACTGGAGGGGGAACAACAGGCCAGCACGACAGCCTCATTCACTTGCTAATAGGCTGCAAGAAACACAGACATCAAATCTATGATTGCCGTGCAAGGATACAGTCCGACTTGCTAAAAACAAGAAAAAGCAAGACAGGGCAAAAGAGGAGAGGAAATGGATTACGTTTTCCAGAAGCACCCCAAACTTCCAGCTCAACAGGAGCCCCAGGAGGCTGAGCAGGGCAGTGATAGCAAACTGCTGAACACCAAACCAGCTTTTTTTTCAGGTCTAGTTAGAAAAAACCTTTCTTGTAGAGCTGCTATAGTTCATATGCCCAGAGCAACACTGTACAGAAAGGAGAAGGGTTGGGTTTTTTTGGGAAGGGGGTGGAAAAAAAAAAAAGAGCACAAACCCTGCGCTGGGAAAGCCACACCGATGAGCTTGTTAGCATTTGAAGAGACTGCTTGGCGTGATTCCTTACAAAGATTCCTGCCAAGAATTTGCAAGAGGAAAGTATATTTAGCAATCCAAGGCATGCCAAAGCCTTGTCAAGAGAAAAAACCACTTTGAATATGTGGAATAGCAACTAGACAATTTCTAAGCAGCCATTTTCAAAATGCATCCAGGCATCTAATAAGGGCACCTGAGGCATATCCACAACTCTGCCACACTCCATGCCTCAAAAGGCATCCGCTACCGATCGAATACTCGGAGGAAGGATGTGTTACCAATGGCAACTGCCTACTTCCAGAGCACTGGGGCTGGTTTCAAGCAGGCGATTCTCTGTCACCCTGAGCCACTTGAAATACAGTCTCATGGCACTGTATATCACTTTGTAGCATCCTTTGAGAAATTACTTCTTCAAGAAAAGCTGTGAGCCACGCTGCATTGCTGGGAAACAGAGGGTTGCTTCCTGTCCAGTTCTTTCATGGCAGCTGGACCACCAGCTCTGCGATGCTCTGTTTCCCCAAAGGGAGCTGGTGAACATCGAGGTGAGATGAGCAGCAGCTCAAAGCTGGGACAATACGTAAAATCAGATGGTGACTTGAATGAACCCTAATCCTGGCTGATTCTCTCATTGGACAACACTCTAAGCTGCAAAGCCAGCAATAAACTTCATCACTAAAGCTCCTCTCTTTCTAGGAAAAGACCGAGAAATATTTCACAGGACAGGGTATATCTGCCCCAGGAAGATAACTCACCCACATCGGTCACTCTTGTTGCTGAAGCGTATTGGGAATCTCCTTGGGATGCAGCATGGAGGAAGAGGCATGAAGAAGGTCAGGAAGGCAATGGGCAGCACTTGCACAAGGATGAAGGCAGCTGATTGTACAGTAAGGCCAAGACATTTGCTGTTAGTGTAAGTTAGAAACCACACTAGGATATACTCCTTAAAACACGGTGCCCATCGCTTGTAACTGTCAGGCTCTGCTACAGTCAAACCCCAAGTAAGACACAAAGCCAAAAGGGAATACCTGCACACAGGCTGAGTTCACACCACCTTTAAGTCAGGATGCTCAGAAGGGATAACTGGTGCCTATGGCTGAGGCTTCTCATCCCCATGAGCCCACAGCCCCAAATCTTTAACGTGTGGCACAACACAAACGGTGTCTTGTCCCAGTCTTGTTTAACTTCTTCATCAATGACCTGGATGAAGAGTTACAATGTACCCTCAGCAAGTTTGCTGATGACACCAAACTGGGAGGTGTGGTAGATACACCAGAAGGCTGTACTGCCATTCAGTGTGACCTGGACAGGCTGGAAAATTGGGCAGAGAGGAACCTGATGAGGTTCAACAAGGGCAAGTGCAGGGTCCTGCACCTGGGGAGGAACAACCCCATGCATCAGTACAGGCTTGGGGTGGACCTGCTGGAGAGCATCTCTGCGGAGAGGGACCTGGGTGTCCTGGTGGACGACAGGTTAACCATAAGCCAGCAGTGTGCCCTGGGTGCCAAGAAGGCCAATGGGATCCTGGAATGCATTAGGAAGAGTGTGGCCAGTAGGTTGAGGGAGGTTCTCCTTCCCCTCTACACTGCCCTAGTGAGGCCTCATCTGGAGTACTGTGTCCAGTTCTGGGCTCCCCAGTTCAAGAAAGATGAGGAGCTACTGGAGAGAGTCCAGCGGAGGGCTACGAGGATGGTGAGAGGACTGGAACATCTCTCCTACGAGGAAAGGCTGAGGGAGCTGGGCTTGTTTAGCCTGAAGAAGACAAGGCTGAGAGGGGACCTAATAAATGCTTACAAATATCTCAAGGGTGGGTGTCAGGAGGATGGGGCCAGACTCTTTTCAGTAGTGCCCAGCGACACGACAAGGGGCAACGGGCACAAACTGAAGCATAGGAAGTTCCGTCTGAACATGAGGAAGAACTTCTTCCTTCTGAGGGTGATGGAGCACTGGAACAGGCTGCCCAGGGAGGTGGTGGAGTCTCCTTCTCTGGAGATATTCAAGACCCGCCTGGACAAGGTCCTCTGTGGCCTGCTGTAGGTGACCCTGCTTCGGCAGGAGGGTTGGACTAGATGACCCACCGAGGTCCCTTCCAACCCCAAACATTCTGTGCTTCTGTGACCCCCCACAGATCAAACAGGCTGTCAGGGAGCAGGAAGTGCAAACAGGCTGTAACCACAGCAATTATTTTCTTCTGGAAGCAGAAGAACGCTCACCAGAGAAACCAGAATGAGGACAGCTGCCCTGAGTTCTTTCAGTCTTTGGTTTCCAAGTTCCTTTGGGCTCCTGAAATGCCTCTTTGATCACAGACACCATCCCCTTGGGTTATATTGTTGATCCAGCATAAAAATCCCACTGGATTGATAGATTGCTCCGAGAAAGAGGTCCCCTTCTCACCTGCTCTTCAAAAGCAACCCAGACCCACCAACTTGCTCAGCCACGTCTACAGAACAGTCAGCCGGGTCCAAAGCCTCCATTCCCACCGAACCCTCCTCCAGTTCCCGCAGTTGCAGCGACCCAGACGGGCCAGGCACTGCCGTGAGCTCACACCCTGCGAGGCAGCTCCCAGCGCTCTGCTCTCTGCAGTGCCCAGGACAACTCTGCTCAAGTTCCTGACCAGGGCTCAGGCAAAAGTAAGTTTTACTTCCTGAAAACAGTAAGTAAAATTGCTGAGAATTCCTATTTTCACCCTAGATTCCAAGAGCAGACAATAAATTTTGAGCGTTACCTGGCCAAATCGCATAGTTGTCAACGCGACAAATTATCCTAGGATATACACAGGGCTTGGACAGAGCAGCGACACAAATTCAGCTGTGTTGGAGGTGGCAAGTGACCACAAATTTCCTCCCCCCGTCTCCAACCTCCCCATTCCTACGTCCTCATCTCCTCAGGCGCAGGCCCCTGCTGCAGTCTCAAACCCCGGCCGGGGTCTGTTTTAGGCGGGAAGCACGAAACGCGGAGCCGAAGGCCGCAGTGGGCGAGCAGGGCTGCTCTCTGGGACGGGGAGGGCAGCCGGGGGATGCGGCCCGGCAGCGGCCGAGCAGAGGCCCGGCACAGGTCCGCCAGCGGCCCAGCCAGCAGCCTCGGCCGAGCGGGGACCCGGTAGAGGCCCGGCCGCGGCCCAGCAGCGTCGCCCGCCGGCCGCTCTCAGCGTTGCCGGCCGACGGTGCTCCCACCGCAGCGGCCTTCCTCCCCACCCCACCCCGCTCTCCTCACCCTCCTCCCCGCTGTCGCCCCGGGGAAAGGGGCCGGACGGGCAGCCCGAAGCTCCGCCGGCACAACCGGCCCCCGCCCGGGAGCGGGCCAGGGCACGGCGGCAGCGCCCGGAGGAAACCGGCGGCCGCGGAGCTCTGAGCCCGCGCAGGGACAGGGGCAGGACCCCACCGCCTGGAGCAAATCCTTCCCTTCTCTTCCTATTTCCACCCCGCCAGGCTTCCACTCCCTGCAAAT
Source organism: Opisthocomus hoazin (assembly GCF_030867145.1). NCBI lineage: Eukaryota > Metazoa > Chordata > Aves > Opisthocomiformes > Opisthocomidae > Opisthocomus > Opisthocomus hoazin. The sequence continues at coordinate 17,376,753 of NC_134422.1, read as the reverse complement.
ATTAACCCCACGGGTAATTAACAACTTCCTCCGCAGGAACAGAAGTCACCTCAGACACCTGTGCAATCACCCTGGGACATCCGACACAACGAAACACATCGTCTGTGGCAGCTGAGTGGGCCTTAACCAGAAACCTGTGCTTTAATTGCAACCTCCGCATGAATGGAGAAAGCGCAGAGGCGTGCAGGAGTACCTGAGCACCCAGACATGGAAGTGTGACCTAACCACACCGAGCCAAGAACAGCAGGCGATGTGCAGAACCGCGCTGTCCTGCTCGTCCGTAAAGGCAGGGAGAGCCGCCCACGCACACCTCCACGCAGCAGCTCCCGCAGCCTTCGAGGCAGCAGGTAAACCCCAATGTGCCAGAGGCACACTCACCAGGTTGCTGCTTACATCTGGTTTTGGCGGCTCAAGACCCCCAGAAGAGAGGAGGACATGTTTAACCGGGGGATGCCCGCGGCTGTGCCCAGGGCTGAGCAGTATTTTTTCTCTGGAGGATCGCCGAGGGACAGTGGTGACTTCCCAGTGGCAGATGAACCATGTCCATGGCCCCTGTGTCACTGCAGATCCCCGGGAAGTTCTGCTCCAGTAGGAACACCTCACGCAGGTGGTGCTGGAGATTTGGACTTCTTCTGCAGCTTCAGTGAAAAAAGCATTTCTCCCTCCCATACTCCAACCCACCACCCAGGAAGCCAGGCTGTGGCTTCCAAGCTGTCAGGCCTCCCCTGGCTCAGCTGGCTGCGTGGTGCCTCCTCGTAGAAACGTGGACCTCCACAGAACAACCCAAGCCCCCCAGAGCCCCTTTTCCAGAGGCAGAGCTGTACGGCCACGCCACCAGAGAAACCTCCTCCAAAGCACATAGAGTGTTTCACCAACAAAGGCTTCCACACAATGAAACACCAAGCAAAGCCATTAGTGCTCACGTGGCTTTGTCACAGTTTCCCAGCAAAAGGGCTCACATGAAGACACCTTTAGTACAATGGAAGTTGTCTTTATTCCGATGCAGTTTTAAGAAGTGTTGTCATTGTTCAGAAACCTTCTTAAAAGCACTCTCCCAAGGCGATGCCCAGATGTGTGGCCAGTTACTCCTGAGCTCACTCATCTCCACAAGAGCTGGCACCCGGAGCAGCTCCCCCCACCCGCTGCAGCCACTTCTCCTGCAGGTCCAAGCAGGACACAGCGCGGTGGCTGGACATCCAGCCTACACCTCCAGCCTACACCAGCTCCCCAACCCTTCCTTCTCACCCAGGTTTCCCTAAGGATGGCTCAGTTACCTGCCAAGCAGCTTCTGGACCACAGCACTTCACAAACCTGCGCAGGAAGGTAAGCCAAAGTCCAGGGCAGCACCAGCACCCCTCACCGAGCTCACCGAGCCAGGTCAGCAGACATCAGCAATGTCCTCACGCACCACTCACTCCACCTTCACTGGGAGCAGCAGCCAGCAAGAGAGAAGCTGGCTCCTTGAGCTGTTCCAGCTAACCACACACCAGCCCACAAGGCATTCCCCAGGGAGCAGAAACACCCTAACTGAAAAGAAAGTTCAAGGCAGCTTGGAGATGGCATCCCAAGGAAGCTGGTTAGGACGAACCAGGACCACCAACAGCAGCGCCCAGGACTAAGCTGGGAGGTGTGACAAGGAAGCATCTAGAGAAAGCTGCTGTGGGCATGTCACGTAAGAAAAGCAGCAGAAAAAAAATGAGACACGAGTTGAGCCAAGAGTTTCTTGAACCCACAGGTTTCCTTTGTAACCCTGCTACAACAGAAGACACATGCAGAAGGTCCTGATGGTGTTCATCTATGTATACAAAAATGAGCCATCGCTTCTAAGGAGAGCCACCCACTGCCACCCCCACGTCAAGTCTGTCACACAGCTCTCGCCCTGCACTACAGGCAGAACAAGGTCTGTCAATGGAGAAACATGCAGTGATCCAACTCCCAGACAGCAGATTGCCCGCGTCCCAAGGAACAGCCCTCCTCCCTGCTGGGAGGTCACGGCAAGCATATGCAGGCTGGCATCAATGACACTGGATACCTGAATACATGAATTTACTTCAGTAAGGGAAGTTTAGAGCACTGGATTTAAAAAAAAAATCAGGAAACCAATTCAGGGACACTGCAGTCAAACTTCTGAGCCATAGACACTTGCAGACTGTGAAAAGGTTCCTACTTAGGTCGAGTTCTGAATCTCTTTCAGAGATGTCAGGCTCTTTAATGACATTATTGCCGCAGCTCATCCACCTAAATCCACTTAAATCTTCAGTTGTAGCAAGAGCAAGCAACCACTATTGCTACCTGCCTACTATTTTTCCCCCAAACAGCTATCAGGGTTATGACCAAGCCTTGTCTTTTCTGACCTGTGCTGCTAAGGACAGGAAAGGTGCTGCAGTCACCAGAAAGTCCAGACAAAAACAAACCTCAAACCAAACCGAAACTCACCTGACAGACCATAAAAAAAAAAAAAATGTTCTGGCATCTCAAGCTTGGTCTAAAGAGATGATTTGGAGGCAATTATTAACTCAAACAGCAGCTTTTCCTCCAAGGCTGAGTGTCCCAGGAGTTGGCTCAACACAAAAATTTATTGTTGCAACTCGGTATGGATTAGGGAACTTCAGGACACCGACACGGGAGCCTGCAATCAGACTGGGGATAAGCAAGCCACAGAGCACCTTCAGGAGGACTCACCTCCAGATCCGCACACAGCAGCGCGCTGCAGTCAGTGATCGTCTGCAGCTGGCACTGGAATACAAAGCGGCACCAGCCAGCAACAGAGGATGGCAGCTGCTCTTTTACCACTCCAACCTCTGCCCCCAGCCAGTCATAATGCTCTTTTCCTCTCTCCATCCGGCAGCACAGGCCCTGCTCCCCCAGGCCCTCCCCCAAGGCAAATGGGAAGCAGCAGAGTGATGTTCTCCATGTTCGCTCCTCCCCCCTTGCCTCTGTCCATTCCTCTGCTCGTGGAGCTCTGTGCTACTCCTCAAGGCATGGACATAAAGGACATATCAAGATGTGCCAGGCTTATTCAAGCTATTTAAGCTCTCCTCAGATTCACCTCAGCACACTCAAGCAACAAAGGATGCAATTAACTGGAAAGGAAAAGTGGTTTTTAATGGCTTCACCAGTAACAAAAGCTACTCAGCTACTGCACAGAACTACTAATGCCTCCACAGTTGTAAATACAGTACAATAAGACAGACAGGACTTTTTGCAGAGAGACAACCATGATTCCACTCCATTATCACCTTTTTATTGTTCAAAGGACAGATCTTGACACTGGAAAACAAGGATGTTTCACAAGGAGAACAGGGCATAGCTTCTACTGGTCCTTCAATTCCTTCAGTCTTCTGATCGCAGACTTGACTGTCACTGCGGAGGTGGTACTGGAAGAAGAAGCAGAGTCATCTGCACGTGGCAGCAGAACAACCCGCGCCAATGTTAATTTTTGGAGAAAGCACTAGTCATTTCAAATAGTTATCGCCCGATTGCATTGTCAACAGGGGGCTAATGCCACTTTCATTTTTGTGACAACAAACCGTAGGCCTCTGTCTAGAGAAGCACACGCAACCTCACAAGCTGTACCGCAACCCAAATTATCCAGTCATGCATAGACTGTGTGCACACGCGCGTGGGCTTGGATTCCTAGCGACCGTTGTGCGTGGGGCAACAGCGTCTTCTACCAGAACTGGGGGGGGGAAGGAGAGTGAAGAAAGGGAGTAAACAAGGACACCACCACAGTAAGGACTGTAACGATTCAATGCTCTTAGAACAAAAACAAAACATGGAAATCGCTTTCCTTGGAGTAAACCTGGTTTTGCCTGTTGTATCTGTGTGTGAACTGAAACAGTTGGGGTAGTAACCACAAAAAAAATGCTGCTTAGGCTTTGAAAGAAGAGGTGAGAGTTCCCTTACACAATTAAAAATTTTTATACAGTCAAAAGAATCAAGGAAGGAAAAATCATCCCCAGGTCAGAGGCATAATTTATAAGAAGCTGTTGAAGCTCCTTTTAGAATAGGTCGGAGGGACATCCGTCCGGTGTCATCCGTACCGCTGACTCCACCCTGAGACGGCTGGACAAACCAGCCACCCTCTCTGCTCTTTCTCCTCCAACATCACAACAAACTGGCCCACACGCAATACCTCATACAAGCAGCAACTGTAGTTCACGTCTCCAGCACAAAATGCTACTACAGCCAAGACACAGAAGAGACTACTTCAGTAAAAGTACTTGCTTCAGCATTTGCAGATGTTTCAATTTCATTATCTGAAGTTTGGGAAAGGATGCAGAGCTTGCATTTTTGAAGGGCAAAACAACTGCTTTGATAAAGCCCAGAGAGATACAGAAATTTCTGGAGGGACCCACCAAAACCAGCAGCAATAATAAGCTGGATAAAATGCAGCATTCTCAGAAGTTGCACAACAGACACCGGAAAGAATACCTATCAAATCCAATTCGATCCATTCAAATAAAGTTTTAACAATGCAGGCAAAAAAACTCCCACATATCACTAACTCAAGACAGATCTACTTAATATTTAATAGAATAAAATAAATAAATAACAAAAAAGCTGTATTACGCCTCAGCCATATGAGAATAAATACTGGTAGGAGCTTCTTCATTTCCTTACTTGTAAGTCCAGGCACCACCAGCAACTGTCTTCATGCAGGATCCACAGTGCCAGATACCCACAGCCTTCCTCTTCATTTTGGTCTGTAATAAAAAGGAAAAAAAACCCCACTCTCCGTCAGCTGAAAAAGCCAAACAACAAACTTCAGGCATGGATTTCAGTGTCACCCACAGTGTAACCCATAAGCCTAGTTAAGACAAGCAAGGATCAGACAATGTTTTTATTCAGAATCTTCAGAACAGGGAAAGTCTTTCCAAAACAATTTTTCACTCAGATGTAAAGTGGGTCATTTCTAAGCACATCATCAAAAACTTGGCTCTTTCTGAAGGAGAAAAATAGTAGGGAGTTACGCTGGTCATAACCGATATTGTCACCTGGTTTGACGACCAGTGTAACACTGCTGTTACTGGCGCTCCCTGGACATCCCAAGACTGCTCTAAATTGGACCCCCTTTGAACAGCACCTAAAGGACGAGAGGTACTGAGCTCCTCTCATGTGGGCAAGTCTCCACCACCTTGCAAATACGACAGTGGGTTTGCCTAGACCTGTACTGGGTTTAGGCAGCTCTGCAAGTGGGGTTATGAACAGTCTCACGTCACATGAGAAAGACGCTAGATATAAAAAAAAACCAACTCAGACAGAAATCTTTTTAAAGTTCCAGCCCCTTAAAGACACCTCCTTCACAGATGCCAATAAAAATTATCTGGGCAAAGCAACAAGCTGATGGGCCTCTCAAACTGTCAAAAACCAGATTTAAGGGTCAACTATGACTACGTACACGAGCAGGTAAGATTACTTCTTATCAGAAAGCCTTCCCCATCCTGAGTTATGCAGCACACAAATAATAAAAAAGAAAAACGCACAATGCATATCTTAATTATCAGGATAGCAAGCATGTTTAATTCTGTCACGTCTTCTTATTAGATATCTGAAGCGTACAGTATGGCAACACTTCTCACCATTTTGTGTAATAAAATATAATTTATATTTGTTTTCATTTAACGACCACTTAACACACGTGTGAATGTCTCCCAATTCTTTTTATTTTACAAGGGATTCTGACAGTAGCCTAAAGCTCTCGGCAACCTCATCACTGTCTCAAAACCAGCCATCTCTTCAGCAGAAAAATTACCGAAGCATCGAACTGCATTCCTAGCATCAACAGCAAAGCTACTTTTCCAGCCTTTTTCTCGGGAAGGCGGTCTCTCACCTTGCCACAGAAGGAGCAGGTGTACTTGGCGTGCTGGCTGATTTCGATCTTCTTCACCATCTTCCTCAGGGAGGCACCGTACCGGGTGCCGTATTTACCCACGATCCCCACCTTCTTAGTGCGCTTGGCCTGTCGGGACGCAAACCGGAGCCAGCTTTGGCTTCACCGGGGCCTCGACAGCTCCCCTGCCCCGACACACGGCCGCGGAGCGCGGCAGGCGGCCGGGGCCTCTCCCGGGCGCCGTCACTGCAGCGCTGGCTACGGAACGGCAGCCGGGAGGCCGGCGCGGCCTGCCAGGGCCTCCCCGCCGCCCGCCCGCCCGCCCGCCATGGGCCACCTCCCTCAGCCAGGCGGGGGGACCCGCCGTGCCCCGCGGCCCCAGCGCGGCAACCCCAGGGAGGATGGCGACCGATGGCGGCGGATGGGCCGCACCACCCCATCCCCACTCACCATCTTCCTGCCCGGCGCCGACACGGAAAAAGGAAGTCCCAACTGCGCAGGCGCGGTGTCAACCGTCGCCGTCGGAAGTGGCGGGTGGAGGTGATGGGGGAGGCGCGGAGGTGGGGGGGTCGCGGCGTGTGTTGTGGCCGCTCGTCCCAGGCCCGCGGCGGCGATCCGAAGCCCCAACCGCAGAAACGGGAGCGGGGCCGCGCACCGCTCGGAGAGCGCCGTGCAGGGGCGCGGGACCCGGGCGGTGCCCCCCGCCCGACGGGGAGCCGGGCTCGGGAGTCCCAGCCGGGGAGGTCCCGCCGGGAAGGGGACGGAGCGGCCGCAGCCACGCACCGCGGGGTTAGGGAAAGCCGTAGCAGGCAGATGTCGGGACTGGAAAAGGCACAGCGAACCAGGCTGGAGCTGCGGAAGGGGTAAAAAAACCCCAACCAAGCCAACCAACCACATGTAAAATCAATGAGGATGAAATTACAGGATCTTAAGAGTGGTTTGGGGTGGAAGGGACCTGAGAGATCATCTGGTTCCAACCCCCCTGCCATGAGCAGGGACATCTTCCACCAGACCAGGCTGCTCAGAGCTCCATCCAACCTGGCCTTGAACACTTCCAGGGAGGGGGCAGCCACAGCTTCTCTGGGCAACCTGTTCCAGTGTTTCACCACCCTCATGGGGAAGAATTTCTTCCTAATATCTAGTCTAAATCTGCCCTCTTTTAGTTTACAGCCATTCCCCCTTACCATTCCAGCCCCAAACCCAAGGGTTTCCAGATAAGCTGGTCAGGTGCAACCACGGCACCAACCTGGTTTCCGTGAGGTCACACACTGCCGAGACCACCAGCTGCGTGAGGCTGACCCTGGAGACCCCAGCTCCTGCCCGTCACGGGCAGCCAAACACGTACCAGCGCCGCAACACTCCCAGCACGATGAACGGCACTAACGGCCCAGTAACCTCCAGCAAGCAATGTAACCCCATTAGCCCGGGAGCTCTTTAATGCACGGCGCCAGCTGCAGCTCATTGGCCCTCACCAGGAGGGAGCCGAGCCCACCACCAAGCCATCCCCGGGTGCTTTTCAGAGGGGCTTTTCCCCCCCGCGCCCACCCTGGCTGCCTTGCCCCACCACAGCCCTCCTCCTCATTTGCAGCCTATTTAAATAAGAGGGAATTAACGAACTCGAGCATACCCTGCCACTGCGTTACAGAATCACAGAATGGTAGGGGTTGGAAGGGACCTCTGTGGGTCATCTAGTCCAACCCTCCTCCCGAAGCAGGGTCACCTACAGCAGGCTGCAGTTGGCTTTTTCTTGGCTGGGGTCTGTACTTTTGGACATGATCACAGACGGAGGCCGCATCCCCTCTTGGCTCTTGCCTTGGGGGTTGGAACACCCACGTTTTTGATGCCCTCTGCCGCGCCAGGCTCCCTGTTCCCCGACCGTCCCTGCCAGCCCTCCCGGGAGCTGGTGGGCCGGAGCCCTGCTCCAGACGAGGGCTCAGCAGGGCTTCAGGCAATGGCATTTATATCTCCCTCTGCTGCGTCAAACCTCATTCAATACATCCTAGGAATATATTTGCCCTTTGCAGATCCTCATCACAATGATGACTCACAGGATACATCTTTGATACCAACTTATTAAAAGAAAAAGATAAAAGTTCCTTTGACTGCTTTGTCATTATTCGGTTTAAAAAAAAAAAAATAGTCAACACATCCAGGACAGAGAATCCATTGCTGCTCTCCAGTCTGTGTCTACAGAGGTAACGCTTGCTGCGACAGTGCGGCGTGTGGTCGTACCCTTCATCCACCAGCACGACAGACAGCTCTGCCAGCAGCCAGCCCCAGCCCCCTCAGACGACAGCCATCCCCGGCACCGCTGAAATCAGCGTACTTTCCAAGTGACTGGGAAGATGCACGGGTGCAGACAGGCCAGCCCAGCTCCAAAGGCCTTGCCTCGACAGTTCACCACCTCGAGCTCTCCTGCATGCCCCAGCTTCATGTGCTGGAGACCCAGCTTGAATGGCTCCAAGTCACTGCTCCTTACCTGTTGTTCCTGGTTTGGCATCCTTCCTGCAAACACGCCTGTCTCTAACAGGGGTGAGAGCAGATGCAGGCATAAAGCAGGCATCCAGCCACAGCAAGGTGCTCCAAGCTCCAGTAAGATGGGTCCTTCCCTAAACTCCACTGGGCTTCAGGTCATGCCAAGAAGTTACAGCTACACCCTCTTCCAGGGGCAGGCGTAAGAGTCCCCAGGGGCACTGCATGTTCCCGAGGCTGCCAGGGGGGTCTCACCAGCAACCTCCACGCTACCTTGTACCAGTTACCATCAGCAAGCCTTGGAGATCCTGCCTGAGCCTGCTGGCGGCTTCCCAACCACCTCCTCATCATATTAATGACAGACTAATTGTGTAATTGGGCTAAGGCCTGCACAGTCTTTCCAATCTCTTGAGCTAATGACTAAAAGCACTTTCCTGCTAGATTCTCCCCCCCTTTTTTCACCAGTAAGGATAAAGTGAATCTCAAGTGTTCTTGAAAAGCCTTTGTAACTCTGCAGCAAACCAGCTGAGATTTTATGGGTCCTAACAAAGAAAGAGTACACCTAGTATTCCTCTAACAGGGTGGGGATTTATCAGTATATGGGTAATATAAATTGAGTTTATGAGAAGCAGAATTCTCCAAGGGTACTTCCAGCAGATTTCAGAAAAGTACTCTTTTGAAGTAGCTGTAGCTTTACAAGGAGGAAGAGGATTACTCCTAAAGGTGATGACAATATAAGTATACAAATAATGTCTTCCGTATTTTTTTTTCACTAGGCAGACAGCAACATTTCTCACCCCTTACTCAGAACAACCCTCTCTGCAAGTAGAAAGATCACGTTTCCTAGAAACAGATTAAGTACTCTGTGGTCAAGAAGCAAGACATTTAAATGTGTCGAAAAGTGTGTACTTATCTCCTGGCCCGCCGTTGGAGCAAGAGAAGCTCTGTCTCAAACCCAGATATCAAGCATTTCCTTCAGCTGGAGGTCCTACTCCACCTGCACGCACACCAAAGCGCCTCCTGCAGCCATGAACGAAAAGCAAGTCTCCACCCAGCACAATTGCATACACAGCCTGTCAGGCATTTCCATGATGACACTTGCTGAAAATGGGATAATGAAACCCCTTCAATGCAGGAAGGAGTATCCCAGTTATTAGGTTGATCTTGTCAGCACAACCTTTTTCCTCCTCAGCCATGGAGGAGAGGGCTTTTTGTCAGCATCTGGCATCTGCACAGCGCCAAGCACACTGCGTGCACAGCATGTCAGCTCCTGGCCTCCACAAGCTAAGCATAAGCCTTCAGTTTGCTTTTCCCCCATCATTCGCTACAGATTATGGCTGTAAAACATAGCTAACTGGTACCTCTGTGAAACTGTATCTTCTCCTGTACTCCCTGGTCACGTTTGCTAACACTACCCCACTTCCAAGTATCTTCTAGTACTAAGACCAGAAGCGTGAAAGCCATTAATTTGGCATCACACTACACTGCACTGGCAATAATACACAAAAAAGTGAAAAACAGCCAGAGATGCCTGAAAAGATTGGTTGTGATAAACAGAGCCATTTGCCTTTACATCAAGCCCACATCAAAGTGGCCTCTAGAGTTTTTGCAGAGGCATCACCGCCGTGAAGTGGAATCAGGCCATGCCCAAGGGACAGCAACTGTATCACAAGCCCCTGAAAGGAGCCAAGAAGCGGTTTTGCTCAGGCAGCGCCAAGGCTGTGAGTCCAGTTCACAGGGCTGAGAGGATGACAGAGACCATCACAAATCGAAGACAGGCAGTTTAATCACTGCATCAAGCAACAGTGCTGCTTTTGGCATTCTCAGTGCAACCTGCACAGAGCTGTAATGGGAGCAAACAACAGATCCTAGGGTACCAGCCTGAACGTCTTATGGGAGCAGTTGTTGATTCATCTATAAGCAAAGTATCATGGGAGTTCCCCTTTTGAAAGTTGATGCATTTTAGAAAGCACAAAAAGAAATGTCCCCAAAAAGACCTACCTTTCAGCCATTGTAAATATTTTTAAAAACCACTAATATTTCCACTGCATCATATATTTCTCAAGCTTAAGGTCCAAATGGGAGATCAAATTCTAAAACAGAAAAAGTACCAAAAGCTTGGGAACCATGATTTAAAACAACTTTTTATTTAAACAGTTCAGTACAGAATCGGTTTCTTACAAAAGAAGAGCTAAAGTCCACACATGTCCCCCGCTCCTCACTCATCTGTGGAAGTCAGTCTCGAGTCTTGAAGAAAAAACACACACACTCTTCCTGAGCAGCCAGGTGTAATCCCTGGCAGTCAGCACAAGCTTCACTCTCCACTAACACAAGCAGAATGTGCCATGGAGCAGGTCCTAAGATTTAGCAGAGGAGGCCAGGGATCAGTGTGCTCCGGCAGACCTACGCCTAACAAGGCAATACACACCTCCTGGCAGACAGATAATACTACTTCGTTTCATGGTACCGACTGCTCTGCACAGACAAAAATCTGGGGCTCTCCCTCCTCTCCTCCAGCTCCACAGAACATCAAGACCTGTCTGGATCTTTTCTCTTCACTGCCAAACTGAATACCAGAGCGCCAGCCTGTGAGTTACCCAAGTAAAGGCCAAATTTTGCCAGTGAACTGACTTCTATAAATACAGACTAAAATTCTTGGAAAACTGATTGCTAAAAGCACTCTGCAGTGGCTGAGAAGTTAATTATCACAACAGTTCTGCCCTGTGGACAGACAACCAATATCTGCTTTTTAAACAAAACAACTGTGGAGGCTGATGTGCTAAAACAAAGCAGGACGCTACTTGCCCATGGCCACTCAGTCATCAGCAAAACCAGGATGGCAAAACATGCAGGCTGCCAGGTGTGCGCTGCTCACCTGTCACACTGTCAGATTGCCTTCTCATCCTTCCAGATGAAACACACTAGAGATACACAAAACTTAGTCTTTTATTTTTGAAAACTCAAAAAATAATACTTGATTGTTTTCTCTTTTTTCATACAAAACACGTCTTAGCCACCATCTCTTTTGCTGTCACCATTACACTTTAAAAAACTCCTCAATAAGCCGCTTTTTGGGGGGACTCACTGAACCTGTCTCTCCTTCTGCGTCTTGCAAGGCACTGCCAGAGACAAACTCGCAAGCATCAGCTGCCTCCAAAAGCAAAACATCATCAGTGTCATCTCTGCTTTCAGAGAAGGTCCTCTGGAAAAGGTCGTAGATGGTCTTCTGCTTTGGATCTGGCTGAGAAATTAGAACAGGCAGAATCTGCATACACAATGTCATATAAAAACAAAGTAAGCAACAATCAGAGGGCGCTCTGCTCCCCCGAGACAGTGCAAATGTGTATATATCATATGATATATGTATCATACATACATGTATCTCAGACATATATGTGCTACAGAAGCTATCATGTCTCCTTGCATGAAGCAAGTCTGGGAACTCTCTGTGGAGAGTCCAAGTCAAGGAACGGATCCTGGGAGGAGTTGGAGAACCTGGTCTGTAGCATTAAAGGCAGAACAATTGTAACGTCAGCCTGCCAATCACTTGCCAATCTAGATGTCCACAAGCCAAAGACCACTCAGCCTCTCCCAGGGACCATCAATATTCTTTCAGGCCAATTACCTTAGGACAGTACTTAGTGGATTCAGCTGTCTTGGAGAAATCGGTTTCTGAAAGACCAGCTTCCCCCAACACTTTGATTTTCTCCTGAATCATTGGCCTAGGAGAGATAAACAGATATTATTGAAAGGAAGAAAATATCATGCAAGGACACTGTGTCATTTACTACGTGTAGATTCAAAAAAAGATATAACAGGGGTGTAAAGATGGCTTTTTCCCAAAGCTTGCTAGTTCCTTAACCTGTCCAGCTCTTGTTCGTGACGAGTGTATGCTGTCTTGGGATATCAATCAATCAATCCAATTCCAATAAGTATCAATCAAATTTAAATGAGTAGTAAGAAGAGGATTTCAGGCTATAAATATTTGGAGAACACACATATCCAGTAAGGAAACTAATTGACTGAGGCAACACCAATGGTATGAAGTCAGAACAAGAAGATGCAGCTAACGGGAGTCCCAATAGCCTGTGTGTTGAGTCTCCAAGGCAAGCAAAGGTAATCCCCCACCACCAGACACATCCGCATTTCTAGGGTATCTCCCGATGTCCTGCAGGAGTAAGGATCCATCCCCAGCCCAAGAGGTCCCAACTGCACCTGCAGACTGGACACTTTGAAAAAAGCAAAGGCCACAGCACAATTAATGCATTTACCAAATAGCCTTGTCGTCTTGTTCTTTTTCTCGCCTTTAAAAAGGATGCCACTGTCCTTCTCTGAAGAGCCATATTTCCTTCCCATTAAACATTGATGACTGCACGGACAGCATTTCACAAATAAAGGCAGAATTACTGTCATTAACTTTCCATGAAACGTGGGCGATGCATCAGTTTCCAGATCCCTGCATTGTAGGGTTATAATTATTTGCCATCATGATATTCTGGGAACTGCAGAAGTTCACTTAGTTCATTTGTTCCTTTAAACAAGCTAATAAAGATGTAATTTTGGACTTTAAACGAACCAGCTGGTGGATAATTTCTTTTCATTATTTGCAGGTCAGTTCCCTTGCAGCACTAAGGATTCCTCAGATCCTCCCCTTCCCCAGGACATCAGATTCCCCATCCCTAAGGACCAGTGTCCATGGGTAGCTCTCACTGCAGCCAAATACGCTCAGCCCACAACTCCCCAGAGATGGGTCAGTAGCACTTCTTTAATGCATCTGAAGGGCTCACTGAATAGCAACAGAAAAAGCGCAGTCCTCCTCCACATCTCCCTGTCCAAGCACTCAGCAGCCAGACTGCTCCTCAGACCTGACCCGTGATACTTTGAACCATCTCCAGTGTTTGCTGACTTTGCTTGGAAGTACTCAGCACTTTTCAGTACCCCAGCAGACGAATGCTCTGAGCTCTATCTAATATAACTCCTCCTTATACAGTGTCTGTGAAGTTTTTAGATGCATTAGCTCTCCCAGAATTTCTCTCAACAGCCCTTTCTTTGTCAGGTAACTACTTTTATTCCCCCTGCTTGTCATCCACTTAGTTATGTCCACTGTGGCCAGGCTGTGTCACCAGCTCACAGCAGCCCTGATTAGCAGTTACTGCTCCTCCCCTCCACAAGCTGTGGAAACCAGCACTAACATCAAGCACCTTACACCACATATGTGACAAACAGTGAAAATGGGTGGCAGGAGAACCAATGTGTCTTTCTCACTTCCTACCATAAGTAGTCATCTGCTGTGCCTTTAGCCACCAGGTAGTGAACATTAACGGAGCTGGTCTGTCCAATTCGATGTGCCCGATCTTCTGCTTGGATCAAAACCTTTATGTAAAAAAATGACAATGAAAATAAAGTGAAAGCTGCAACATCTAAGAAATAGCATAAGCACCAGAGAACAGGGAGATCTCCTTTCTTGAGCTTCGCAACTACTTCTTATCTGAATTCTGTTAACACCTGCAGCCTCAAACACAGACTAAACCCAGAAGTAACCGGGTGCACCGGGTCTCAAAAGGCATTGAGCATTTTTCAAAAGCAGAGGGTCAGCATTGATGATGGACCCTTTCAGGTCTCGGCTGGGCAAGTTGTTGAGAGCTCTGTCAAGTTAAGAAACAGGAGCTTATTTCCCTGTCACACCATCTTCTCCAGCCAGCAAGCTGTTTAACCAGCCTTGCTAGTTCAAGCCCAGGCACCTGGGGGTGCACAGACAAGTATCCATCAGAGAAAGAAAGAGAAAAAGCCTACGGACAGTTCCCTGTGCATTACATCTCCCAAGTGCCAATGTTTCTGCTCTTCAGGGAGCATACAACTGCTGTCCCTTCCAGGACACATACCCCAGGATTCCAGAAGAGCTCTGCAAACACCACCAGGTCCGCAGCAGAAAGTGTCAGGCCCATGTTTGCGGCAGTGAGGGACAAGACAGCCACGACCTGCTTCTCCGAGACCTGGAACTTCTGACACAGAGACTGCCGCTCAGCTGAAGGTGTGGAGCCGTCAATGCGAATGTATTCAACACGCTGTGAAAAGGGGGAAGAAGATACTTTTTAGAGGCCTTGTGTCCCCTTTCCCATATCCTCCTTTCATGTTTTAGTGGACTCTGTTTCCCCTCCCCATGGCAGAACCAGAAAACTAAACAGGCAACAGTTGTATTTTTAAGACCTTTCCTGATCTTTAAGGCAGAGGCACTGTAGCTCAGCGTATAATGCACCTCCCCTCTGTTCACAACCCATGACTTGCTCTTATACGTCCACTGCTCTCCCACCAGCCCTGAGCAACAGGAAGGACAGCAACAAGCTGGCAACTCAGGTACAGTGGAAAGGCAACTGGCTTAATACAAACCTGAACACTGTCTGAGTGATAATGTTACAGCTGCTACAATCTCCCCAACCTCCGTAAGTCTTCTCCTGTTTGTGATGGGAGGGGATGGGGTCCTATGCACCTCAGTTGCTCTGTGGTAGTCTCAGGAGAGGCATGACAAACTTGGGTGATGCAGGGCCATAACTCTTCAGTGTCCAACGTCCTAGCTCTGCCGGACAATGCTGCCACAGAGGCAGCAAAGTCACCACTGCCACTGTGGTTCATAGTTTGGAATATTAACTTAAACCATCCTTTACCATCCATGCTCCAGCATGACCCAGAACTCTTGAGGGGCATCCACAGAAGTCTCTCATAAATAATTAGACAAACACTTTTGAAGTCAAGAGCACTGACTGGCATGTCTAGCAAGTCTCCCTACAGTATCCCAGTTCAAAAAAGTAAGAGCATCACAGAGATAAAGGCAGGCAGCCATAGCTGGACTTTGGTTGTTACGTTTCCCCTCTCTGAGGAAAGTCTGGAGGACAAAGCAGAGATGGCCACACAGGGTAACACTCCTCCAAGAATTCACAAGCTCCATGGCGGATGATGGAGGTTTAAGAACATTAAATACAAAAAAAGCCATTCAGCTAATACAAAGTGCATCCTGTGAGGCACTCACCCCGACAGCTCAGCTCCCTCAGTGAAGGTCACATTCAGAAGCACAGCAAGTAGAAATTATCTCTGCCACTAACTTTCATGAACTATCTGACCGGCCATAACCCTGGGGAGCTCTTAAACAGCTTTGAAGCTGGAACAGCGATAGAGTTAAGACAACTCAGTAAATTACTTACTTTCTTCTCCAGCTCTGCAACTATTGCATCCAGCACTATCATGTGATGAGCAAACACCAGGAATTTATCATTCCCACTTTCCAGTAACTCCAGGATGTATTCTCTACATGAAAAAGAGGAAAAAAGCGCCCCCAAACTCTATAAATGATGTGCTGAGAGAACACAGACTTTGCCACAACAAATTTTAAAGATACTGCTCATCTATACACAGAAGCTAGAAAATAAACTAACATGAAAAAGTTGCAGTAAAATGCAAGTAGAAAGTCAAGCCTCCTACAGACTAAAAAAGACATTGCAGGAAAATCCACTCTATTTTCTTCAACACAGCTGGACAGCTGCCTACATTTATACCTGTGTATCAATCAATTTATTATATCCTACTTGAAGCATGACATCCCAGACCAATCAACTGGAGGGCATCCCTACTTATGACAATCTCATTCACCCTTCCATGTTTCTAACTTTTGCACAATCACAACACACTAAGCTAAATCTGTATACAATTATCCTTTCCATGTATACTTAGGATTGTTTTTATTTTAGAAGAAAAGGTTTCTGAACGCCTGCATCAGGGTATCCTAAAAGTAGCTTTCCTTGCAAGGGTTCACACTGATCACTTACTACAGCTTAACAATCTAAATACATCAGCTATGTCTAGCAATTATGCATATGCATATAGGCTAATGACCAGTGAAAGGTAACAAGACTCCTTTCACAGACAGTTAAACTGTTAATGAAATGCAAACATCTGGCTTTTGCCATGGACTAATAGCTGAGCGACAGAATCCATTTCTGTGTAGTAACTTGTGATACAATCAGGTCAACCAGAGCCTGAAAAACACCTAAAAATCTAAAACTTGTAACTAAGCATAGCAACAGCTATCAGAACAGATGATACAAATGTCATCTTTGCTTTGGAATAAAGTTGTTGTGAAGATCAGGAATACCAAATTCTTTGCCAAATACAACACAGCTCAGGTCAGCAGCAACTGTCAGAAAACACCAATCGGGATTTCCAGCGCTATATTAAGATATATCAGTGCTTTGCAGACAGCTCCCAGGGTTCTGTGATCTTCAGATCCTAATTATGTGACAATATCATTTAGCAAAGAAATCTGGAAGAAGAAATGGGATTGCTGGATTTTAAAGCAAAAAAACAAATACCAAAGTGAACTTTCAGTGTAGCAAGCAGATGCATATTGCATTTAACAAATGGCTAGTCATTTCAGTGGAAGCAATGGAAGACACTGTCATTAAGGGTAAGACACAGGAGGTGCTGATGATCATAGGACAGTACCATTAGCTAGACAGTACCGTACACTAGCAGTTTATAAGAAGTCGTATTTTAAATGCTACTAAACCCTGGGAAAAAAAAATTGACTAGTTCCTACCAGAGAGTCAAGTAAACAGCACTTCACAGTTTTATATTCAGTTCACACTTGCAACTGAATATAAAAGGAAGAAAGTCTTCTAACTGCTCACTAACATAAAAGGAAGAAACTCTTCTACAGAAATGAGCGCTGGGACTCTGAAGTGCAGTTCTGTGCCAACCAGGCAGATTCTGCAGCAAGGTCTGAGACTGTGAAATCACACAGCGCACATCAGTTGATCCTTACATTCAGAGGGCTGTGCAAAAGTAAACTGTTTTGATGTTATTAGCATTCTACTTATTAAAAAGTCATGTTACATGACCTAAAGCAACTCCTTTGCAGTCGCAGTAAAAGGCTAAAGATGAAAGGACACGGAAAGTCACAGAAGGAAATTATTTCTAGGAAAGATAGAGTTAAAAGCACACCTATGATAGAAAACTTTTGTTACTGAGGTCCCATGTAAGCTCTATGGAAGAGCCAAGAACTTCAGCAGGGGCTGACACATCCTTAGAGCATGCTACAACTAAAGCTCAGTCCATCTCATAAGCTTTTTGGCTCAGGTTTCCTGCTGCAGCAGGACTACAGTGTTTGTTTTCTCAAATTCTGTGGATACTTCTAGTTTCATTACTCCCTCCCTCCTTAAATTGAAATTGTTTGGGTCCAGACCCAGTAACTTGATCCAAGTCCTAAACACCAAGTAATTTTAGATGGTTCAAATGACAGTTCAGATCCAGATCTGGAATGAAATCAGAAGACTTACTGAGCCTAGGAACTGCAAGAGAAGAAAATGTTTAGTGCATTGTAATTAAAATCAATTTTTCCTAAGCTGGCTTGAGGCTATGCTTCATGTCCCTGCACTGTTATCTCTAAGGCCCCGTTTTCCTGTTCTCAGCGGAAAAACACATTTTCTAGGCAAGAATGAAGCAATGACACACAGCTTACACGACTGAATGGATTTTAGCTTCTGCTGTTCTGCTGTAGAAGAGAAGAAGAGCTTCCTTCTCCTGTTGTTTCTGCAGAGAAAAAGATAAATAAGTGTGAGTCTCAGAAATGCTTTTTCTCCTTCTTGTTTACAGATCTAGGATGTCTGAGGCTGCCAATAAACACTTTGCTAGGAAAAAATCAGCCTAAAAACACACAACAAAAGGGGACTGGAGGGGGAAGTTTCCTACTTGCCACTGGGTATGGCAGATACTCACACACTCCTATTTATGACACCTCCCTTACTACATCCTAATCAACTCCTTCAAGTTGGATGACAAGCATATCACAAACGTAGCTTTAGTTGAGAAAGCGTTCCCCAATTGAAATGGCAAGGAAAAAGGCCAAAGTCCTTAGAGAACTGTACTAGCAGCCTAGGAGCCTAGAACGTGCATTTGCCATCCATACCAGAAAAGCAAACAATAAAAGCAGAAATACACTCTTCACATTTTTGGCTACTGCTGCATTCACAATGCAGCTTCAACAAGGCTGTGTTTGTAGGGTGAATGGGATTACAAGGCAGGACAGAAGAGTAAGGACAGAGGCAGGAGATACAAGAGACAATTAGAAAAGACTAAGAAGAAAGTAAAAAAAGAGAGAGGAAATGGTATTTCACACAAAGGGACAAAGTAGACCACAGAAATCAAGAGGAAAAAAAAGCTGAGCTGTTTTGATTATGTTGTCTGTTCGTTTAGAACTGTGTCTTCAACAGACTTCCGCTGCGCCTTCACTTGAGGTGTGACTTCCTTGGAACTCAGGGTACTGGTTTTCCAATGAAGTTTTTAAACAAAGGTATGTGAAGTACCAATGGCTCATCATGAAAACAGTTTCTGACTTACACTTCCATATCCTTTGGTCATCTTCTTTGCTTCAGCTGCCAAGACAGCTTTGGTCTTTGCACTAATGCCTTCAGGAGCCACCACAACCATTTTGCGTTGCTTTGCTGGAAGCTGGGAAAGCACATCTGATTTCAGACGTCGGATCATGATGGACTCTTCCAGCAAAATTTTCAGTTCAGTTAAGTTGGATGATCCAGAGTAGTCCCAACCCCACGGCATCTGGGAAAGATCAAAGCAGTTATCAGTGTCAGATTTTCAGGAGACTGGTCTGCAGGTGATCCAAGAGTAGAATACAGTTCCAGGGAAACTGGACAAGTCAAGAACTTAATGGTCAGTAGGAAAAGAGATTTGACAAAAATGGCAATAAGACAGAAGTGTACAAAGTAATCCACCCAACAGGAGAAGGTTACTTATAAACTTCCCTTTTTCCTATCTAGAAGTGCTCAGGGAGCTGCAGCGAAGAGGACTACACAGAAAGGTAGGGATCCCTACCACAGCACCACGCACTAACATTCATCCTCACACAGCAAGGTGTTTCTGCTCTACACTTGCAGCTTTGGGCAGGCCAACAGAACTCGCTGCAGATCTGCACACACACGTGCACCTCGGCTTTATGCAGAGAGACACAAAAATCTTCTCTAACACCATAAGGACAAACACCCTTAACCCAAATGCCTTCACAGAGATGTTACACTTGTCTGACATGCCTAGCAAACGCTAGGTCAAATTGCCCGCTTTCCACTGTGACCTGTCTCTTGATATGCTTCCTGACATACCCTGTTTCTGCCACTA
This sequence comes from Opisthocomus hoazin, assembly GCF_030867145.1. Lineage (NCBI taxonomy): Eukaryota > Metazoa > Chordata > Aves > Opisthocomiformes > Opisthocomidae > Opisthocomus > Opisthocomus hoazin. Next base: position 17,357,270 of record NC_134422.1, on the reverse strand, counting down.
CCACATTTGGCTCAGACTCCAGCAAATGATAAATAATTTGTGGCCCAAAATACATCACTCCAAGATTTGTCTCTTCAAAGCACCATCACTTCAAAGCTGCTCCGAACAAACCCTTCACTCACTCGTCCTTGAAGCACTTGCCTTAGAACCTGCCCTGTCCTCCAAGATCCTGTGTGTAGACAGCTGTTCAATTAACCTCACCTCATCACTTCTCCTGCTAGTAACCCCACAGCCTATCATTTGTTCTCTGGGAAAGAACAACTTAGCTGAGAAACAGTGGCATCAAAATTGGTACATTCCCCAAAAGAAACATCTTTAAACAACTCTTCTTTGGAAAGGAGACCAGTAAGGTTTTTATGTTAAAGGATAAAGAGATACCTTTCTGCTGAAATTTCAGAAATAAGTATATGAAATACAGCTACAGTAATACTGAAAACCAAGGCAGGGGGGATGAGAAATCTTCCTCACAGCTCTAATTCCAGGTCTTACTGGCAGTATCACCAAGAAAAGCAAAAAATACAACCTATGGTCTTGGAACAACAACCCAAAGTAATCCCCTACATATGTACAAATACACGCTCCTGAAATGCATATGAGATGTGAGGTGCCTCAGTACAAACCCCTTCGATCTGCTGCTCCACTCTCATTGTACCACATTAATTGCTAAAAGATTTTAACCTTACAAATCTATGTATCTTTTATTTGCCTTCCCCAAGAGAAACCTGCTGCAACACAGCAATAGAAGTAAAATAGGAAAAAGCTCCAAAGTATTCACGGCACCCTCCATCCTCCTGTAAAATGCACGAGACAAAAACTAAATCATACCAGCCATGAGGTTAGTCATCTTACTGGCTGTATTAAGGGATGGTGATTTGATGGAATGGGGATGAGAGCATGCTATGGCACAGAAAGGGGAGGAATCAAACAGCTTATAGCCAATTAAGAACCTCTCTGATATCTGGAAGTGAACATTTCTACTTCAGGTTGAGACATAACAGGACAATATGCAATTCTATTGCCATGTTGTACTGATGTGAACCATTAACTGACTTCTGATTCTGGCACTTATGGCCACCAATAAAACTCACTTGACTTAATCTATTCCTACATAATTATGGTACCATCTGAATATCTATAGCTGGTTCATTTAACCAGGAAACAATTCAAACCCTAGACACAAAGCCAGTGTGGATCCTGTAGAGTTAAAACTTTGGCTCTGACAACAGCACAGTGGTATACAACTAGAGGTAATAAGCCCACCTGATTCTAAGCCAAGCCCTCAAAAAGCCAACATGGGTATTACCGCTCTGCTTCCCTGAAACCAGGATTGCAATGCAGATACACCCTTCAGGTCTGGCTCAAGTCTAGCTGGGTTTATTAGCTTTAGGCATGCTGCGTGAAAGCTGGCAGTGCTGAGCCTCAGTCTTTGTGCCACCTTCTTGCACCTCTTCAGGCTCTGTGGACCCAGCAGAGCAGATGCACAGAACCAAGAAGAACCCACCTGCTGCTGCACCCAGCTTCATAAGCCCACATCGCCCAGTGCGCTGGTAGCTAAGTCACAGGGATCAATACTGACTAGGCTGCTGAGCAAGACCTGCTACAGGGCACGGACACTCCCCTCAGGCTACCTCATTCTACTCATGCAGCCTATGTTTTTCCACTTCCCACTTCCATAACAAGCCAGTGACAAGTAATGCTTTGTGTCCACATAGCCCAGTTCATTTCAGAAGAGTAACATCATCATAACTGAAAGAACAAGGCACAAACAGAGCCAATATACTATCTACTGTCCTATTAAAAAGCATATGCAGGCAGAAGCCCTACAGTGTCTTCAGATTACTGTATTTTACGGTGACTGTTGCTGGAAATATTTGCAAACAAGGAAACACGCTAGTTCTGTGCTGCACCTAGCTAGTGATAAAAAAAGATGATTTTTTGGAAATTATTAAAATATAATTTAGTATATCCTATTGTGGAAAGGCAGAGAGAGAAAAAAGAGGGACATTTATTTTGCCAAAATACACATCTGGCTTTGATCCGTAACATTCCAGAACAAATGCTTCCAACTGTGACTTTCTTACCAAAGTGTTACAGCATCTTACATGAGTCAGTAAACTTATTACAGTGTCACTAGAAGCTGCCAAACTCTTACGAATTCAGAGCATGTGCTCAGATAGAAATTATTTAATATTTGCCAACATCACCCGGTTTGAAAAATGAATTCACAGCATGTATTTCGGGAAACAGACTTGAGATATTTTGTAAATAAGCAGGTGACATTTCACTTGCTGCATTTTTAAGAGGACAGATGCTGGGAGGTTGAATTACAAAATGATAAACTTTTGTTTTATAACTTTTCTAATCACCTCTGCCAGATATTTGCAATTTTCTGTCATAAAATTTACTATCTTCAAACAGAAACTAGTCAGTTTTTAGTTTTAAATTAAACAGTTTGGGTTTGTCAGTTTTTCTGTAATCTTATAATGCAATCAGATTTATTATTAATACCAAAACATTTTTACATAGCACCTTTCATCCTGACAGATCTCCAAGAGCCTTGCAAAACCCCTCTGGTTCTGTGCAATTCCATCCCCCACTCATAATGCTGCCACTTTCAGGACAGAAAGAAGAACCTATTTAAATAATGACAGCAAGAGCACCACAATAGTTCTTCAGAGAGGATGTAACTCCTAACACAATCTCGGGTTAGAGCTGCAAAAAGGAACATAAGGGACGTACTACAGTCATGAGGGAACAACTACAATCATCAGAAGACCTTTTAATTTGCTCATTGCTGAGCAGATCTATGGCAACCCAATATTCAGCAGTCTCATTTTTCACTCTAGTATTATCCGCATCTCTTCATTTCCAGCAGCCCTACTTCTTCTCTAAATAACCAAATTCTTCTAGGTTCACTCTATCATTTACTGATACTAACTGTAGCAAAATGTCCCAGGTGAGCACTGAGAAGACCAGTAATGTTCAACTGTCTAGCAGAGGTGGGTCAAACAGAGAAACAAAATTGTACTAGAAACCCTGCAGAGGTTTTGACGGGAAGCTGATACAGACTGTGACCTCCATGCTGAGTTTCATTGTAGGTTGAAAACTCATTTACACAGAATACACTGTTACAACCTGGATCGTCCAGAACAATTTTATTTCTTTTATCCAATTCAACATCTTACCTGAAGTCCATATGCCTCGTAATTGAAGTGACAGCTAGTCATGCAGAACTTTACCCTCAAAGGGTTTATGAAACTCCAAACCTATTTAGACTCACATGTCGCAATTCAACTTTCCTTTTTACTGCAGCAAGCCAACGAGATTAAACTGCATCTCTTCATTTCCCTCTAGGAAGCATTCTAGACACTGCTCAGACAGGAATCTTTCAAAAAAGATAATGAAACTTACCGGAAGATGCGGCTCTCTTCCTCTATATGATTCCTACTATGGATGGAGAAAGTAAGTTTATCCTCTGCCAGGAAAGCAGGGCTTTGCTAACATGAGTGTTGTTATCTTCCAGAACTCTAGCTCTGCATCTGTGATTCTGCATGCTAAGTGGCTTTACTTTAATCACGACATCAGCATAAGACTACCAAGACCAATGAATTGCTCATTCATCTTGTACATTTAGACATACATAGAACAGCACTACACTGGCTATGAAAGCAAAAGTGGATATTTACATCTAGGAAAAAGGAGACCTAAGAAATTTATATGAGACTGCAGTATGAATCTTCTTGATGGAAGCTTGGTATATGTTAGCTACCCCAAACAGAAAAGCAAACAAGCACAAAAGCTCTAAAAATAGCTATAACTATTTTGACTGCATACACTGATGGCGTTCAGTTCTTCTGTAAATGTTTTTGAGTATTGAAATGGTCATTTGGTGTTTCCAACGACTCAGCTGAAAAGTATTGCCCGGTCTAACAGAAAATGAGGCAACAGATTACTCGAGAACAAAGCAGAGCAAGCAAGTTTATGCACTACAGGTCCATGCTCACATTGCCAAGCCACTCTGTGCCACAGGCTGCTACATGCTTGTCCTGGAGGAACTGGAAGGCAAGCCAGATTAGAGGGCTCTTGTTCCAAATCAGAACTCAGGGGAATTTTTGTTCCCCTTTTTGTGTCTATGCAACCAACACAGAAGATCCTAGAGCCTCCTTGTACAACAGGCAGCAGCAAGAGCTCTTCTCACTGTGTGTGTTCCAAAAGACACCGCAGCCCTAGAAATGGCAAATCCAACCACAGCAGAATTGCCCAGATGTTGAGAGCAAGGCAGACACCTGCCATCATGGCTGCAAATGCTGGCTTTCTGCAAAGCCAAGATCTTGCAGTGGTTAGACTCAATGACTCAGCTGAAACCACTGCTAAGCAGCTGGCAGAGATGAGAGAAGTTAATTTATTCTCAAGATATGCTGAGGACCATCTATTTCCTGAATTAGAAGAGGGTGGAATACAAAGATGGACTGTAAGTCTCCATTTTTTACTTGCCTGGTGGTGTAAAAATCCAAAATTCCAAGCAACAGAGGCTTTACTTTGTTAAACAGTCACTAAAGCAGACTAGAAACTGTTTTTTTGGGGGGTTTGTTCATCAATTAGCCCAAACCTGCCACTGCTTAAAGGCCCCATAGTTACTCTGCCTATTTAGAACACTCTGGAGGCAAGCTCTTATTTGAATAGGCTCATTTCCCCAGCTACGTCCTTTTTTTTTTTTTTTTTTTTTTAGCTTTTTACTTTCGTGGCTTTCGGGCAGATTTTGACAAGAAGCATTACGGCCTCCATGTCTCAGGCCCACCACTGCAGCACCTAGAGCTTCTCAGGTTGAGAGCTTTCAAAATGTTACTCTGGAGCGTGACTTTCTCAAAAAGATGTAACATCAGACAGAAGGAAGGAAAGAAAAAGCCTCCACTTTAGCTGAAAAAAAATAAAATAAAATGCTGTTTGCAGAGTCACAGTCTGCCACGTCCCCCAGCGAAGTACCTTCCTGGCATCACAGTAGCGTAGCCCAAAGGAGTGGAACTGTGGGAAGAAGGCTGGCTGGACAGCCGCAATCTGAGTGTAGAGCTCCGCAGGCCGCGACATGGCAGGGGTTCCTGACAGCAAGATCACTCTCCTGGCAGCCTGGGAAAGCAAAATGGAGCATTGTTATCATACAGCTTACCTACAGCTCACAAGCAGAACCTGCTAAGCAGTCATTCCCTGTCCTGAAAGAAAATCCCAGAGCCATTGTCCAAGCACCCTAAATGGAACAGTACTTCACCTTCCAGAGATACTTTCAGCCTTCACTGCCTGAAGACACTCAAGGACAGTGCCTAAAACTTCTAGGAAGCAGGACAAACTATATTGTTTCTTATTCATCATCCACACGCTATAAGGGAAGGGGACATCAATTTTTACACCAGTACTTTCTGAATTGGCATTGACCCACTAGACACATTAATATCTCATGCCTGGCTCAACATTTCATTTGGCATCACATGTCACAGGAAAATGACACACCCTTTCAAGTACATCCTCACCTCCAAAATAAATTCTCTTGTAATAAACCTGCCACAGAAAGCCATAAACAGACTGTCTTCCTCACAAAAGCAGAAGAGATCCAGAGAAGTAGGATTTTTTCCTTACTTTGTTATTTTTTTTTCTTTTTAAATTCTACAAGCAAGGAGGGAAAGATGAAGGTGCCTGAAGCAGGACCAGAAGATGCCCACCTGACAGCCACCGTGAATCTAGGCAAAGCTGACTGGATGCAGAACATGAGTTAATACAAATCATGTAAGAAGATTGTAAAGCGTGTGCTGTAGGGGAGACAGGAAGGGGGCGGGGTGGGAAACCTGTACCTAAAGTAGGTGCACCCAAAAAGTCAGGAAAAAAATTACACTATAGACAAAAGCCTCCAAGATGCCTTTTTACCCTCATACCTGCATTATTATCTAATTCTATTATTAGATGAGAGCTGTGAATTTCTCCTGCTGTAAATTCACATATAGTAGTTAAATTACAAATGTCTTGTAATTTCCTGCATGGTTTAATGCAGGTTCATTAAAATAACAAAGAGATTCTTGAGTGACATCTGTACCAACAGCTCATTCACATTTAAATGAAAAAGAAAATGAAATTCTTTTATCGTTTCACTGAGATCTACCAGTCACCGAAATCTATTCAGCCAATTTATCCACTTGCCAACCAAATTTGGTGGAAAAAGAGTTCACAGATCAGCTACCGGAAATTAATTTCAGGACTCTATCAGATATTTATATATAGGTTGTAATCAAGGTGGGACTTGCCTTCCCCCTCCATCCCTACTAAACAGATCAGAAGGAAATGTGATCACCACCACAATCAGACAATTCCCATAAACATTTAAAAAAGCAGGATATTTATTGAACTAAATAAGAGGAGAGGTCACACCTTCGGACGTGTTGGAAGGTGAGAGTTAGTTCACACAAGACGGAGGTGCCTATGCTTCTCAAAAGAGAGAGGAGTCACATAGCCCAAAGATATCAGATCCCATGAGGAAACAAAGTGATAAAACAGAAATTTGGTTAGTTTTTAACATTAAGGTTAATAGTGGAGGAAAGCTGAGCAGAACCTATCTGATGCCTTGCAGAAGCCTTTGAGGAGTAAACTGACATCATTTTGAGAAACCTGCTGAAATGCAAGACAAGCTAGTCCCACATGTGCAAGAAACGTCCAAATTATACTTTTTACTCCTGGACTAACAGAAGGCCACTGCTAGGAAAAAGACAACATCGAGGTCGTGCAATTACAGACAGCTCATTTCATATAACTCTGGATCAAGCTAAAGCAAGAAAAGTTCACTCAAAATAGATCAGGGACATATTAAATGCAACATGAACCCAACTGTCTTGCCATTCTCAAAGCTCCTCCTCTTTGCAGGGTGCTCCCCAGAAGCTACATGGGATGAGGTTCAAACCCTAATTCCTCAGTAGTCAAAACAATTAGTCAGGCTCCTTCCCCAATCCCTAAAAAGGTATCAAAAGAGACAAATATAAAGTTACACGTTATTTGTATTCTAAACTTGTCCAGCTGCTGTTTTGCCATGCACAACTTAATTTTGAGCAGATAGGGTATCTAACCATTGCAAGCACTTCTCTAATCAGCCATTTTAAACAAATCAAGAAGTAAAAAAGAAGCCACAAATACACACCATCACCCCTCTGCAAACAACAAAACCCCAGAAGACGCTAGTTCCACGTGAGCTGTGAAGAACTTAAAGAAATTAACTCCAGAAAATTGTGTGGAACATAAGTGGTCTAACTCATTATCCCAAGGGTCCCTTTCAGTTTTAAAATCCATTACAGAAGGAGCCCAAGAAAGGAAAGAACGAAAAAATAATCTTAGGAAGACAAGCTTCTGCGTGTTGAAGGCTTACTTAAATTCTGTATGAAAGAAATTGCTTTGATCCACATCTCTTTTTCTAGTAGCAACTCAGTTTGAATAGATGCCAATAAAGATTTGCTCCTGCAGAGAAGTCTCTGCTGATCACTGCTTAATTCTTGTTTCCTGCTGAAACTTCTGTGCTGTCAAGAGTGAGAGTTTACCCTCTTTATTCTGAGGTCTATAAGAACAGTATGGAATAACACCACAGAAAACAAGATTGCAGTGACCAGCAAGGACTTTCTAGCAGAACCAGATCTGTAATCAATTGATACATATTTCCACATAGGAGAACTAACATTAGCTGCTCACTAACATTTAGGCATGAAGTTTCACCTTCCCCAGAAGCACTCCTCTCCCTCACGTATCCTTGTGACTGTTCTTACAGCTACTTTCTTGTATGGGAAAGGGACTCTGACAATGACTTGACTAGCAGAGACCTGTTCTGTAGCCCTCATTTACTAAGTAACATTAAGACAATTGTGTCTTTGTAGCATTACACTTGCACAAGCAATAATTAATTCCTCAGCCGTGACAACATTTACAAAAGTGACTTTGGATAGTCAAAGAATAAAATATGAAATGGTAACCCCAATGGCACTTACTTTAGAGGTCAAAACCCAGCACCCAACTGATTCGAAGGGGAGTAGGTGGGGGTGGGGTGGGGGTTATGCCACAAAGAAATAATTGAACATGCAAAGAGCCTCATTAACATACAATGACTGTCTCTGTGTTAAATGAATTTCACAGCATGAGGTCTGCCATATGCTATCAGACTGACATACTTTTAAAATAAGTGTGGCTGGTTCTGGCTGTACAATTACTTGTGTCCTCAGTTTTTGCTTACTCTGTCATTGTGCACTGCTTAGCGTAAGTATACCTTATCCTGTGAAAAGAAAAATCTGAGAGTAGCCATAATATAACAGAGATAATCACCTGATGAAATAGAAGATTTCATAAAGGGAAAGTGTTGCAGCTGTTTTGAGAATCTGTTTCTGTACTTGTGTAAGATAGATAGGGCTCTGCATTTCATAGGATGATCCTGCAGTGGTTATTCCAAAAAATATAAACGTCTTCCCCAATTCTTAAATAGCATCTAGACAGAGAATGTATATCAAATGGCAATGACCAACTACGACTGCAGGAAACTACACTACCTTCCTATTGCAAGAAGGAAGCGAAATTGGAAGGTAAGAGCAGATCTGAAGATGCAGCCTTGAGGGCCCACTGTTTCTCCAGTTTCGAGATGAAGCTCCTTCTCTCAGCAGCTGACAAAAAGCAAAGGCTTATTTATCCAATCCATATGGATTTGTAGTGCCTAAAGACAGCTACTATTTATTTCCCACTGGAAGGGGAGATTTTTGTGTTCCCTCCTCCCCTTCTACCTTCAGCATTGACCTACTTCCCTCTATTATTTTTAAGCATCTCTTTATTAAAACAAGCACAAAGAGTTTTAGATTCCCACCACACAATGTATTTGGACTTCCATAACAGAAACAAAGACCTTTAACCCCACAAACATCAGGATGCGCATCATGGTATTAACCTGAACAGCGGCTCAATAGGAACAATCACATTAGTAATATCACCCAAATGTTGTGGAACAAAGCCCATAGGAAGCATAACAGGAATAAGACTATTTTATGCCACTGGAGTATTTGATTAGATACTACTTTTTTCCCCTCAGTTTCCAACCCAGTTCTTCACTACAAACTTATTGTCACTCTTCAGAAAAACTCATCCATGTTCCATTGGGACTTTCCCCAGTTTCCACTGCCTTGCAATACTTCTTGCAATTATAGAAGAACAAAGACCACGCAGCACTTTGGCTGGTCCAAGGATGTAGAATCCTTTTCACTCCAGTCCCCAAAGGATCCCACCACAGGTCAGTGAAAAACTTCTGTTTTGTTGTTTCTTCTTCATCTACACCCCTGGGGCTTTGCTGTTTTATGGATATTGGTAGCATGTATATTCCCCCTCCTATGTTCACGTCTTTGGGCCAGTCTACTCTTGGGAGGAATAAACAAAATGCTTACAAAGACGTAACAGCACGACACTTTCTACCTCTGATGGAGGCAGATGCAGGGCAGAGGCAAAGGAACAACCAATATTGTCAGTACGCTGGTAAGAACTTAGTCCCAATCATCAGACTAAAGAAAAGCAGCAAGGTGACAAGTAGGTCCTACTACTGATTGCCACTGCTCTGGATTAGAGGCAGGGACAAGCCAGGCCTGAAAGTGGTGACTCCACCAAAGCCCAACAGTATGAGGCTATTCTCACTTTGGTGTGTGTGGAAACAAGACAAAAGGACCACTTTGAACACAGGAACTTCTAGCCCTCTTGAGTATTGTAAGAGATGCTGAAGCTGAGGACAGATCGCATGCAACTGCTGGCACAGACTGGCCAGCATGAAAGCTGGCTGGGCTTGAAAGCAGGATTTTTGCCACATGTCAAAACATCACAAGGCTGTTTCCTACCACAGCTTTCAATCCATCCGCCTCCATAATTTTGCAGGGATGCACACAGGCTGTGTACAAACTCTGCCACCTGATTCCATGTAGGCGGATGAAGCATTGTCCCTCATGTACAAGTCTGCACACCCACAAGTTTGCACATCCAATGGCAATGTGAAGGGAATAAGAAATGTGGCCTACATATTTTGCTGCTGCTATTTCAGCTCACCCTATCTTATTGTTTGTGTAATTATAAGTTCCTCTCAAAGTTTCATCCAGTAACAATGAATTGGGCACAACATGACCATACACTTACTCTAAATTACTGACAACCTGGGGCAAGCTACCAGGTAGCGAGCATGGTCACTGCATACATCCAGCCATTATAAAAGTGCACAAAAAAGTCCTGGTCACACTTCCCACTGTCCCAAGCAAAACTTTCCTAAATCTTTGTCAGCATAGCAGCTTAGTATGTGACAAAACATACTGAATACTACACGCACCAGAACACTACACACACACTGTCTGTGGAATTTTTTAACATTAAAAAAAGTCTGGAAGTTCCCAACTGACAAACTTAGGCCACATGTTTAATACATGGTTCTACTTGACAATTTCATACCATGGTTGCTCCACAATACGTACAAGAGAGCAGGGAAAGATGAACTATTACTGAGTGGCTAAAAATATCACTTCATTTTGAAGACCAGTCAATATCAGATATTAAAACTAAAGTGAGACTTTAAATGCCGTAACCATAGGTTAAATATTTCAGAGGTGGAGATTCAGCTTGGCTATCTAACAAGGCAGATTCAAACTTTCCCCCTCCCTGGAATTGTTCAAGGCCAGGTTCGATGGAGCTCTGAGCAACCTGATCTAGTGGAAGATGTCCCTGCTCATTGCAGGGGGGTTGGAACCAGATGATCTTCAAGGTCCCTTCCAACCCTTACCATTCTATGATTCTATTCTATGATTCTATTCTATGCTTCTATGAAAATTAATATCCAAGGTAAGTCACCTTTTTAATCTGATTATTGTGCAGTTCTGTCTAAACAGTCGTAACAGTTCTTATATTTTATTTATTATTCAAATGGAGAAGTCACAGGAGCAGATTCTATCAAGATAAAAAGAATCCATTAAGTATGGATAGAAGTGACAGAAACATTTCAGGCTCAGAAACATTTTAACTTAGATCTGCCCAGTGTCATTATGGACTCATAAATCTCTGCAGCATGTAAGGACAAAGGATCACAGTCCTTAAGTGTTTTTTTTTTCTTTTCTGTCCCCAAAAGCCAGTTCAAGGCTAAGCTTTCATGCTTTAGAATGTCGAGAACCTTGTAAGAAATACAGCAACTATGGCAGTTTCAGAAAGTGTGAAGAAGCATAATGCTAACAACAGAGAGAATCGGTAACGCTTAGAAGGTAGACAAGGCACGAGTTGGCTCCAGGGGCTCTGGTTACAGCACTGGCATGGCTTCATGCTGGTAGGGACTAAGGTGCTAGAAGCAGTGTACCTTGCCTATGGATACAGCTTTTTTTGGTCTTTAAGAGCCCCAGTACTGCTCTAAGCCTTTTAACATAAAGAAGGCAAGAGCAAGAATATTATCCTCAGCAGCATGTTTATCAATGTCTCTTATTCAATAATCTCAAATCATTTTACATTATCATGTAAAATACTGAAAATACTCCCATTTTTACCCCATTGACTATTTACCATAAAGATGACACAGAGGAGTTGTTAAATCCAGTATTCTAGTGATGAAAACTCCTCACATTTTGGCAGTTCTTTCAAATATGAAAGCATTGCTGTGATTTGCTGTGCCAGTAGTGAACACAGCATCACTCACTAGTAGTTGAAGACAAAGCTGTTAAAAGGGCTAGTTTTAGAGCAAAACACCTGTGTTGGAAAGCAAGGAGAGCAGAAAAGTGGCTATTACAGCAAATAGTCACTTCAGAAGTTTTAGTCAGCAAGCAGGAGAATAAAATTTACCTGAACATCTAACATGAAACATCTGGTACTGTATGCTGTTTGCAGGTGAGATAATGCATGATAAGAACACGAAACTCTTAATGCCTTCACAAGACTGAAATTCAGTTTCAGAAGTACCAGTTCTCAGTTCTGTGAGATGATGTGACAGCATAAAACTGTAAATTCTCAGTAAGTGCATACAGGCAATTAACCTCCGTTTAACAGCTACCATCTTTCACTCTCATGTCTTGTAGCCTGCAAATAATTTTGACAAGCTGATCCTTACAAAACTACAAGTAGGAAAGGATGAAATCGCTTTTTGAGCATTTTGCAGTGAGGTAAATTTGTTATTTTCCACCATTTTCAGACATACACCTTAATTATTGTACTTCAAACTGCTCATAAAATTGGACCTCCTACTTCATTTCCAAACATTAAAAGCCTGAACTGATTTGAAAGCCAAGAGAAGACAAGAGTCAGGCCTTTAAAGAGAACAATGAAGTTATTCAAGGACAACCACCTTTGGCTTTCCATTAAGAATCCTCCATGTAAAAGCTGGTTGCTATAAAACCATCACAGATCGAATCTTCTCTTTCTACACACTTGCTGATAATTGCCAAAGAGGAACTGCATTTACCTCGTTCTAACGTACAGATTTTGCAGTGTCTAGAAACTACTCTTAACTCTAATCTGCTAGAGGCTACCAGGAAGAGTTTGATTCTTTGATCCCCGGACAACAGGCAGACATTAAAATTTACATTTCTCCTGTTATCGCATAATTGAATATTGCCTCCCTTCTGTGGGCCACTAGTCTTGCTAACCTCACATTCTGACATTGCCTACTAGTTCTGCACATTTAACCAGCAGGAGTGTTCCTGAACCCCAGCCACACAAATGCACACTGAAAGTTTGCAGTAACAGAGTAGAGCCCAAAACCAGAGCCAAGGAAGGGACTTAAGTAATGTCATTTTGATATACAGCAGGGATTTGCATGCCAAGCAGTAACTGGTAATGATTATTTCCATTAAACAAGCAACGTTGACACTACTGTATTCTTTCTACTCTCCCTGAATAGATTCAGTAAGTTTTGACGTTCCCTTTTTCCCATCACCATAAAACTCACCAGTGGCAGTACCACAGTTAGATCAAGGGGACTTCTGAAGTTCTTTTCCTAGGTCTTCCTGTCTGGCATTTCTATGGAAACAAGTGGCTAAGCCAGAGACAAATTTTGCTCTTGGATCTACAACATTACCTGGATTTCCAGTTGCACAACAACAGAATTCAGCTGCTGGCTCCTAAACCTGGTAAATGTAGTAACACTGCTCTGGGAGCCTGACCTTAAGCTGCTGGAGATCTGGCACCCAGCACACGCACCTTCAGTACAGGCATGGCAGCTCGGCATCGTGCAGTTTTTATGTTCCTTAGGAAATGAGATTCATCCTGAAAAAAAAACAAGCATGAAAGTGAAGACAGTTCTGATCCATAGTCCAAGTGCAGGCTACAGAACCACTCCAGTATTCTCAGCTATCTAATGCCACAAGCCTGTCATCCCAGAGGATATTTCAAGCACTGGGAGAGTCACATCAAATTCTAAACAAAAAGACAGCGTGGAGAATAGCAGGGTTCCTACATTCAAACCCACAGCTGCAAGCAAATGGAACAGAAATCAAACCTTAAAGCCATGAATCTCAACTGACCACAAACAAGCGAGCAGAGGGGGCTGGAGAGGGAAGGAGAAAGAGGAACATTATTTCCTCCACTGATATTCCCTTGCCCTGTGTGTCCTTTAAATGCATAAACATAGGAGGCCTATACAGTGCTACTTCCCTAAATAAGGGGTTAATAAAAATTACAAGGAAAAACAGAAACCTAATTAGGATCCAACCGTTCTGCTGATAGGGCTCACCAGGTGGATAATAGCCTCCTACTTGAGACATCACCCCCAAACAGGCTTCATTTCTACTGCTGTAGCAAAGCAGAACTTAGATACAAAAAGTAATCGGCGGCCTCCAAGGGTACACTCTCATCTTTCCACATGTGGATGAGCAAGCAATCATGCATGCAGAGACAATACAACTGCTTAGCCTCTCAGGCACAGCCTTCTCCCTCCTGATTAACAAATAAGCTACATTAATGTTCCCAGCCATCAAAAGAACATTGGAAGAAAAAGCAAGGAAGCTCACTCAGTAGGACTACTCCCATCTGTAAAAATATATACAGGGTCCAAATTTGAACTTGTAAACACACAGAAAGAACATCCACCAGCTCAGTGCTGGTAAAAGCTTCCAGGGCAGTAGCCCTAGAGCCCAAGTCCCTTTACCCCAAGCAACAATCTGCATTTCCACTCTCACAGAATGCCTTGTCAGAGAGCAGGCAGGGGAAAAAAAAAATTTAAAAAAAAAAAAAAAAAAAAAAATCGATTCCCCCATGAGCAGTTTGGTCTCCAAAGAACTTTGTCTATTTCTACACTCCCATCTGATGCTGAGAAACAAAAGGATTATTATGTGCCAATTGTCATGATCTTAGGGACAGGTGCGTATGTGTGCTGAGAACATCAAACACTCATAGTAACCTATGTAGACACTTTTGGTCTCTATTGATCCAAGTTGGATTTGAAACACTAGACGTTTTGAATTTTTAGTAACGGAAATCTAGAAAAATGCCTTTTACCACAGCTCTGTAAAAGATTAAAAAGTGGATTTTGAAGTAATTTACAAAAAAAATGATACAAGTGATCAAAGTAGGCTTAATGCAGATTGTCAGTGGAACACAAGCAAAAGGAGTTTTTTTGATGCTTTACCCACACACTTGAAGTTGAGAGGTTACCAGGTTTACTGGATAAACACTAACATCACCCTGAAGTCCAGTCCCCTCAAAACAATACAACTCCAAGACTACTGACACACCACATTAAATACCTTGCTCTCATGCTCAACCACAATGAAACTGGAGAAGCACCACAGCCAGTAAAAGAGAAAATACAGCCTCAGGAATCAAAACGGAATTAAACTCTTCTGGTTATCTCAGAAAGTTTCGGAAAACCCTCCTGCTTCTACTTTTGGAGAGAGCTGTGACTGCAGCCACAATTACAAGATAGTTTCAGTCCTAAATAAGGCCCACTTCACACTGCTGTACAACACAAAGGTTACCCCCTTTGCAGCATACAATTAACCTCAAAATTTTAGTGTATTACTTACAATAATAACTACTTGGAAAGTGCTCTTAAGTTGCTTGTCCATCTTGCTGAGGAGGTCAAAGCTGACAATGTTGATCAAGCCTGCTGTTAGGTTGTCTTTGCCAGTCACTATGACATTGGTGCTACCTGGACTCAAGGATGGAAGCCACCTGTGAAATGCCTGGAGGAAGACAAAAGCAATTAATTGCATTCTGGTGCTTATGTTCTCTGTCGGGATCCCAAAGCACTTCACAGACCATCCTCTTAAATGCTTAGAACATGAATCTACCCCACCTTCCACTGGACATCAGCTTGGAGCACAGTAAGGATAAACAGCCTTCCCAAGGCAACAATCCTCTTAATCGTAAGATCAGGAACAGAACTCAGGTTATCAGGCCAAATCTACCTTCCACAGCTAGCAAGGCTCAAACATGCTCTATTCTTGCTTCTTACTGAAAAAAAAAATCTGATGTGTAGTAGAAATGTGCATAACCTCCTGACTATGTTACCTCCTACGCTCAGAGCCAGAGAATGCAGCGACCACTACTGACTGAGAAACTTAGTTTTTGCACTCAGTAGGAACTCTCAGGCTTTGAAACACAGACTTCTATGCAGTAAACATCTCACTACAGTAATGTTTACTCCACAGGAGGACAAAGTACAACTCATCCAGATCAACAAAAACACTTCCACTACCTCTCCTTCTGAAAAAATCTACCAGAAAAACTCCAAACAAACAAACAAAATGAAAAGATCAAGTTGACAACACACCAGCTGCTCTATGACAGCAGCTGAAATACATGTGCTGATAGTCATTCAAATCAACCTCTTGAAAGGCTCCACACATCAGAGCAAGCTATCCTCCCCCAAACCCATCTGTTAGCTACTGCGTACCCACCATTTCCCTTGTAATTGTGTCCCCAGTGACACCAACCTCTCTGCAACACTTGAGTTCTGCTGATGTTGCTCTGCAGAGAACTGGCTGGGGCTTCAGCAACCAGGAAGAAATGTATCCAAGGAATGGTGATGGGGAATGGCATCTCTGCCTCTAAGCCCTTAGCTTGTGGAACTTCCCCAAGCATCATTCCTTCTTGCTTCTGTTCAGCAACCACATGCAGCAGCTAGAGGAGTTAAATGTAAGCTTCCTGTATTTCTCAGTACGTGAGAAAATAACAATTAACTATCCTTCACTGCTTATGACAAGCACCACAACCAAAATGGGCCAACATGTGGGCAAGGTTACATCCCAACAAAAAACTGTATGTGGCTGACGCTAAGCCAAAACTTAGACAAAGGTGGCAGCAGTGGGAAAGTATCTGGAAGCTCCTACATGTAGTGCCCTCTCCTTTTATGAAGGGCACGTGACTAATTCACTCGGTAAAATGATCCTATATTTCTCACCTGATGCTGACTTCTGTCCACAAGAAGTGTTTTGAAACTGCCCTAACTGTTAAGTATTTAAGTTTCAATGCTGAACTTCAAAGGCACATGGCTGCAGTACTTCTCACTCAAGAGTACCTCGCATCTGCCCGCTAGCTTCCTATGGCACCTTGAATATAAAGGCATTTGGTGGCCTGAGCCCAGAAAGCCAAAACAAAACACTGACAGCTCTGAGATTAAGACAATTTCTGGCAATTCAGCTCCAGAGACACCACAAAAGCTTCTACCATTATAGTAATGCACACTTGTGCAAGAATGAACTGAGTAGATTACAGACCATAATAAACCCCACCTTCTTCCACTTTCACAACACATTTTTCTTCAGCCTGCATCCTTCACATACCCACAAAGCAACACAGATAATTCTAAAGCAAATGTCCTAACAAAACATCTCCCACAACAGCCTCCTTGGGAGCTGGGAGTAAGGGAAGGAAGAAGAAATCAAGCACACAAAGTAAAAGAAAACCAAAAAACACAAACACCTTGTATTGCTTAAATGTAACAGGATGTGGGAGTTTAGCTGCAGGTGCCCAGTACCTCAGGAAACCAGGCCCCAGAATGTTCCCAGTAGGTATCCCACAGAAGCCATGGATTTGGGTTAGGTGTTGACCCAGAGGTCTACAGGCCTCTGAAATCTCAAACATGATGAGCATCACTCCCTTGTTCAGTAAACAATTTTCTTTTCTTGTTGCCCAACATTTTGTTGCACTACTGGACGTGAAAACACAAGCCAAGATGCTCTAACAACCCAGGTACAGCACAAAACCAGCAAATCCCAATCAACACACTTCTCACCAACGCAACATTCCAGGGAAAGCTAAACTCCCACTCTCTCTTGCTCAGGCATGAAATTACTAACCTAAAACCTCTGGCTTACCTTTTTTTCCCCCACAGTGAACATTTCACTAGCCTACAGCAATCAAACAGCCTCAGTGTAGAAACCATGACAGCAATTTATACAAGATACATTTCCCAACCATACAAGCTTTCTTGTGCTCCTGATCAACATTAATACAGAACTCAGCAGAGTCAGCAGCATACAGTGGAGAGGCAAAAAGACTTATAATGACAGATGCTTCATGATGATAATGGGGCCTCTTGAACAGAGCGGAGAATCCCAGCATCTGGACTTCTATTCCAGCCAAGGGACTGGCAAATAATGTTATGAAGGGCTTGAATACCAACAGACAATTGCTTGAATGCAACTATTGTCTTTGACACTGACGAGTAAAACATCCCCTTGGAGCCGCTGACTTGCAGGAACAAAGTTAAGAGAAGGTCAGAGGAGATATTTTCTCTAGATCTTCCTCTTTCCAACAAATCAGCTGGACTACAAAAAGAAAAATCAGCCAATAAAAGAAAATAGCAATATATCATATAGTCAATGCCAAGCAATTTCCCCCCCTCAAGTTTCTAAATGAGTATAAATTTTAGTTTCTTCCCCTCAATATACATATTTTAAAAATTTTAACTCTGTAGAGTGCAACACAGTATAACCATCACACATGCTCTCTGCTGGCCATCTGCACACGTTCAAGCTCACAGTACCTCTGCCCATGTAAACCTCACAGAAGAAGGAGTCACCACCAGCAAGGGCCATTCTTTCCGGTAATACGCAGCAATGCAGATTGCCTGGATGGTCTTGCCCAAGCCCATGTCATCCGCAAGAAGTAAACGTCCATTTCTTAAAATTGCAAAACTTGGGAAAATAGAGAGGGGAAATAAGTAAGAGTCAAGAAATGGGTTACCACCTGTCCTGGCAGCCAAGATGAGCACAACTCATCCCAAGTTTATAATGGGGATCATCTGGAAGTGATCTGGGTTCTTCAGTAAACTTATGTCTTCTCCCTTAGTCTTAACACAAGTGAGGAACTCTTGTGCTAAGTGAGCAACTCTTGGCAGCTCCTGAACAGAGTGGTTCAGCCCAGGCCTTAGAGACTTTGATTTCAAACGAGGAGTAGTCTCGAGACCTTACAATTATTTAAAGTACATTCTTTCCATATTAGTCACATTATGTCCCAGAGTTCATCCTGGCTGAGCTAAGAAAGCGGTATTAATAACAATGCCACTTTAACACCAGTAAGTACAGACTTCCCTGGATTGCATCTTGAAGTCAACAACTGATGACCATATATGATGGGGACAGGGACATTTAAAAGTTTATCTCTACATACAATTAGTAATTTTAAATCTTTCAGGACCTTTGTCCCATGTCCTGGCACTTTCCCATGTGCAGTTTATATTTAAAAAACAACAACAACAAAAGAGATGCTCTTGGGGAAAAAAAAAATATGACCTTACAAAATAAAAAAATCATCTGACAATTAAGCACACACTGAATCACAAGGGGAAGATCAGAGATGTATCATTTGAACTATTTTATGAGACTAGCAAAATGCTACTTTCCTCCTGACTCATGCTGAAGAATCCAAGCTAGAAACAGAGTAAATGCGTCACTCAAAAAAAAAAAAAAATACAAAAACCCCCCAACAAAACAAACCATACCACGCCATAGCAAACAACCAAGAGCCCAGGGTGCCGGAGTGTAACAGCCCAAGACTCAGAAGAAATGTGGAGCCCTCCACAGAAGAGAATGCAGCCTGGGCACCAATATAAAGTACATGGTTCTAGCTCTCAACAGCATGCAAAAAGGACATACTTCACACCTTCCCGCTGAAAGGGCATGAGGCTCATCACAACTTTGGAGTCCACTACTGAAAGGTCAGCATCAGGAATGTCTGTTTGTGATGTAGATCTCTGTATTTGAGCAGCAAACATCTGTATTACTGCGTTGGGCAGTGGCTCCACTTCTACTGACGCAAGGCTCTGTAACACTTCCACTGCAAAGAACAGAGCAGTTTATTATCAGAAGGGGCAACACACATAACTTATATTATGGACGCCAGGGCACAACCCTCAACCTCATCAACAGTATTATCTCCTGTCCTGAAACAGCTCAAGGAAGCATCACATCATGCACAGGTGCTGGCCTGGCCTCTTCCTTGAAGTCTATTTCAGAACTACACGATGAATCACATCTCCTCCCCTCATATTTAGACTTGGTTATAAAAAAATGAAAGTCTGATGCCATCATTCAGAGATGATTGCTACTAATACAGCTGGAGCTGGATTATTCACACTGAGGGCAGCTTAGGGCACACTTTAGTCAGAAATAAAAGTATAGATTTGAACAAAAGAGCTCCTGAAGCCTAGAAGGCATCTTTATCCTGACCTTGGCATTCTGCATTAAACACCTCTGAGGTCTCCACCATCCTTAAGTGATCACGAGTGACCTGAGACACAGCTACCTAAAGAAGACACAGTTACCTAAAGAAGATTATACAGCTTCAGCTTTGAAAACTCCCTTCTCCTGTTCGCCAAATTCACACAGCTTTGGCTCTGTCTCCACTTCATCACCCCTCATTTGCCATGTTTGGATAAGAAAACAGGAAGCACTTCCAGACAACTGCTCTTGTACCACCATCAGCATTGCTCTGACAGACCTCCTTCAGGGTCATGGTACCAACAGCAACTCCTTGCTCAGCTGGTGTCCACTGCTGTTCTCCTGGACAGAAGTAGCTTGCAGGCCAGAACCAGTCCACAGGCGGCCACTTGAGTCCTTCACCACTACTGTTGTCTCACCCGTGAACCCTCTCAACTTTACCTGCAGCTTAAAACCTTCCCAGATGAACTAAAGGGATCCCGAGCCTCCATTATGCAAAGACCTCAGGGCCTTCATCTTTTCAACCCATGCATCACAACAAGCAAAGCGTCAGGGCAATTCTCCTCCTAGACCACCTTATTTCAGTCCCCTCCAGTAGCCTCTCTATCCCATCCCAAAAAAGTCTTTATTTTCAGTCCCACAGTAAGTTTCCATATAAATAAATACCAATTTAAGACATGCAGTGAGCTGGGACCAGGAAAACATTTTAGTAATAAATCTTTAACCACTGACTGAGAAAAAAAAAAAAATACACCTCTACACTAGGAACACAATGCATGTGCACAGATCCTTTATTGCAGGAAGCTTTTTTAATTTATTTATTTAGTGGTTGGTTTGTATATGAAGTCAAGAAGACATAAAACAACTCTGCAAAAATAACCAGAGCTATGCAAACTGAAATAAGAACTCGCTATACCAGCAGTAAATGCACCTCCAGAATTCAGTTAGGTATTTTCATTTCAGTTATCCCCAAGAGGAACGCAGCAGAATGGACCCCTGCCATATGAAGGGGGAATGCAATTCCAAGAAATATACATATGAAAAGATTTCCATTTGTGGTTGGGCAATGACCAAACTTTTTAAACTCTCCAGTTTAATTTATACTTCTTCAATAGCAGGAACTCTCCACCCGAAGTACAGCACAAGCTTGTTATTACACTCACAGACTGAGCTATGTGTTAGCATAATTGCTACAATTTGCTCACTGATAATTCTGTTGCTATTGTTCTGTACATGAGCTGGGAGAACGATTAAGATATATCTGCCACCACCATGATTCATCCAACAGACATTTTTTACTGAAGTGACCTTTATGTAAAGATGACTGAGCAGCTAGGCAAAGAGACATTAACCTCTACGAACAGTTCCCAACTAACAGATATCTCTGCTGGAAATGGCAACCAGCCTTTTAGATTTTTTTTCTTTTTTTTTATATTGACGTAGGTAAATGAACAGGCACAAAGTGAATGCAGCTCCTCAAAAAGGCACGTGCTAGAAGCCTCAAATGCCCTCACAAATTACACCCTGCAAGAACATTTACGGAGATTTTATTTTTTTCTTTCCTTAAATCAGTGGGATTCTGAATACTTCATGCAGCATATACAACTGCCAGGCAGCGTGGCCGAAAGAGTGACAGGCTGGGAAATGATGTGTTTGCTCAGACTGCCTAGCACGTGCTACAGGATCAGGCCCTTGGCATGCACAAAAGGCCCTTTTAGCAAACTGAGAGAGAGAGCTCCCATTGAAATCAGGGCCTGTCAACATCCCAATCCTGGAGTTTCACAGTTGTCTCCCCCAAGACACACTCACTTATTTTCATGATCTGGCATTCCTACAAGTCCCCACAATGTGGTTTTCAGCCCTACAACCATTACTAATGTTATTAACACATGCATCATAGTAGCATGCAGATACTCAATTATTAAATGTGCTTCGGTATCCCATGGAACTGGGAGCCCATGCTGGAGAAAAACTACTCTGAGCAATAGCATTTCAGCTCTGAAACACTCAGTCACGCCTTCTACGGACTTATGTAGAGCACCTTGTTTATTATCTTTCTGAAGCTTACCCCAGTCAAATTCCACAGCCACATACCCTCACACGAGTACCAAGGCAAACACAGCAGGCCAGCTGGGATGATAAATAATAATACTTAGGACTTGTGTAATGCTATTCATCTCAAAGCACTCTATAAACTTAACAAATGTAAAAAACTAAGAAGCAGATGTGCTAGGAGCATGCTGCTGAGACTGGATTAATCTGTAAAGTGGCATCCATTTTTAAAAAAAAAAAACAAACCACAACAAACCACCGCTCTACATTTCAGTGCAGCAATTCACATTTTCACCAGCATTACACAGATGCGTAAAGGCAGGGCTCTGCTGGTCAACTTCTACCAAGAAATGAATGTTGTAGCAACACTACATGCTTAGATTCCACTTGCAAAGGAAAATACGATGCTCTCAAAAAATTGTTTTGCTAAGCTTTCTGTTAAGGATCCAATCAGCACCAAAGCATTTTAGCAGAGTAGGAAATTCTGCTTCAAGCAGATCTGCACACTTGTGCAAGAGAAACAAGCAATTGTTCTTGTTCGCCTCATACACAATCAACTCAGCTATGGAAGCAACCTGAATTCTAACCTGCCTCGCACATCAGTTAAAAACTTCAGAGTTGTGTGCTGTCTCAAAGCTATTATTACTAGCAGTAACATATGAGGCTGAACAAAACCAGTTAGACAATCACCACCCAGACTGTAACTGTGGATGAAGTGGTTGTTACAGAAATCATCAGCTGACTTGAAAACCTAGCGCTCTGATCTGAAAAACAAAATTTGCTGGGTGTGAAATGAAATAGCACAACACCATGCACACTACGTAAAGAACTGGAAGTAAGCCAGCCTGACACGTGTTTGTTTTCTAAGCAAGGGGTGGCTGTGCCCCTTTACCAATGGATACACACACAAAAAGGAGCAAGGCAGGCTGGCACTGAGGACAAGCGGAGCACAGCTAAAAAGAGTCAGTAAGACAGAACTGCTGTAGGGACAGGAAGGCCTGGCAAACACCCTGCCAACGTCTTCAAATTTGGCAAGTGAGAACAGAGGAACCAATTCTCCTTCAACTCCTTAGTTCAAGTAGAGCTGCTGCATGTTATAAAAAAATAACTTTGTGATAGTAAATGCATCCATGTGCTCTAAGAAATGGCAGAGAAATTCAGCGCAGAATCTGACAAAATAGAGACACCCTCCCAATGGGCCCCCTAAAGGACTGCCATGAATAACACACATTTATAAAATTTTGAGTCTGGGCAAACAGTGTAAACGTCTGACATTACAGGAAGACACCTGCTTCATGGTTCATTAGCAACTTATCTCCCCCAGAGTGAAAAGGCTTAGGCCAAGAAATGAAGTTAGAATTCATTTGTCTCCCCAGAAAATAGCCCTAGCCAGGAAAACGCAGCTACTCACTTAGTTTGGGATAGTCCTCCAGCAGGAAATTCCACCTTCTGGTGTTCATATCTGCAATAGTTACAAGCAACACTGTCATAAGTCTCTTTCAAAAAAAGATTAAATTCTCTGTCTGTAAGAATAAGGCTATCCATTCATATTCCCTGCATTTCAGAACTGCTTTAGAAGAATTCTTACCTTGTCCAGCCATCAGTTCTCCTCTGTTTGCTTTCATGTTAAACAAACAGTTTGAAGGAGACTTAAAAGTGTGAGCACATATCTAGAAGTGGTGTTATCACTGGAGCAAGCTGAGGTCAGCTACCCTAATGAACCATTGTAACGAACACACCTGTTCAAGCATTTCAGCAACCACTTTCTCTTCACTGCAAAAAGGGACAAAGAATATGCATGAAGGTTTCTATTTGCTAACCCACAAACTCTGACTTCAGTCAGTAACACAAGCACTTTCAACTGTACCTCTGTAGCCTACAGATGACATGCTCAGGATGGTACAGAGGAAATTCCCCAGTTCATTTATACCCAAAATGAACATGAATGCCAGCCTTGTCTGGTAAGTTTATCCCTGGGTAGCGCCTGCCTACAAATTCAAGTGAAGATTACAGTGAATTCAGAGTCAGCTGAAGACACAATGAGCCAGGTGGGGCCCTGCCCAAAGAACAAGAGTTCCAGGATTTGTTCCCCATGCTGTCACTGACCCACTGTGACACTGTGCAGGTCACCTCATCGCTCCGTGCCTCATTTCCCACTTTACCAGTGGCAAAAACCAGTATTTACTATTGAAATCTGAATGTCAACATAAAAAGTGCTCTACAGTTCCACTTGCCTCAAAAACATCAGTAAAGCTGCTGGTAAACTCATCTGCTCAGGCAGTTGCAGCCATTATACACCACAGTAAGCCAGGAGAAATATGAGAATGTTCAACTGCATTTAATAATAAAGAGAAGAACTTCTGCCTGGCCTCCATACTGCTGGCAAATTATCAGTGCATCCCACCTCAACAGTAAATGCAATCACACTGAGTCCTGAAACATCACCTTGGCTAACAGGCCCAGAAAAGGACATGTTCTGGCATGGAGTAAAGTGCAGGACACAGATACAGCGCCACATACAGAAGCTCTCAAAATCTTCACCAAAGTCCACCGCCTCACGCTGTTTCAGAGGGATGTACTCTCACAATTTCTCTCCTCTGAAGCATTCACAGCACTCCAAGAGCAGTCCCAACAACGTCATTAGAATAACGCAGAAATAACCAGAGACTCACCATAATTTCTGGAATCCATCTGTTTGAACACTCCAATCACTTCTGCAGAATACCCAATATCAACCTCAAACCGCAAGCGAGAAATCAGCATGCACTTCCCTTTGACAAAGGCTGAGGGTTTCTTCCAGTTCTTACACATCTTCAAGAGGGAATTCACATCAACCCTACTGCCAACGAAACGAGAGCTGGATGCCAAGCCAACTGCATTTTCTCCATCCAGTGGTGCCAGAACTACTGACGAAAGTTGATTTGCTGCTTCCACTAGGGAGAAAAGCATGAGATATAGAGAAAAGAATTAATAACAAAGAACATGGATAAACTGAAGATTCACAGGATGCTTTCGGAAGAGAAGGGACAAAGGAATGACAAACAAGCCATATATCTTCAAGTTTAAAAGGAATGATGATTCCCTGCTTTCCCTCACAGGGACAGAGAGTGATGGCCTGAAGGAGCAAGTTGGTGGGATTTTCCACACAGAATACGGCAGGGGCAGAGGGAACAAGTGACAGTAGGTGAACAAGAGTCTGTCCAGCATTGTCACTGCATTAGGCTCCCTCTGTCAGCAATCACAAAACATGGCTCCCTAGGCCAGGGCAGGCAATCTGCAGAACCACATTCAGCAGTAAACTGCACACATTCACACAGCGTTTTCACTTAAAAAGCTGCAGAGACAGGGGCATGGTGATCAGTAGTGCCTGAAAAGATGGGAAGGTACTTCTGCAAACAGCAAAGGAAAAGAATCTAAAAATATCTGCCTCCTGCCTCACGTCAATGCCTGATACACAATCTCATCTAGGAGGAATGCTGTATATTCACAATACTGTAGGAAGGATACCAGGAAGGAATCTAGTCCAAACCCCTAAATCTCCTTTGTTACAATTTAAGTCCATCACTTTTATTCTACTGTGTCTTACAGTTAAACGTGTACTTCCCCCCAGCCATCTGCACTCCTATCTTGCTAATCACCAGCAACCACCTCTGTCATGACGCCAAAGCATGGGGGGAGAAGGGACACAGCATTTTACAGCTGTCAGCCTGGGACCACAGCTATCCACACGAACAAACGTTCCACTTTTTCCTGTGTCTCTCTGCCAATCTACACCCGTATGTTGTCTTTATTATTATAGCTGAACTGTGATGGTTAAGGAACAACGATTTGTTTCTTGTGTTTTTACAGCATCAAAATAATAAATTTCGTCTCCAAGACTCCAACTCATAGGTGCTACAGCAACACAAGGATTCACCAGCATCTCCAGAGCCCATTAGACTCAAGAGCACGGAAACACTAAGTACATTCTGTCTCCATATATTTGTAAAGAGAGGCAACCTCCCCTATCCAGTAGCTGCTTAGAGTGAGCCCAGGTGAATCTCACCCTTTGAGGGCTAAGCCGCACATCATGACCCACGCTGTTTCTACTTAAATAGTCCAGCTTACTGATATGCAACAACTTAAAAAAATTTAAGTTCAATGATTAAGATTTGAGAATATGAAAAAGAAACAAACTGAGGACACTTTCTTCCTAACCAGTTAGTAAACCATTCAGATTTCATCCACCACTATTTTAAAATAAGTGACTTCCAGAATAAACCCAAGCATCTGAGATTTCTGCTCCAAAGAAGTTTAAGTTCAAGAGAAAGTAATTTCTGAAGTAGAGGACTAGGACACCACCAATTTAGACTTTCTCCTCCCAATGCACCAAACAAAAGAGTTTAAATGCTACCGTTTCAGCATTGCATAGTTAGAGCTCATCTCTACAACTAATACCAAAATTGAAAAAAACCCACAAAATCAAAACACTATACTTCACACTTTTATTTCAATATCTGTTTCTAGGCTTGACTGCATGTTTAATTTATAGTACACAGAAAGAAATATAACACAAGACAATATTGTTCAGAAAAACAAAATTAACAGTGGGAAGTTTTACAATAATTGTTTTTATACTTATAAGACTTAAAACCAAGGCCCTTTAGAGTCAGTTCCTTTTTCTCAGGGTATTTTTTTCCCCTGCTATCATTGTTCAATGTTGATGATATACTGTCTTCCCTACCAACAGGAACTTTCCATAGAGAATTCACATATTTGATAGCTTTAATGAAAAAAAAAAAAAAAAGATTTCTAAAAACTATCCTCTTCATTTGCAAGTTCCTTGGTGCAGAGACTCTGCTCTCATCTGTACTTGATACATTTCAAGCAAACCAGCAGCATTTAAATTATAAATGTGTGGCAGCCCACATGGGAAGCTAAAATACCAGCACTCAACTGTGGGTTTTTCAAAGTGCTCAACACAGGCCTAATTCTGTTCCCACTGAAATCAATAGTGATTTATCACTTGCTTCAATACAATGTGCTTTTGAAAAGCTTACCTGAAGTATTTGCCTCTATCATCTCTCAATCTTTTCAGAACAAAATGACAGGAGAGAAAAAAGATAAAGCCATCCTTGTTATGCCAAAAAAAACGCAAATCCATTTTCAGTTTCATTCAAATCCCCAGAGAATTACCATTTTTCCTTTTCTGACACCCAAAATTAACAGGGAAAAAGGGTTGGGTTTTTTTTAAAAAAAAGCTGTTTAAAAAGAAAATACAGTAATGGACCTAGAAATTGAACATTAGCCAGTGGAAAAGACTCAATACAGACTCATGAAGCACCTACGCAGCAGAATTTTTTCCTGTGATCAGGTTTGTTGGTTGCTGCAATTTTCAGCGACGGTAGAAAAAGTGAAACCTATGCTTGGCATTTAGAATAGCTGAAAAAATAAGGTATTTCTAATTAAATACAAAGTGTCAGAAAAATGTTATGAGCTAGATGCCTAAAAGATGGGCGTTACGGTTGAGTAGCACTACTTTTATTACTCCAGACTGTAACAAAGCTAAATAATAATTATGGAAGGCAGGAGAAGGGGGTCAAGATTTGGATTAATTTTTATCATTCAACAACCCATTTACTTACTGAAACTGCTGTAATCTTCCAGGCTGAAATTCCATTTTTTCATAGCAGGATCTAAAATAGGGCAGAATATGAATCATTTGGGGTAGAAAAAAGTGCTATTGTGAAATGTTCATGCAAGGTAGGAGAGAATTCAATCTACTCATGCAAACTTTGCAACACACCCCTGAAAAACAGTATGCCCAAATCTACAGCTACATGACACTAAAAAAGCCATAGGGCACGTCAATACTAAGACAAGAAGAACACAGCAGCCATTCAGAGGGAGCAGCAACACATGGAGGAAACAAAAGTAGAATATAACAAAGAACGGCAGAGAGAAAAGATCAGAAGCAAGCTAAAAGGTGGAGACTCCACTGCTCTCAGTAACCCAGTTAACAGAATCAGCTCATCAGCTCTGAACTACAGCTAAAGCGACCCATTTTCCCATACCAATTCATAACTTCTCTTCCTTCACCCCCCAAAGACTCTGACCAGCTGCCGTCACTAAAATTCTGAAAGCACTGTTCATAAAGCAGCATTTCCGATTGCTCAGCTAAATCCAAGATCAAGCTATTTATGCCCAGAATTTCTAATTTCAGCTGTCTTTACTTTTCCAGTCCCCAGTTAATACCATGTATTCCACCTCAGCAACACCTGCACTCCTAAGAGCATACAGCAACTACAGTTAAGAAGACACTGAAACTTCGATCCAATGTAACTCAGAAATAACAGCAAACAATCAATTCTTACCATAGCTTTTGCTTGGTATCTTCTTAAACACAGCAATGAGTTCAGCATTGTACCCTATTTCGACCTGGAATCGGTCTTCCCCGTATTTCACACATTTTCCTCTGGTAACAGTATTTGCTTTCTTGCAAGAGGCAGCTTCAAAAGTAGAGCCTGTACCAGCAGAGCCGGCCAGCTTCTGCATCCTGCCACTGGCCTGAAAGACACCACCTCCCCCTTCTCTTTCCCTTGGTCTGCTTGTGTTTATCAGCATTTCTGAATCACTCGGGGTGGCGCTGCTTGGTGGTGAAACATATTTTATGGCAGATTTGTTCTGACTTTGTAAATCTTTACTACCGTCAGGGTGCCCATTATCAATTAACCTAGGATGAGATGGTTCTGTAGGGTTTTTGAAAGCTGGGTAGCATTTGGGCTGCTGGAATGCACCAACATTAATTAAAGCTTGCTGTCCACGTTCCTGACCCCCAGCATCCAAGTAACGTTTATGGGAATAACTCAGAGACTCTGGGACCGTTGTAGGGAACTGCTTAATGCCACTTGCTTGTTCCAACTCTTCTGAACGATTCTTTTGTTGCTCCCCATGTGAACCAGTCATCTGTTGGTTTGCAGTGTAATGGTTATAATCTTTCTGAAGACAGCTCTTCTGCTCCACAGGACTGTTTGGATTCTGTTGATGCTGGCTAATGGACCTGACACGATTGTTTTCTTCCTTGAAGTTTCCCCGACTGCCTGGACTCTGTTCTTTTACCCAAGGTCCAGCGATCCCCACCTGTCCACCTCTCTGGGCTGCTAGCCTCTCTGCTCTCCTAGCCAAAGCCTTCTGGCGATTCTCTTCAATTCTTCTCTTCTGATCCTCTGTAAGGCCTGATGACATCTTCAGCAATTCAAACAATAAATCTGAATCAAAACTGCATTGGGAATTTATCACAGAGGCACTTGCTTCTTTACAGGAATGGAGGCCAGTCTACAAAAAACAAAACAAAACAAAAACCAAAAAAAAAAAAAAAACAGCAAGAAAAGACAGGGAGTTTCAACTCTGTTCCCCCCAAAAATGCTTACTGTATTGATAATTCAGTATTATTAGTGATTTAGTATTACTGTAACTGATCCTACACAAAAACCTAGTAGTACAGCAAAGCTGTCAGACCAATGCTGAGCCATTATCAGCAAACAGACACTGACAACTACTGCTGGGGCCTTGCATGCCAGTCCCACATACATAAAACATATGGAAAAAGTAGAAAACCCCTATGCTACTACCGCTCTGAGCATTCTTCTCTGCAAATCCCAGCAGAACTGATAAAATAGCCAAGCACAGGGACACCCTGCACTGCAGAGCCGGCCCTACAAATGCACAGCCTTGCGTGGAAGTGTTTCATATTTCTGGTACCTAACAGCAAAGATGGGACAACACCCCATCTTCCCTGAGCACCTTCAAGTTCTTGGGCATCTCACAGCATGTAGCAGATACACACTCAACCCCGACGGGCAGAGTCAGCTCCCCCCGTGAGAAAGGTCCACTCGCAGGTCAAGGGCCTTGTGATCCAGGCGAGGACCTGACTCCCACCGCAGCTCGTAGGCGCTGGTCTCACTCCACCTCCTCCGTGCCTTGTGCCCCGCGGGCTGCCCGCCTCGCCCAGCACCCAGACACCTCCTTTCTTCACCGCCCTGTAACAAGTGAGGCTCGCTCCTCGCCCCGCTCCCCTCGCAGGCACCAGGCTCCCCTGCCCCAAACTCCACTGAGGCCCTGGCCGCCGCCCCGCAGGCTGGGGTCCCCCGCCGTCCCCAAGGCCCACCCGCCACCCCGCAGGGTCCCAGCGCTGCCGTACCCCGCTGGGGCCCAAGCGCCACGTCGCAGGCCCCGGCCCAGCCGCCTTCGTCTCCCCGCAGGCCCGCGCACCCACCGGCTGCAGGGCCGGGCTCGCCGCCACTGGGCGCGCAGCCGCGCAGACTACAACTCCCAGCAGGCCCCGCCGCGCCGCCCGCCGGCGCCAAACGGCTAGCAGCGCGCAGCACGCCGGGAGCGGAGCCTCAGCGCGGGGCGCTCGGCATGCTGGGAAATGTAGTCTTCCACTCGCGGCGCCATCTCAGGGGCGCCGAGCGCTGCTGGGTCTCGCTATGGGAGCCGTGGGGCTGGAGGCCGCCCCCGCCACCCTCCCGCAGGGGTCTGGCTCGGGACCACATGCGCGGTGCGGGCCCCTGCTGCCGGCTGCGGGCTGAGGCTTTGCCCCAGGCAGCACCGACTGCTGCACGGCTGGGCCAGGGCTCCCTCACCGCTGCTGCTGGTGTGTGGGGACCAAGGCGTGTGGCTTTTCCCTGAGTGACTATGAGTGGAGAATAAAAAATGGAGGTAATGCGTGAGAAACGGTGAAAATACTGTTGTCAGCAGTGAGGAGGGAATCATGGAATCATAGAAAGTTTTGGGTCGGAAGGGACCCCTAGAGGTCATCTAGTCCAACCCCCCCCGCAGCGAGCAGGGACACCTCTAACTAGGGTTGCTCAGAGCCCTGTCCAACCTGGTCTTGAATGTTTCCAGGGATGGGGCCTCCACTACCTCTCTGGGCAACCCGTTCCAGTGTTTCACAACCCTCATTGTAAAGAATTTCTTCCTTATATCCAGCGTAAAACCATTACCCCTCGTCCTGTCACTGCTGTCTCTCCTAAAAATATTGTCCCCATCTTTCCCATAGGCTCCCTTTAAGTACTGAAAGGCTGCAATCAGGTCTCCCTGCAGCCTTCTCTTCTCCAGGCTGAACAAGCCCAACTCTCTCAGCCTGTCCTCATAGGAGAGGTGCTCCAGCCCTCGGATCATTTTTGTAGCCCTCTTTTGGACCCGCTCCAACAGTTCCATGTCCTTAAATCCGCCACTGGATGTCGAAAGTGGTGGCTGACATTGGTGCCAGGCCACTGCCTGTAATCTTTGAAAAGCAGTGGAGACGAGGGGATGTGCCTGGCAAGCGAACGAGGGCAAATGTCAAGGCTGGCCACAAAAAGGGCACAAAAGAGGACGCAGGAAACTACAGGCCCATTAATCTTACTCCAGTCCCTGGAAAAATAATGGAGCAAGTCCTCCTAGAAGTCATCACAAACCAAATGAAGCAGGTGACTGGGAAAAGCCGGCACGGATTTACCAACAGCAAATCATGCCAGACCAACCTGATCACCACTTATAACGAAACAGCATTTTCTGTCTACAGAAGCAGTGGTGGTTGTTTACCTGAACTTCAGCAGAGCGTTTGACACTGTTTCCCACAGCCTTCTCCTGATGAACAGGCCAGTTACAGACTGAAGAGGTCTTCTGTGAGATGGGTAGGCAACGGGCTCACAGGCCGCATGCAGAAGGCAGTGATCAATGGGTTTTACTCAGGCTGGCAGCCTGTCACAAGTGGGGTCCCTCAGGAATAGATACTGGGCACGACGCTGCTCAACAAGTTGCACCAGAAGAGGTTTCATCTTGATGTAAGAAGGAAACTTTTCACAGTGAGAACAATCAATCACTGGAACAGCCTCCCCAGGGACATGGTGGGGTCAGGATGCTAGATAATATTACCTAGGCTCTCTTTCCCACAAAGGGTTGGACCAGATGATCTTTTGAGGTCCCTTCCAACCTGGGCTGTGTTATGATTCTGTGAACACCTTCATAACAAGGTAATTATTAATGTTTGCATCAAAGTTCTGAAGAAAAGCATCTACCAGGGTTTTAATTATACATGGGGCTTGATCATACACATCAAGCCACCCTTCCTGGACAGTCATGATCCCCGTGTGTGTGACCAGAGCGATATCTGGGGAGAAAGCAGAGAAAAGGCCCTGGCCAGCACCGTAAACCCCTCCCATCTCTGATTAATGCTACCCTGCCCAGTGGCAGGTCTGGAGCTGCCATCCCTGTCCCCAGATGCCATTTTCTACCTCCTGACAGACCCTTTGGCTGGGGACACCGAAGCCAGCTGGCTGTTTCACAGTTTATTCATTCTCTCCGCTAGTTAATTAGAAAAGGTTATCCTTAAATTGCTTCCTGATTAAGCAGCAGTGACTGCCATTAGTCAGGAGCTCGTCAGCCTGAGAAAAACAAGGCAAGCAGCAAGAGTGAGGTGCGACTCAACACACAGTACAACCCTGGGAGTGCTGTTACTCACCCAGGAATCGCACACACACAGACGTGAGCATGCCACGTGCACACAGGCGCTCGCAAACACACCACTTCTAAAGAAAACCACAGGACTGAGGAGGTCCAGGGTTTTGCCCCAGCTTCTCTTAAGAAAAAAAGTAAAAGTTGAACCTTTTTCCAAATTCCAGGCCTGCACGCAGCAGAGCGGGTTTGCTAGGAAAGGATGCTCAGCCCCATGGTCTCTGTTCAGATCCTCTTCTGTTGCCCCTTCTTTCCCTGCAAGCCAGCAGACTCCAGCTGGCTATGCAGCAGAGGAAGAAAGGAACGGATGAGAGACCTTTTTTGTCTCCTTCTTGTCACACTTTCAACTGCCTAAAGCTAAACCAGGTCCCAGTGTCACATATGGGAGAGAGAGAGAGAACACGCAGAGCATGAGCCTGCAACTGTCTCCAGCCACCTTCTTCCTCCCAGCAGCTATCCAGTTGCAGGTCTCTGGTGATAGCTCTTTATGCTTTGGGAGATCGGGGGGTGAGGGGGAAGGAACTTGGGAAAAGTGAAGAAAAACCCCTATCGGGGACTGTCCTCAACTCATGAAAATTATGAGAGCAGAGCATCGTTTGCAGAGACCTCTTGGGTTGCATGGCCAAGCAGACACACAGACAGACGTTGAAGCATTTGCTCCATATGGCACAGCTTCAGCGAGGCACAAGGAACAGCCCAGCCATGCAGAGAACAGACCTACAAAACGAGAGGCCGTTTGTGAGCGGTTTGCTGGTAGCTCTCCAGGTGTCCTTTCAGTCAGAACATGCTTCCAGCAGTGGCTTGGACTCACCCTCCACGTACTGGGTCGGGGAGCAGAGATGCAGTACGAAAATCTTGGGAGGAGTGGGAGGGTTAGCACACATCAGCTCTGCTGCAGAGGAAATGGTTCACCCAATTCCCAAGAAACGCTGCAACTGCTGAAAAAAACTAAGGAAATGGGGTTCTCGGAGCTGTTCTTATCAGGATCTTTCCATCACTTGGATTGTGCTCTGAACATCTTGTCATGGGCTGGGCTGGCTGGGTCTGACTGCTGGCTACCAAATGAGGACAGAACTGCCTGCGTTGTACACCTTGTATAAGCAGCAGCTAATATCTGAAATATGAGTGACTCAAGACCCCAGAGCTATTCTGGAATCTCATGGGTTGTCCTCTGAGGGATTTTGAGCTGCTCTTAGGAGGTTCTACTGCTGTCGTATCAAATGTATTCACAGCACTCCACCACCTTGCCAATGCACCTTGGTGGTTCTCCACATGGACAGAGCTGGCCACCTTCATCCTGGATGTGTGGCCAGCTTGCACTCTCTGCTAGGGCGGAACTGCACGCAGAGCTGCTGTGTGTAGCAAGGCCATCCAACAGACAACTGGAGATCAGCCCAGGCTAATGGCCCTCTGATGCCCCAGCTTCTTGGAGGGTTTTGGTAGCCCACACTGAGCTCAGAGACACCATTATCAGTGCCCAAATGTGCCAGTCTTTGACCAGCTGTGGAGAACTTGTAGTGGCACCTTCTAAAATAAATTAATCCCATGCTCATGAGCCTTATCAGTTCCTTCCCAGCTAAAACCAGTCAAGTGGCTGGACTGGGGACGTGCAGGTCAGCTCTTCAGAGAAGGTCTTGGGGCAGGAGAGTCAGAGAAAGGCCCCTGGACTAACAGAGCTGCTTCTGGTTGGAGGAACTTTTTCTTGTGGGCTGCTAGGGTCTGACGTGAATACTTTTTACAGCACCTGTAGGCTGTGGGGTTGTGCTTCCTCTGCTCTGGTTTGGGGTCCTCGGCTGGGTCTAAGCTTCCTAAAGGGGAACAAGAGCCCTGCGCTTGGACGGCCGGGGGGTGCTTGGGTTTGGGGGAATGCTGACCCTGCATCCCCCTTGTACTGGTTCTCCTTGGATTTCTTTTCTCAGACAGCTGTTGATCCCCTCTACTTTTCCTCTGCCATCAAGGCACATCGAGGACCGTGGCCTGCTGGCCCGTTTGACAGCCCAGGTACTACCGCAAGTTGACTCTGAATCGGGCCCTTTCCCCAAGCATGTTTGTAGCACCACAGACAAAATCTGGAGTTTGCTGAATCCAGCTGCCCTTGAAACTCTGATGAAAGAGGACCTGCAGAGGCCTTTTTGTGAGCTTTTCTAGCATGAGAAGGTTGCTCCACTTGTCTGACTGCCAGCTTAGTGAAGACCACTTCTTTTTTCCTGCTCTTTGGCCACCCAGTGCAAGGAAAATCAGTCACCCTCCACTCTTTTGAAGCAGCCTCTTTTATCCACACAGCTTGTTCTTCACTGACACGCCGAACCCTTCCTGCTCTTGTTTATAGTACAACCCCTCCAACAGATTGAAGGGTCTCTTTTTTGCCTTCTGTCCTTCTTGGCTGGATTCCTCTCCACAGCTCCAGTCCAGAGCAATGGTCTGCACAGCACATGGCCTCCACTTCGGTGCCAGGCTGCTGCCGTGCTCACAGGGCTGCTGCAAAGCTGAGCCGACTCTTGATCTTTTATGCGATGCAGCCCAGGTGTGGGGGGCAGTTC
The DNA here is from genome assembly GCF_030867145.1 of Opisthocomus hoazin. Lineage (NCBI taxonomy): Eukaryota > Metazoa > Chordata > Aves > Opisthocomiformes > Opisthocomidae > Opisthocomus > Opisthocomus hoazin. The sequence continues at coordinate 17,322,538 of NC_134422.1, read as the reverse complement.
ATTGGCACCCAGAACAAAGATTTAAAAGAGGAAAAAAACCCCGCATCCTGCATTGAGATGCAAGCAGTGTTTCTAAAGCTTCTGTGTTGCCAGCATTTGACACAACATGAGCTGTGATCCAGCTGGGGTGAGGGCGCTAGCAATGTGGACTCTACAATGTCTTATAATATGCTTAAGATCAGGGCAGAGCACATCCCTCTGCTCTGCACAACTGGGTTTTTTGTTCAGATGCTGAACAGAACTTTATCTTGGTGAAACACGGCTGAACCAGCAGAAGAGTGCGGTGTTAGAAGGAAGGCTTGTGTGCTCACACAGAGAAATTAACTGCCTAAGCTTTATTTCCTTAGGAAACCAGGCTAAACCAACCAAAGTTGCATTTTCAGTTCTATTCTGGAGCTTAAATTTGTTTTCAAGCTCAGAACAAGCAGGTAATCCTATGGCCTTAGTATTGATGTGAAGCCAACTTTTGAGATCGTGTTTGTTAAAGCTGGCCACAGTTCTCTGCCCTTGCTCTTCCTGGTGCATGAGAGACCCAGAGAAATGGAGAAATCCTTTAAGCAGGAGCATCACAGGTCAGTGGTGTTAAATAATTAACCACCAATGTAATATTAATGGTCCTTTGCCCTTGCAAGGGAGCAGCACCTCTCCTTGGAGGATCTCAAAGCATACTCCAGACGAAAAGGAGTTGGCAGAGCATCTCTGAACTTCTGTGGGATGTGAAGTCTGACAATGCCAAGGGGGTCTTCAAGAGACAGACCCAGGGCTGTGGCATGCCCAAGACTTTCCTAAAAGCCCTGAGCTTACCGTGGGTTCCAACACAACCGTTTGCCTTCCTTGCTGTGATTTAGACGGGAGGAGCATAAGGCCATTGCTTTAATTAGGAACATGGACTCCGCACAGGACTCTCTTCTGCCTAAGTCTTCACTCAACGAAGTGATGCAGGAAGGTTGCTCTCACCCTAGAAACCTCTGTGAAGGTGGTGTGTGGAAAGTGAGCCAGAATCTGGCCTTGGCAAACAGCATACTTAAGCACATGCTTAACTTCAAGTGTGTGCTCAAGCTTGTAAAACCTCCTCCTTCAACGGAGATGATTTTCCTTTATGTTAGGAGTCTCATCTGCTACAGAAGGAGGGAGTCATAAGGTGATTTGTTTGTGATATTTTGTATAGCAGCCTGATCTAGAAAACACTTGCTGAAAGCTGCAGTATTTTGCTACCAGCCTGTCTCAGTGACTTCCACTGGGCTCCTTGGGATAGCAATTATTCTGCAACAGGGAGTGCTCTTGAAGTGTCAGAGCAGCGTGCTTGCAAGGCACTGCTGCAGTCTGCCCAGGCGGTGCTGTATGTCTCTCATTATAAATAACAAGGGTCACAGGCAACAGGAATGCACGCGCCTTTATGTAGGGAAGTATTTCACCATTTTGAGCACAATAAAAATCGTGATAGCCAGATCCCGAGAAGCAGCTACAAAGGTTCTGTTTAGAAGAATGTGACTACAGAAAGCAGATGCTCATCAAGTTAAATAAGGAATTTAATTAGCCTGCATTTTATCTTGTTTTCAGCAATATGATAACAAATCGCATCTTAATAAAATAACATTAGGGAGCAGCACAATTCCAGTGCTTCAGGAAATGAGAAGCAGTATAAGTTATAGGCCTGTTCCCACCGAAGAAGTCATTCTCATTCAGAGATCTGACATGATGTTAAGATGGATAATGTTCTAGCAAAATGGTCCTCTGGCATTTAGAAAGATTTACAGCCACTTTCGGCTTTAAAAGGCTTAATATAGGGTGATGGGGGAGAAGGAAGTGGCATGAATAGCTCAAGGGACTGGTAGTGCAATTAATATTTTTTTTATTCCTATGGTGGCACAGGCATGCAGGATTCTTTACAGGTGAATAAAAAGAGTTGTCCTTTCCCCAGTAGGGCTATAACTAAACATAGTCATTGTACAACAAGCAGCAGGTGTGCCGTTTGTCATGTAGCTGAATATGTCCAAATTCAATTACAAACTCACATTTGATCTAGGAAATCAGTTTTGTGTAACATCGTGAGGATAGGTCTTGCCTCACCCTGAGAAAGGTTCGTGAAGGATCCACAGAAAGTTCACTCATGTCATGGTTTGAGGGCTGCAAAAGTTTGTCCAAGCTCAGCTGGAACTTCTGGGACTCGAGAAACTGGTGTTGTTTGGAATATTTCTGTCCAGTAAAAAGGATTACAAAACACAAGATTTACAACAATAAAATTTGATGAGATTTAGCTTCATGAGATAAGAATTAAGGAACTACTTGTCCCATTCAGCATGGTTGTCCACTGAATCCTTTCTTTTGTCTGTACCAGGGACCAGATCCGTGTTTTAGGTGATAGGTCATGGAATTATCAAATAGCTGTCCACTATAAAATGCACAGTTTGATCCTGGGTGACACCTTGAGGCAGTATATTTCACTTGCTGATCAGATGTTGTAACGACAATTATTGCTGGTTGTCTATTTGGCATTTTCCATCTTTCAGATTTGGTGGTTGCTCCATAGCTCTTCTATTAGGAAAGGAGAAATGTGCAACAGTTGTCTGACTGGATCTCTTGTCATGCGAGGATGCACACACATGCAGACAGTACACACATTGGGTTTATACACATATACGTATTTGTACATATACAAATATATATACTTACTGATAAAGTAATTTCTGGATTCATGATTTAATAAATTAATGTGAGATTATGCTGCTATTGCTGAGGACAGAAATGCCTCAGAAGTCATTGATGAGTTGGGAGTCTTGTGCCAGTAACTTCTTGGCCTTCATTTAGTTTAGGTTGATGAGGACTGAAAGCTGTTGCTCTCTGACAGCTGTTCACTGGTGTATGTGAAATGAGTTTATAATTCTTGATCCTGGTCCTAGAAAACAGATATCTGTGTTCCAAAACCTGCCTTTGTTGTTTAGACTCTCATTGACACTGTCTAGAGGTATGGTGATGAAGTTCTGCTCATCGCTATGGGCAGCCTTGAATCAGAGGGCAGTGAAGAAGTATGGATTGGGAGCGGGTCTCCTCTTTCAGTGGGCAACCAACTCCTTTTAAAATTATCTTACAGGAGCTAGATTTAAGATTGAGTATGGAAGGGTGAGTTTTTCCCTTCTCTCTATCAGTGGAAAAAATTTTGAAATGTATTGACCTGGAAAATCCAAGCTCAGAAGCAGTAGCTGGGTTTTCAGCAAGTCTCTTGTTTCTTTCCCTGTTGTCCATCTGGATTCACTGTAACACAGAGAAGTCAAGCGTTGCCTCTGAGGTTAAGTGAAGTTGGGAAATGGCCACCACTTCCATGCAATTTTGCCAGGATGGGTGGAGGTGCCCCATTCGCTGAGAATGTTGCTTGCTGGATGTGAGGGCTCAGGTCTGTAAGCAGTGGTGGGGATGATTTTTCTCATTTGCAGAGTTGCTTGGACCATAAGCTCTCCTGGAGTGAATTGTGAAGCAATGCACAAATCAAATCAAGATGCTGACTCTGACTGCATCATGGCACAATATCATGCTGACAGAATTTGAGGCTAAAAGCAGTGACATTCGTGTCTAGCGATGTCCAATACCTCATATGGTTGTGAAGTGACAACTGAGTCCTAGAGGACAAAGACTAAGCCCACTATGCCCTGCAAATATTTTCCAGTCCACAGACAAGTTAAAGACCAGGTCTTGAAAATAATTCGATGCAGTGCCTGAACTTGGTCTCTTAGCAGCATAACAGGTAGTTTCTTCTGAATTTGCACATGCTGTCAGGTTTTATTCATGGTCATGACACCATGCGGTATTAATGTTCCCTGTGGATGCAACCAACTTTTTTTATAGATTTTCCAGCCTTTCATTAATTACTTAATTGGTGCACAGTAATATAAGAAATGAAGTGTATTCCTGTAGGGCAGTCATACTTCAGACAGGCACCAAGCTATCTGCAAGCAGAATTAAAAACAAACGGGAGAAAGATTTTCAGTTGTCCCTCCTTCATCCCTGATTTCAGCAACAAAGCTGAGATAATGCCAGGTACTGATCCCACTACCTGGGATTCGTCCAGGTTAAAAACTCATTAGTGCTTATTTGAGGGAAGAGGGAGAGAGGGAGAGAACACAGCTTGTATAAATCAGATTAAAGTATTGACAACTCGTAAGCAATGCTCATTCCAGGAACAAGCTCACTATGTGATAACACCACTGCTATAAAAGAAGTGCATTTTGAATGCTTGCCACTTTGCAAATAACTGGTGGGTTGTGAGTTCCTGAGGCTTGGTTCCTAGAGGAGAAAACAGGATTCCTGGAAAAGTTAAATATTCTAGATTGATCTTATCCAAATGATTTAATAGATGAGGAACTTAACAGGCACTGGACCTTGCTTTGCCTGTAGTTGATGGTTCAGAACCATCTTGGATCAGAGTAGAATAGAAATTGTTACAGCTGACACAGACTAAATGAAAAAATGCAGGTCTTGACCCAGGCCTAGTGAGCAAAGAACTGCACTGCGTGCCGTGGTTAGCCTTGGCTTGCACACTCAGTGGGAAGGGCACAGTTAAATGTGAACCTGGAAGAACAGACTCCTGTCTCTCCCTCTCAGTGTGGTTGCTGGACGTCAGGGCCCTGAAATATTAATAGCCAGTGTGTGTTAAGAGTCCCCCTCTCTGCCTGATCCACAGACAATGTGCATCTGTCTCTGCTTTCAGCCACGGAGCTCAGCTCAAGCTGCGGACGCTGGTGCCTTTCGCTTGGGAGCCCTCAATGCACCCAGCAGCAGGTCAGCTTTGCCACTAGTCTTGAGTCTGGGCTTGGCAGATGGTTCCAGCTTCCTGACTGTCACCCTGACATCTTGCATCAGCACTAAAAACCCCTGCGTTCTTTTTATTTGATATATTAGTCTCTTTTTGCCACAAAGCTGAACATGAGCAAAGGGTTGGAGGCAAAGTGAGATGTCCGGAGGAGGGGTGGATAGCAGGGTGGTAGGAAGGAAAAGGGAGAGCTACAGTTGCAAGCAGAGAGATCTTCAGTGGCTCTACCTGTATCCCATCCCCTTTCCCCATCCCTCTTTCACACGCACACAGAGACACGCAGAGGGATTTGAGAAATAGCAGATGGGGAAAGAAAATAGATAAATAAAAGTGTCAGTAGGATGGATTGGTTTGCACTTGGTCTCCTCTCATCTCTCTGCATATGTCTGCTGGTATGTAAAGATCACACAACTAAGGGACTTAGCACTGACCCGGAAAATTTATACTGCTGAACATAAAAATGAATCAAAAAGAAAAATGTAGGAATGTGGTGGTGAGGGAAGAGAACAAAAGGAGATTAATTTTATTTGCTGTGTACGTCAGGATTTCATTGGGACAGCAATTTCGTGGGAGCACATATTGCCAGTGCCACCGCAGGAGCAGCTCTGCCTCAGCGAAAAGAGACTGGGTGGCAGTTTCCTGTGCTAAGTTCCCTCATGGTTTTGATCCTTGTCTGCCTAAATATGGACTCCCCAAAGGGCATCAGGGACGGACAGGGGTGAGCAGAGACCCAACACATGATGGCTTCAGACAGAAGAGACACCATCTCCTCCTGCAAGCTCTCCTGATCACACACATCCAAACCACACTGGGGGGGGCAGAGGAGGATGTATTTCAGGATACTCTGGGCCAGCTCTCCTGTGATTTATCAATTTTCCAGCAAGCTGATGTGTCCAGAGGAAACTCTTCCCCTCTGTAGTGCCACCATGTAACTGAAAAAGCAGCATCCCAAGGAAGAGATTGTTGGTCTGCCCACTCTCACTTTTGCCTGGATGACCAGGACTCCAGCCATGGGCTTCATTTAGTGTATGTCAGCAGCAGCTTCTCATCATCATGATGTACGGAAGCACCGTCACTCCTGCAGTCCTGCCAGCTTGTGATCTTTCCCTGGGTCTCATCAGACCCAGGCCCATGCCCAGAGCTGCCATGAGTACTACAACACCATGCCCTGCAGGCAGAAAAAGCTGGTCCTGTGCTGGGCTAAACCCACCTTGCCCCATGCACCCTCCTGTGCGGGAAGCCTGGGCAGAGACCCACAACATGGCCACTGTGCTGGGGTAGGGTGGTGGCTGGGAGCAGGGGAAACAATGGCCACCAGCTCCTCTGGCAGGGCCACAGTAGGCTTGAATGCCCATCCCTGCTCCTCTGGGGTAGGTGGGGAGGATCTGGGGCACCATGCTGCTGGATCTCCTGGCCTCCATGCCGGGCATGGGAGCCTTACCCAGCGCAGTTTCAAGGGTGGGAAGATGTTCAAATTTGGCCTGTGTCTTTTGCATGGAAACCTTTCTTTTTAGAATACGCTGGAAACTTTTTTCCTAAGGCACTGTCTACCCTCCAGGGCATCCTTTCCTCCTTCTCATTGCTAGTTTCTACGCAAATGCAGGATCTTTGGTGCTTAGTCACTCTACCGTTCCTGCTGTTTATTGCCTCCGACAGGCGTAATTCTCTGCTCAGGAGACCTTTGCAAGTTGCTGTGGAGGAGCCATGAGTTGTTGTCATCCCGTTTCCAGGGGGCAATAAACAGCAGCAGTCAAACTTCCATGGAACAAAGATTGTGTGATTATTCAGTCGTAAAGAGAGGGAAGAAAAACAGATATATGTTGCGCGTGTGCTTATTTGCACATCACAAAAGGATGTTCGAATCGCTCGCAGAAGAGAGTCTTGCTATGAGGTCAAATAAATCCCCAAGCAGTGCTTTGCTGCTGACTTGAATGAAGGAATTCTCCTGCCTGTGCCTCGGTTTCCCTATGCAAATCAGAGGGCTTGTAGCTCTTCCCACCTAACTTAAGTGCTTTGATGGCCAGGAGTTTATTCATGCCCTCACAAGTCAGGTCAGGAAGGCAGAGATGTGAGTTTGGGGGTGACACAGGGAGGGAAGTGTTTCCTGGGCTTCATGGCTTGTGTTTTCGTCATCTTCTTGAGTGAGAGAAAGTGTTTGGGAGGACGATCCAGAGAAACCGCATGAGTCTTAAGGTGGAAAGGGCTAGTATTAGATCACCACAGTCACCTGCATCTGACCTGAGGGCTAAAAAATCATCACCAGAAAGAGCTAAAGCCTGTTAGGAAGGAAAAGCCCCTTCTACAGCAGGGAATTGCTGCCTACATCCAGACACTGGCTGAGAAGCAAGTGATTTTGAGGGTTTCCTTTTGCGGGCTGTGAGACTGAATACTTCAGTCTAGTAGGACCAAGTCATTAAGAGTTGCATGACCCCAAGGACCAGAGGGGATCTCCCGCTCATCAGCAGCGAGGTTTCAGCCCACTGGGAAACCCAGGTGCTCAGCACCATTGTGGAGGTGTTTGGCACCTGGCAACATCCATCCCTAAAATGGTCCCCCTGCCATAAAATGTAATTACAAAGCCCTTTAACTACATAAACTTCTAAATCAATTAATTATCTTGACAAGAAAATGTATATGGTTTTGAAATCTCCCTTTAATTAACATAAAGTCCATTAGGAAGTGGTAGATCTAGGCCATCGCTTGGTCTTAATAGTCTCTCACTTTACATGCTGCTGAGGCCCTGGGAGAGTGTGTCAATGTGATGCTCAAGCTCCTGTTCAAACGCTGTGACTGGCCACATGCAAGGCCCAGACCTCCCTTTCAGAACAAGGTTTCCATTCTGATGTACTACTGGGGGACCCTGCTTAGAAGTGCAGTGCTGAAGAATCAACTCCTGTTTCCACTGGTGTAAATCCATTAACTTTCCCCACTCACTGCTTTTCTATTTCTCTGCTTTCATCGCTGGCAACACTCCATCTCTGACAGCCCTGCCTTTAAAGCCGCACTTACCCTCTTATCTCTGTCTTATTTCTTCCTGATGGAGCCCTCAGTTCTTTCATCAACAGACACTGCACTTGTCCTCTGTGCAAAGGTGTGGGGAGAAGTCAGCAAGGAGAGTGATATCTGCCAGTGAAATCTTTGTGCACTTATTAGTGACAGTTGTGAACTTTCCTGTATTTCTGATGTGCATTGGAGCATGTTCAGGGCAAGAGAGAGAGAGGCAACAGAGTGTCTTAACAGGCTGTGGGTTAGCCCAGTGTTTTGTACCTGACATTTCCAGGCAGATCTGGAAACCTACTGACTGTCCCTGCTGTGAAAATGACGTGGAGCTGGTGTATGTGGTGGGTGCTTCTTCAGCACAGGGAGAAATTAGGATGTCCTCCTACAATATTCTTCACTGGATGCCTTTCTCTGATCTCCAGTGTCCTCTCCCTTCTCAAGACCTACTGTATGCAATGAGTGTCACTTAGGAGACACCTGAAGTAGTCTTCTCCTCATGTCTGGACCTTGGCCTCTACCAACATGGAAAACCATCTACTACTGATAAAACTAAGAAGATTATCTGGCTTGTAGCTGACTTCCCTGCCTGCGTTGTATTTATGCAGCATGTGTATATTTGCCTACTAGTCCAGAAACAAGTTGCTGTAGCTGAGGAAGTTATCTGGGCAGCCTAAGATGTTAAATCCTAAGATGTGGATTTGTACGAATTTGGGGAAACAGTCTCAAATGTTCAAGAGGTCTATTATACTGAAGCAGAGTTGTAGCTCAAGAGGGATCTCAGCTCAGCACAGGATTCACAGGATTCATCTCAACATCATGGCAGAGTGTCACCACACGTGACCCTTTTGTGCCCTGAATGGGTCCTCCTGAGGACAGATATTCAGTCTTCCCGTACAAAGTTGCTCCTGTTTTCTTAAGCTAAGTATGGCAGTGTCATGCCACAGTATAATGACGATGGTCTGAAGGGGACTGTCGTCAGCTTTACCATGTCTGATTGTGAATCCTGGTAGCTAAGCAAACGCCTGATGACATGCTGGATCCTCCCAGTTCACCTTGATTTGGAGAGCACGGCGTATCTCTCAGGATCAGCCCTTGTTTAAACAACATTGTTTTCTCTGTAAATCCCATGTCAGCCAAGTAAGAGCTAGTTCTAGGACTGCTGCGTGTCGCTAAAATAACATACATCAGAGAATGCAATTAGAGACTTGAAACAAATTGAATTTGACTCAGGAGAGTAGTGGAAATATCCAAGGCACTTGTGATTATATACTTTCTCTCTTTTTTTTTTTTTTATGTCTAAATTCCAGGTCCTTTTAGGTTTGGGATTTCATGACAATTACTACATTCCTGTATAGTTAAAACCACTCAGCATTTGGCTAAATGCCTTCTGAAGATATCCTGAAATGCACCATCTATTGCAGCTGCTCTATTCAAGTCACAGTTCTGACTAGTCACCCAAGGGGACGAGGAATTCCTTCAGTAGGAGTTAGTGTAGGACTTGTTACCAGGAAGCTCTGTGTTGTCTAGTCCTGAAGAGAAGTGCTGTGGCTTTGCAGGTTTGAATTTGAAATCCAAATCCTAAAGGAGCACAGGAGGGGTCTGTCCTAATCAGCAATTTTATCGTCTCTCTCATGTGCTCCTGCACATTGACTGGCCTCAAGACTTCTTGTAGAGAAATCTCATAAAAAACAAAAGACATGGATTTTTTTCCTAAACCCAAGGAAAAAGATGTGTGGTTGTAATTCTTTGCTTGGTGTCCTGTTGTGGGACGTGACTGATTTTTCAAAAAAGAACAATTCCTGCTCTTCCCTTAGCAGAGAGCAGGCTGCCATGGAAGTAGAAAAATTTGCTCTGCATCAACTCAGAGTCAGACCATGATCCTTGCAGGAAGAGAGCAAGTGAAAGTTCAGTCCCTGCTTGGGGAGAAAGCAATAGCACAGGGACTCCCAGCACACAGAGTGCCGTGCTTTTTGCTGCAGCCCAAGGCAGCAGAGATACCAAGACACAGCACTCCAGAAATTATTTCTGATCTCCTTTGAGAAGATCATTCCAATCAATACATGGATTATTTCTGAATGCTTGGAGGATGCATAACCCCAACCTGCTGAGCCCAGCTTCCAACCAGCAGCATCCTTTGCATCGGCACATTTGCAACTGCCCAGAAAGAAAGAAAGACCAAAGAAAATGTGACAGACCTCCCTCCAGCCCCCAGCTGTGTCTGCCCACAAGCTTTGTCAACTGAGTTATGGTAATTACATCACTTGAGATTTATTTTAAATCTCCATCCGGGAAAAAGAACTGGGAAGTCTGGCTGTGACAAGCAATCAGAGGGTACTCAGCTGATGAGCAGCTCCCCATCACTGAGAGAGCAGTAGGAACCTTCGATGGATTGGATTTAAGTAATGGTTTGCAGAGGGATGGGGCCCACGCCACGGCAATCAAAGCTCCTCTGTACCATTAAGGTTCTGTAAGTGGAGCAGGAGGCGCAGTGCGGCTATTGACCGAGTAGGTGGGCATGAAAATGGGTTTAGGTAACTATTTACTTCCTGAGAGATGGAAAACACAAAGGGATGTTTCTCTGGCAGCTTTCTGGCTCTCTGATGCTGACTGTCCACATCAGCATTTATATTGTCTGTCTCTCACATATTTGTGCACAATGGCCAGTATGCTGTGTTCAAGCTGTTTGCCTGCAATCCACGCAGAGCTTTCCTGCTTGCACTTGCCCTCTCACTATCTCTGCCATTTTTTAAATCTCTGACCTAAAAACATTAAAAAAAAAAGATTTCTGATATGATTTTATATCAGACCGCCACACAGACAGATCAAGTATCACTGCAGCTCTAGCCGCCCTCTTTCTTCCTTCCCCCGCCGCCTCTGCACTGAGCGATGGCTTGTACAGAGAGGTGAAGAAGAGGCACATAAAGAGCAATAATTTTTTCCTCCTTGTTGAGGTGGTAGCTAAGGGCCAATGGGCCCACACTCCACTCTAGATGACCAGAGTTAGAGTATCTGCCATGAGACTGACCTGCAGCCTGACACATGAATCCATCGTGGCACAGGATCTATAACAAACAGGCCTGGAGGTCTGCGCTGAGGTGCTTGGGCATCTCCCCTTCTAATTTCTCAGTCAGTAGTTCAGACGTAGCCCATCAACAGGAACCTGTTCTCCACTCTCAGCTGATGGATCTATATGTTTTTCTTCCTCTTCCTGTACCTGAGGAGGGCAGGGGTAGTGCGTGCCAGAGCTGATGCCTCCTGTGTGTTTCCTTCCCATGCTGACCTCATGACTATTAGTGGGCTCAAGACATGCAGCATCAGAACTCCCAGAGACAGGCCCTTCTGCAAAAGGAGAAGGTGTTGCCTATCATCTTCTCCCTCCACATTGCTGTGGAGCAAAGTTAGGAAGGCTGCACTGGCCTCCTGATAGTCCCCTGCTCTCACTGGGATCTCACCAAAGTGTCTTGGGCCAGCTCTTTCCAGTGTGAGCACTTGAAGCAAAGCCCCTTGATCCGTATCAAGGGACCTGAATGCAGCATCCAAGTGTGAAAACATTGGCCGCTGTCCCATTTACCAAAAGAGGAATAACAGTACCCACTCACCTCTGGGAAGCATATGGAGCACCTCCGATTTATTATTTGTTTTATTTGTTTTGTCACATTTATCAGCCATTCAACTCACTGGGCACACAGCCCATACATTAAAACCTAGAGTGTAATACAAAGACCGCCTTTACCCTGAGCATATCCTTTCTGTAAAACCAGGCACGGGCAGGAGGGAAGGATGAAGGATGCTTTACACAAGCAAAAGATGACAACAATATATTTTTCTCCAGTTCTCTTATTGGAACTATTCTAAAAATGTTGGCGACATCAAGACAAGAAGATGAGGGTAATAAAAAGCGGGGGGGTGGAAAGCCATCCTGGAGCATGGGCACAGAGACTCAGCCTGTAGCCAGCTTGTCTCATGCTCAGGAAGTCCCTAAAATGCTCTTTCCATTATTATTTCTCTAATGACCCCATTAGACACATGTGAAATTCTAAGAAACCTTGAATATGTTATAGACACACTGGCAAATCTGCCCAGCTTTTGTGAGAAATGGCAGGCTGCAGTGATGAACGTTTTAGCTCTAAAGCATCCCAATGTGTAATTTATTTGCTGGAAATTAATTGCGTGCGCTGGTTTCATTTTCCTGTAGCAAATAAACAGTTTTGCTCCCTTTTTAATTAGGTAACAACATAGATTCCTCTGCTGATCATGGCACAGTGGTTTATGCATGCCACGCCTTATTCTAAGGGAGACCTTTTCAAATCGTTATCTGGGGCCCAGCACAACTTTTGCGTGACATTAGGTTGTCTGTCAGCTCTAACTCCGGGGTCACTGCTGATGAAGACCTCATGCACAAGACCAGCTAGAGAACACAGCCCAGGCGTTGGTGCATGCTGTATCGTACTGAAGCAGGAGTCTGAGAAAACCCTGTGGAGAAACCAAATTGAGGAGCCTGAATATTCAATGGTGTTGACCTGATGTCAGACCCAGGCCAAGCTCTCTGCCACCAAAAGGTGTGTCCCACCTGGTGGGTGTTCACTGGTCCCTTGGCTGATGTTAGCCAGACTGCATAGACTAGAAGACTTCAGATTGTGTGTATCATTAATTATTTTTGTCCACATCAAACCCAGCACCTTTGTCAGCTGTTCCAGCTGGGGTGGCAAAGACAGAGTCCCAGTGGAGAGATAACTTTCCCCTTGTATTCGGAGGCTGGATGGGGCTGCATGGACACACATAGCAGGACAACTTGGAGAAAGCCATCTCTGCTGATATTTGCAGAGAAAAGCTAATGGACTCCAGCAGCCACTGCTTCAAATTTTCAAACAATCTGAAGAGAGTAGAAACTGTCGGCCTTGGCTGCCACTGGTTACTTGCAGCAAATCTCTAATTAAGCGATAGTGTTCAGTCATATTTACCCTTCATTGGGCTACAAGGAACCCATATTTCTACTGAAATATATACTGCTGAAACAAAACAAATCTATCAGCGAGCAAACGCTGCTGGAGTGAAATGAAAAAATATTGATTATCATAGCTATTAAACCGTGAAATCCTCTGCAACTGATTAATCTGCTGGGGAAAAGTTTGTTAGTGGGATTTCGGCTTCCTGCTGGGAACCTGGGAGGAATGGCCGAGCGCTTGGGTGCTGTCGCCTGCCCCTGAAAGTTTCCTGATTCCGTAGGTCCCCGCAGCGACCGGGGGGAGGTGAAGACCAGCCTGGAAAGCTCAGAGCTGTCGCTGCCTTCCCGCTCCTCCGGGCCGGCGGGGCCGCCTCCTGCGGCTTCAGCACCAGGCGCCGCGGACAGCTCCGCCGGGCCGGGGGCGCGCAGCTGCGCGCCCCCGGCCCGGCGGAGCTGTCCGCGGCGCCTGGTGCTGAAGCCGCAACGGCCGCCCAGCCCCTTACCCCGCCCCTCCTCCTTCTTCCCCGGCGTGGGCTTTTGCAGGCTGCCGGCAGCCAGGGGCTTCAAAGCTTGGGGAGGGCCCCATTTCTCCTTTCGATTCCCCACCACCACCACACCCCGCCTTTTTGCTTCTTCCCCCTCCTCCCCCCCCCTCTTTTTTTTTTTTTTAAGGCTGGGGGAGGGAGAAGAGCACGGCCACGTTACATCCCTCCCTTCCTGCAAATCCTCGCTCGCACTGCAAACAATCTGCCTTCCCCATTGCATCCAAGGGAGGTAGCAACAGCAACATCATCACGGCGAGCCGGATGGGAGAGGAGCGGAGAGGAGGCTACTGCTGAGGGAGGAAGGCGCACACGCACACACCAGCTCGATGTTGCCAAAGCGGTAGGAGCCGCACGAAAAATAAGCCATGCTGCCCCGTGTGTCTGGTGCATTGTGCTCCATCCGAGCCTTTTAGGACGAAGAAGTGAATTATCTGCTCCGATTTCTTTTTTTCTTTCTTTCCCCTGCCAGCGAGAGTGCGACAGACTTGCGATGGTTGAATGTCAATGCCTGTGAGAGAGAACAACAATCAGAGGAGGAGGAGGACAGAAGGGGAGGAAAATGAAGGTGGGGACGGTGGTGGAGAGAAAGAAGGAGCCTCGTCCAATGCATCAAAAGGAGGTGCCTGCAATTGCTGATAGAGCCCTGGCTGCCTCGCCATCCACAATGGTCTGTACAAGCTGCCAATGCGTTTGATGACGTTCCTGTTTTGTGAAAGGAGGAAAGGAAACGTGACCATGTAAGATCCACGTTTCCCCGGTCAATTACATGCGAAGAATAGATCCGATTTCGACGGGTTTTTTTTGGTCCAGGATGGTAACAGCTTAGGGAATAATACAGCTGCCTTCCCTCAGCAATTTTGCTCTGATTTTTTTGGTGTGGTCCAGACAGCTGCTGGAATAGAGAAGGTCAGAATATATAAATATATATAAAATATATATGATATATAAAATATATATTATATATATGAAAATATATTTATCTCAGTACATCTGGGATTAAACTCATTGAATGCTAATTGTTTCTTTCAGGACTTTTAATATTTACAATGAAATCTTTTAAAGGCAACGATAAAATCTGAAGCCACCTGGGAGTACAGTGTTGGAAACATAGGGTGTTTTCCCACAAACAACGTGAAGGTCTTTTTTGTCAAAGAGGCAATTTTGATAATAACAACAGCTACTGATTTTGCATTTTGATAGCCAAACCGGCTGCTATTTTGTCTGGGTGCACACCGGGTCTCGTGTGATCGGGTTTTATTTTTTAATTGAAAAAAAAAATTAAAAAAATAGAAGAAAAAAAGGAAGATTACTTGAGATGCCAAATACTGTCGAGAGGACCGTATTCTCCCTCCTCCCCGCACCGACCGGAGACGTGGACCCTTCCTTTCCACAGGCTTAGGAGTTGTGGGAGCCGACCGGGGGCTTTCTGCCGAGCTCCGCCCGCGCCCGCGGACCCCCGGGCCTGGGAGATTTATTTCTGATTTCTAAACAAACTTGTGGAGGGGAGGGGGGGCAGGGCATAAGAATCCCCCAGGAGCTCAGAGTCGGGTTGGGATTTTTTTGGGGGGGGGGATTTTTTCTTTTTTTTTATTCATCGTCGTCCTCGCCGGCTTCCAGCAGGCTGCTGGGGGTTCGCCTCCTCGCCCTCCGGCTCTGCTTTTCTCCTTTCCCCGGCGGCCAGCTCAGCCCCCCCCGGCGCCGAGGCCGCCGCGGAGCCCCCCCGGCCGCGGGGCTCCCGGCCCCTGCCCCTTTTCTTTCCGCGCCCGTCCCCGCCTGCCAAGGAAAGGCACATGTTAATACCACCCGGCGCGGTCCTTCCCTTCTACTGCTGCTGCGGGCTCCTCCGTCCGAGACAGATGCTGCGAAACCAAGGCCTCCTCAAGTGCCGCTGCCGCATGCTCTTCAATGACCTGAAGGTCTTCCTGCTGCGGAGACCCCCCGCGCCGCCGCCGCCCTCCCCGCCGCCGCCGCTCCCCATGCTGGGCGGCGCAGAGGCGGCGGCGGGCGGCCCGGCGGGGGCTGCGGCGCCCGGGGGACGCGGGGCCGGCTGGCGGGCGGCGGGCGGCGGAGGAGCGGGCAGCCCGGGCGCCGAGGAGTGGGGCAGCCCCGCCGGGGAGCCGCCCGCCTCCCTGCCCAGCAGCACCTCCTCGGACGACTTCGGCAAGGGCAAGGCCGAGGACCGCTACTCGCTGGGCAGCAGCGTCGACAGCGGCATCCGCACCCCGCTCTGCAGGATCTGCTTCCAGGGGCCCGAGCAGGTGAGGGACCGCGGCGGGCGGCGGGCGACGCCGGGGCGCGGGGATGGTGGCGGGGCGACGGCGGCATGCTCCGTCCGGACTGCGGGAACTGGGGCCTGCTGTTGGTGGGGGTCTCCCCGTTGACCAGAACGGGACCCTGAGCCCCGAGAGGCTCTGCCCTCTGCCCAGGCCCTGGGCTCCGGGGATATTGCGCCTTGGCAGTGTTTCCCAGGGAAGTGTGGTCGCCTTGTGCTGCCCGGCAACCGTGCCCCAGAGCCGTGTGTGGCATGGCGGGGACTGGTGGACTCCTTCATGGAGCAGAAGCGCGTCTCAGCGTGGGGGCCTTTTTCTCACCTCGTGGGTGCCCGGTTGCGATGATCTCAGAAGTGGTGCAAAGGACGCGTTTAATGTGCTGTTTGCCTTTAAAAATACAGCTTCGGTCTGTACAAACACGTGGCAGGAGGCAGCCCCACCTCATCAGTGGTTCCCAGGGGACGGCTAGTAGGAGCTCTGCAGGTTCGCTGTCGCTCCCACGTTCCCAGCTGCGCTAGCTGGAGGAGGAAAACCACTGGCTGCAATTGTAGTTGCTGAAGCTGCAGCCTTGAGCTGCTCCTTGGTACAGGCTGAGGTTGGGCCAGTGAAGTTTCCGTCCACTACATGGGAGAATGAAACAAATGCAAGCTCACTCGAACATAAGGTGCCACCCTGCACATTATTCCCCCTATTTAATGACAATTAAAAGCAGTTCACGTATTTTCAGGCTGGCGACTCCCTTACAGTAATATACACGGCGACAGCAGTACCTAACGTGACACAGCTTCAGGCGGCAATGAAGGCTGCAGACCTCTGCCTGTGGGATCAAGCCCGGATACGCAGACAACCGTTATTACTCGGGACAGTCCTGTTGCCTGTGGTAATAAGGGGTCCTTGCAGAAGAAAGTGTTGCGAGCTTTGACTTGGCTGATACTCGTTTCCATTTTAGGCACAGACCCTGGCACGTAAGGTGATATGTTGAAATCTTGAGCAAAACAGGTTTTGCCCCATGTCTTCTTTCTCCTGCATGGACCTGTGTGCTCTGCTGCAGAAAGCCACTGCCCATCTGAGAGTGGCCACACTCTGACACGTGTCCTGCCTGTCCCGAGGCTGCCCATGGCTGTAATGTGGTGGTTGTGCCTTCTTCCCTGTTGTCTGTCCAAGCATGGTGGTGGTGGGGCAGGGAGGTGGGGAATGGGCTCCCTTTCTTTTTTGGGAGAAGCAGGGCCTGCCACCAGCTCATGTGACTACCCACAGCCCTGCTGGATGTGTCGTACCAAGGGTCCCGCAGATCAGAGCGCGGTGCTCAATGGACTGTAGCCTTCTCTAATGGTTTGTGCAGCTGACTAATAGCGGTGAGACACGATTTTCACCACAGGCTTTTAGATGGGGGTGGGGGAAATCATTATTTTTTGGAGATGCTTTATCCCTTCCTCACTTGACTGTCTCCTCCCCGTCTGTTCTAAAAGTTGGAAGCCATGCAACTCCCTGCCTGGGAATTTGCATTATTCCACATTTCTAGTACTCTTCCCTGGCTTGCCATTCTGCCTGTGTACACGAGACATAGCGCCTGCAAGATTGGCTTACGTGTCTCAGCAAATAGAGCCTAAGCAGAATTAAAATAGAGGTAACTCACTTCCTTGGAGAACATTTATGCTTGAAAATAATTGGATGCTAATTTTCACACTGAAAACCTGTGTAGGTTGCATTGTAAAAGTGAGACTATTTGCTGACCATCTGCCAGCCTACCTGAGTGAGAAGCTGAGCAGACGTGACTGGCATCTAATAGACTTGCACCAAGATTTCTCTTTTTTGCTTCTCACAGTTTCTGACCAATATAATAAGACACTTACAGCTGGATTCTGCCACTCGTCCTTGAGCAGCACCTTATTCTGCAAATAATTTTTTCTTCACCAGTGTGGCTGGAGGAGCATCTGAAACCCTTTGCCCTGCAGCAGCTGGGAAGCACATGTCATTACAGAGGCCCAAATCTCGGGGTTTTAAAGCACGGCCAGATCCTGACACAGCTTCCTAGAAGTATGGTTCAGAATAACTGAGAGCTGAATCAGTGCAGCTGATGTCAAGACCTGCAGTTTGGTTTATTTGTCCCTTACGTCAATAAAACTCCAACAGGGCTAGATCCCAAATTCCTTGTTCTTATTTTTGTTATGGTGGTTATTACCAGTTTAGCCTTTATTTCCCATTCGTTTTCCAACTCAACAGCTGAGCGAGGACCCTTCATGTTTTGGACCCTGACAACTATAAAAGTCATAGATGCACATTATTCTATATCACCCCTGCCAAGATAATCATGAAAATATATCCACTTGGAAACAAAATATAATTGCTAGTTCTTTACTCTGCAGATTAATAACAATGACAGCTATCAACAGTGTTTTATTTACCTGTCAAAAACATCTGAAACTGCTGCAGCTGTGGGCAAATTTGCACGGCTGCATCACAGGACCAAGAACAAAAGCCTTCATTATAAATTGACTGTTAGGCGCTCTAAGCTTGTTTGCCCAGATAAAATGACAGTGAGCCTCAAAAAAATGTCTTAATCCTGTTGTGATTTAAAAAAAAATATACAACAGCCGAAAAGGTTTCTTACTAATCTGTCTTCGCAAGTAGGTTTTATTTAATATCTAATGCAAAGGAAAATCAGTAGAGATTTTCAGTTTAAATTTATGATTGCCCAACACACATGATACTTCAGGCTACTGAATTGTTTATACCTTAAGCTCCTCATATTTGTTTGTGATTCTTATGGGTAAGATGATTCTTTCATTTAAAAATGTGCTGAGAACTGTAGGACGGAGTAAAGAGGGCAACCGTGTCCTGGGCTGCATCAAGAGAAGCGTGGCCAGCAGGTCAAGAGAGGTGATTCTGCCCCTCTACTCTGCTCTGGTGAGACCTCACCTGGAGTACTGTGTTCAGCTCTGGAGTTCTCAGCACAAGAAGGACATGGAACTGTTGGAGCGGGTCCAAAGGAGGGCTACAAAAATGATCCGAGGGCTGAAGCACCTCTCCTATGAGGACGGGCTGAGAGAGTTGGGCTTGTTCAGCCTGGAGAAGAGAAGGCTGCAGGGAGACCTGATTGCAGCCTTTCAGTACTTAAAGGGAGCCTATAGGAAAGATGGGGACAATATTTTTAGTAGAGACAGCAGTGACAGGACGAGGGGTAATGGTTTTAAAGTAAAACAGGGTAGGTTTAGGCTAGATATAAGGAAGAAATTCTTTACAATGAGGGTGGTGAAACACTGGAACGGGTTGCCCAGAGAGATAGTGGAGGCCCCATCCCTGGAAACATTCAAGACCGGGTTGGACAGGGCTCTGAGCAACCTGATCTAGTTAGAGGTGTCCCTGCTCGCTGCGGGGTGGTTGGACTAGATGACCTCTAGGGGTCCCTTCCGACCCGAAACTTTCTATGATTCTATGATTCTATGATTGTAAAACTGTTCCGATCCTTGCGTGTTACTCGAGAGAAACCAGTGATGCAGATGAGGAAGGGTGTGTCTGATGGCCAGGTGATCACAGCATCTGGGGTCCTGTTTTGAGGGCATGAAGAGCAAGCTCTGCTCTGGTCTGGCAGTTGAAAGAGGCAGCTGCTTTCATTGAAAATGAGGGCTTAACGTCGTGAAAACTGGTGGGCTGAACTCTGAGGTTGGAATTGCCTTTCGGGGGCTTGCTCGGCATTTTGAAAGGTTTCACTGAGTGAGCATCCTGCACCGTTGTGTCAAATAATTGTGAGACCCTGGGTTTAACCCTAATGGCAAAGCTCTGGGGAGAAAGTGAGAAAGAAATATGCTGGAGTGTTTTCCTCTCTTTTGCTTAATGCTCAGTGTTTGCAGAATTTTGTCTGCTTTACTGGATCTCTGACAACGTTCTGCAAGAGAAAGAACCTAAGATGAGCTCTGCTCTCACAAGCCTTTCACAGTGTGGATCCAAGTTGAAAGCAAGTCATGGAGAGCAGTAGGAAAAGACATGGGTGAAAAGTCCCTTCACTTCAGCAGATAAACTGTTTGCCATGGAGTCAGCAGTGTGGTGGGATTTAGGAGCTCGGAGTTTGTGCTAGCGATGCCGAAGATAAATAGAAAAGCATTCTTAAATGAAACGGAGATCATTTGGAAATCAGTGTGTCTCGAGGATTGCTTGTTAGATTGTCAGTTAGAGCATGCATACATCTTTTCTCACCTGTCAGTTTCTGTCTGCATTTCTCTCTTTCTCTGTTCTGGGGAAAAATACCCTAAAGATGGAGATTTGAAAAGCCAGTGCAGATAGGATTGGTTGGCTAAGGAGGATCAGAGAGAACAGACTGTGGACTCTTTTGCCTGCAGGCTGCTAGCTTGGACTTAGCTCAGTATTCAGTAGAAATGTTTGAAAATAGACTATTCTTCCCACTAAAGTCCCCTCCAGACTTTGGGGACACCAACTCATTAATATGAGAACATGACGACCTTCAAGGAAACTGAAAGGGAAGACAACTTCCAACGGATATTAGGACATGCGTTCCATGTGATACGTCATTAGGCTGTGGAGCTCCTTGTTGCAGGACGCTACCAGGCCAGAGAACTGGACTAAGTCTAATAAAGGGTTGTAAAGCCATGTGGTTATTAAGAATATCTAGAGTCACCACAATTAGTGATAACACTTCTGAAAGTAAAATTCATGTTCAGCTCTGAAGCCAATCTGGAAATCAGGGTAGCACTGAAGAGGAACAGAGCCCTGGGGCTGGTCTCCAGCCCCACAGCTCACCTGCCTCTTGCACATGGCCAATGAGATCTGCCACTCCAGGTGCATGTCTGGATTTCAAGCACGTGTCATGTAATGTCTTCAGCATGTAGGCACCTGCCATGCTCAGGACCTCTCTAGAGCCAAGGTGGTCCTAAATTACTCAGTTTGGATGAACACACTGTGTCTGGGGCCCCTATGCAGGATCAGTGAGTTGTTAGTACCATTGAATGGCTGGCCATTAGCATGCATTGCTTGAAAGAACAAGTCAGAATCTCAACCCCATTCCTATTAAAAATATAGAAACAGGCAAAAGCCATCATTAACTTCCTGCCTGGCAGTGTCTGCAGAGAAGGCATGAACTAAGCCAGGAAATATTGCCACTCTACAGATCGGTCTCTCAGCAACACAGGGGAGTGAAGGAAGTCTCTGGGATGTTTCATGTCTGATTTACAATGTCATAAAATAGAGCAGAATCAGGTACCTCTTTTCTAGAGTGAGACAAAGAGGACAAGAGGTAGCCTGTGGCAGAACTCGAGGCATGAGTGTGATAATGAAAGAGTGGAAGAAGAAACAACTGCACAACCAGCATCGCAAGCATGTTCAAAGCCAGGCAAACTCGGGGAGGGCGATGCTGGTGTTCAATGGGGTCTGTCCAAACCAGCTAGACCATCAGGAGACTGTTTTCAAACATGTTGAATCACGTAATGATGGTGCAGGTTTCCCATCCACATCCTTTTCATAGGTGTGTTCCCACAGGATTCATTTGCTTGGTGTTAGAAGGAGAACAGTTCATTGGAAAACAGCCAGTCCTGCTAAAACCAAAGACCCAAGAGATGCTGGGATGCAGCCCTTCAGATTTCAGTCTGTATATTGTAATTTATGACAGAAAGGAAGGAAAGATGCTTCCTGTGACATTCAGTCCACCTGTCTGTCTTCCCATCTTTGAATCTTCACACCTCTATAGCTAACTTTCCTGTTTCATCTATCCCAAGATCAAATCTATACCGTGCAGGCAGAACATTTTTGGCTTCGGCAAAAGCTTTGCTTGAGCCATCAACTGAGTGGAGCCCAGGATGTCATCTATTTTAGATTTAGACTCTGTTGCCACAGAGTTGATTGGCAAAGCTCCCATTAACTTCAACAGCAAAAGAGTAGGCATCCAGTAGCAGGGACTTGACCCCTGTATTTCAATAATGTTGTGCACACAGCAGGGTTGCTATAAATAATAGTGAAGACCACTAATCCCATTGACTTTTAATTGCTCCAGGAGACAGGGTTTTCACCTTTTGTGTCTGCTGAAACTCAGATGCCTGACCCATTTATTTCAGTGCCACCAGCTAGCCTGAGGAGGATTTTTTCTTTTCTTTCACTTTTCCCCATATAAAAGGCTTCGTGAAGGAACTTGTCTGTGTTTGTGTCACTGTTTCTTAAATATACATTTCAGGCCATGATTAACAGTGGCTGATGTCAGTTAGTGACAGAACAAGCAATGCAAAAGCATGTAGCTCCATTGTTTGCATCTGTAGAGTCCCTGTTATTTCCACAAAGGCAACACTTGCTCCTGGAACGGCTCTGTTCGTACAAAACTGAATTACATTCAGGTTGTCTTTCAAGCAAGAATTCATTCCCAGCAATGGCCTCCTCTGTGGCAGCCTTTCGCTCACATTGTTTTTTTTCCATTCAAGGTTGGCCCAGTCCAGAGGTCAGAAATATGGTTGTGCAAAAATCTGTGATGCTGTGTGTCCTGAGTGTCTGCTGCATATATTTCGATCACTCCTAGGCCTGGAGTAAGATTATAAGATAGATCACAATCATCATTGATCCATATCTGTGGCCACCCCATTCCTTTTATTAGCTGATTTGTAAAGAAATAAAGCCATGTGATGGTGTTACTTGTTAGAGTTTGTGCTCATCAGCCCTCCTCTAAGCCTATTGGCAAATTTCAGCCAGATTTGACAGAAAGTGGAGATCTGAAAGGCATTACATTTCTGCAAGTTTCATGAAAACTAGCTGGATGAAGAAAAGGAAACCTAGAAATGTCCTGCTGTGGGAGACATTATAGCATTGCCTTTGCTACACACTGTAAGGTCCATGCAGGACAGAGCTTCAGTAGGAGCAAAAGCTTTAACAGGAATGTGTATCCCATTACACAAAAAAAAACCCCACCATGATATGGTTTCCCTGGGAAACCAGACTCAAATAATACTCACAGAATAGCTTGTTAACTTTTTATCTTTCTCCTTTTCCTTTGTTAATCAGGGTTACTTGCCTAAAATGAATTGCTTGATGCTGAAGACTTTCTCAGCTTCCCCCATCTTTTCACAACCGACCTTTTATCCTTTTCTGATTCATCACTGGTTACAGTCGAGCAGATTACATTGTTGGCAGTGGAGAGTGTTGAGTGATGACTTTCTTCTGATGAGGAAAAAACAGCAAGACCTGGAAACCTATGTAGATAATAAATGGGCTGTCCCCATGCCCTTCTGTGAAAAGTGGTGAGATAAGGCAAAATGTTGGTGGACAGACTGGTTCCAGTGACAGGGCCCAGATCCTGAAATCCTCACACATCTTTTCTTCTGTCATGTCATTTCTTCTTCTTTACGCTCTTTGGTGGTTTTCTGTCACCTCCTCTTATAATAGAATCATAGAATCATAGAAAGTTTTGGGTCGGAAGGGACCCCTAGAGGTCATCTAGTCCAACCCCCCCGCAGCGAGCAGGGACACCTCTAACTAGATCAGGTTGCTCAGAGCCCTGTCCAACCCGGTCTTGAATGTTTCCAGGGATGGGGCCTCCACTATCTCTCTGGGCAACCCGTTCCAGTGTTTCACCACCCTCATTGTAAAGAATTTCTTCCTTATATCTAGCCTAAACCTACCCTGTTTTACTTTAAAACCATTACCCCTCGTCCTGTCACTGCTGTCTCTACTAAAAATATTGTCCCCATCTTTCCTATAGGCTCCCTTTAAGTACTGAAAGGCTGCAATCAGGTCTCCCTGCAGCCTTCTCTTCTCCAGGCTGAACAAGCCCAACTCTCTCAGCCCGTCCTCATAGGAGAGGTGCTTCAGCCCTTGGATCATTTTTGTAGCCCTCCTTTGGACCCGCTCCAACAGTTCCATGTCCTTCTTGTGCTGAGAGCTCCAGAGCTGAACACAGTACTCCAGGTGAGGTCTCACCAGAGCAGAGTAGAGGGGCAGAATCACCTCTCTTGACCTGCTGGCCACGCTTCTCTTGATGCAGCCCAGGACACGGTTGCCCTCTGGGCTGCCAGCGCACATTGCCGGCTCATGTCCAGCCTTTCGTCTATTAGTACCCCCAAGTGCCTCTCAGCAGGGCTGCTCTCGATCCTTTCATCCCCCAGCCTGTATTGATAGCGGGGATTACCCCGACCCAGGTGTAGGACCTTGCACTTGGCCTTGTTGAACCTCATGAAGTTCACACAGGCCCACCTCTCCAGCTTGTCCAGGTCCCTCTAGACGGCATCCCGTCCTTCTGGCATACCAACCATACCACTCAGCTTGGTGTCATCTGCAAACCTGCTGAGGGTACACTTGATGCCGCTGTGCATGTCATTGATAAATATATTGAACAGCACCGGTCCCAGTACGGACCCCTGAGGGACTCCACTCGTCACTGGTCTCCATCCGGACATTGAGCCGTTGACCACTACCCTTTGGCTGCGACCATCCAACCAATTCCTTATCCACCGAACAGTCCACCCATCAAATCCATGGGTCTCCAATTTAGAGAGAAGGATGTTGTGGGGGACCGTGTCAAAGGCTTTACAAAAATCCAGATAGATGACGTCCATTGGTTTTCCCTTGTCTACTCTTGTTGTTACACCATCCTAGAAAGCCACTAGGTTGGTGAGGCAGGACTTGCTCTTGGTGAAGCCATGCTGGCTGTCTCGAATCACCTCCCTGGCCTCCATGTGCCTTAGCATATCTTCTAGGAGGATCTCTTCCATGATCTTCCCAGGCACAGATGTGAGGCTGACAGGTCGGTAGTTCCCAGGGTCTTCCTTTCTACCCTTTTTGAAAAGGGGCACAATGTTTCCCTTTTTCCAGTCACTGGGAACTTCCCCTGGCTGCCATGACTCTTCCAATATCATGGAGAGTGGCTTGGCAACTACATCAGCCAGTTCCCTCAGGACTCTGGGATGCATCTCATCAGGACCCATGGACTTCTATACGTTTAGGTTCCTCAGGAGGTCCCGAACCTGGTCTTCACTTACAGCTGGAGGGATTTTACCCTCCTGGTCTCCTTCATGCCATCCATCGACTCGGGAGGGGTAAGGAGAGAGGTTGCCATTGAAGACTGAGGCAAAAATGTTGTTGAGTACCTCAGCTTTCTCCTCATCTGCTGTTACGAGTTTGCCGGTCTCACTCATGAGCGGGGGTACGCTTTCTTTGACCATCTTTTTCCGACTGACATACGTGTAGAAGCCCTTCTTGTTATTTTTCGCATCCCTTGCCAAGTTCAGCTCCAGCTGTGCCTTGGCCTTCCTGACCCCATCCCTACACAACCGGGCAGCTTCCCTATACTCTTCCCAGGAAGCCAGTCCCTGCTCCCACTGCCTGTGCAGTTCCCTCTTCTTCCTTAGTTTGACCAGCATGTCTTGTCTCAGCCATGCCTCCTCTTCCTTCTCTTCTTCTTGGTCAAAGTCAATTGACACATCAGACCTTGGTCCCACCCATTCTATCTGGCTCTACTATGTGCAGGTTCTCCTACAGTGTATTTATCATCTTATCTAAGCACCCTCTGTTTGCAGCTTGAACACTGGTGGCATCACTCACAACAGTCACACGAGTTTAAGCTGCTTCCCTGGGTGGGAGTGAGGGAAGGGATGGTACCAAATGAGAGAATGATAAGCAAGAAAATATTTTACTTGTTGTTTTATTCTTTCCTATGTCCGGTGCCTTGTGCTTGTTGGAGAAACCAGGCTGGGCTCAGGGAAAACTGTGTAAACTCCACAGAGGACGGGGTAGTTCAATCTTGAATGGATTCCTGGTAAAGTTTTGTCTCCTCTGTAGAAGAACTTTGTCGAGACCTTCCACTATGGTTGGAGAATAGAACTGCCAGCCACGCTTTTTACCATGGAGTCACAGATATTTTGGACCTGCAGGTCCACATATGAAACAACTTTGCAGAACAGAAGAGAGAAAATGAACTCGATATTCCACCAGTTTGGGAGGCCAATGACTGCCTGTCTTTGTGGTGTCCCATTGTGCAATATTACTCTTAGAAGTTTACCAAGGGTTGCTTGATTGACAGTGTGTTTATGTTTAAGGTAAGGGCATGAAGTCACCTTTTCCATGCAAAAAGTCTGTGTCACAAGCTAAGAGATCCATAGACGAAGCACCTTTAAAGTTAGTAATGCATTGAGTGTTTGGAGGTGTTTACTCTCACAGGATGCAGACAGTCCCGTAGCTGCAGCCTCTGTGAAGTCGTTCCCTGTGAGTACCATCATAACCTCTGGTGCTATGTAGGTTTAGCTTCTGTTACTTAATCCCTGCACAGATCATGCCCAAGCACTGCCCAGGTCTCAAGAGATCCATGCATCCAAAATCCTGACAGACGCTGATCTAACGAGCTCTTAAAGGTGATCATGGTTGGAGACTCCCTTGTTCTTGCTGCAGCCCATTTCTTCTTGCTCTGCTCATTAGAAAGACAGCATATTATTTTTACCACTTCCTTTTGTCCAAGCAGTAAATAATTGAAGGTATTATCCAGTAGTTATATATAAATATAGCAAAAATTCATCATCTGAGCACTTTACAAGTTCAAGAGACAACTGAAGCCATGGCACTCCCTGTTCTGCTCTAGGCCAAATAGTCCCAATTCTACCTTTGCTCTTATGACATGTTTTCTAGACCTCTAATCATCCTTGGTATTATTGTCTGGACTCTCACCAAGTGGTCCATATTTTGCATTAAATGCACTGTCTAAAGTTGGAAACAATTCTCCAGCTGAGTTCTTGTCAGTCCTGAGCAGTGCAGAAAGGTTTTGCATCCTGTTTAACAGAGAACAGATGCCATCCATTCCAGGGTAATGTTTGCCCTATTTATTTATTTATGGAATAGCAGAAAATTACTGGTTGTTACTCAAGTTATGATCCCATATAATGTCTATGTCCTTCAGAACTGCTTCTTGGCCAGTCCTCCTCCATCCTGGCTCTGTGCAGTTGGCATTACTGCCTTGGTGGAGGAGCTGTACCTGGCCCTGCTGAACTTCATCCTTTTTTTCCCCAGTCCTCTCCTCTGCTGTAGCAGCCCCTTCCAGGTAGGCCTGCAGATGCAGTAAACATGAACTACTGAATTTTCCACGTCATTAATGACTTGAGCTCTTCTGCCCTGACTTCTGAGGAGAGTTGGGATAAAAAGTCTGGAGGAGCAGCTGTGCTTTGCTTTAAGGATCCATTGGCTGCCAGAGATGAGCATTATGGCTGGGGCTGGTCCTGTCACTGCTTACTTATAGCCATGTGGAGGAGGAAAGAATGGATCCTTGTTACTTCAGTTCAGGTGCCTGCTCTCTGCCCCAGTTAACGCTACTCTCAGCAAGGCTGAATACGATCTTTCCTGACAGATGCAGGCCTTCAGCCAGTCCTGCCTGAATTGTTGCTCCCAACAGCCATTTCTGTCCTGCTTCTCCACTCATTTTATCATTGATGGAGTGGCTCATACTTCCTCCACAGCCCCTTAATGGGGTCCCACAAAGCTGCTTTCTCCTTGTCCTTCCCATCTTTGTCCAGCTCATCCACTTCCTCCATTAGGTCAGCCTTAAGGCTGGCTCCACAGGCTTGATTTTCTTCAGTCCAGCCCCAGATCTCCAGATGCCACCCGGACATCTGCTATTGAATGCTCTGGCATCAGCTCAGATTTCTTGTATCCAGCATTTTCCTCCATGTACGTCTTTTTTTCTGCCTTCCTCTTGTGCTAGCACTGTCACTTGGGGCATTAACCCTATGCTCAGCCAGAGCTTATTTCCTCTTACTTCTCAGCTGTCTATTCATGTTGTGCCCAGATCTTTGTTTTCCTTCTTTCAGGTTGCACATATACTTGCTCAGATTGTCATTTCTTGCCTTCATTTCTGTGATCTCTTCTTCTCCACCTTCCCAGTACAAGCATTGCCCTCCTTCAGCTGGGTTAAACCAAGGTGAGAGGATCACTTCTTTGACTGGTATTTTGATAGAAGAAGTGGTGTCCATGAGAACTTCCACATGCATCTCCCATCCCATCAGTGTTCCCTGTCCTTACGCAGGTAGATCCTGTATAGTTTTTTACTCCAGTTCCCAGTCTTTGGGAGAGCCAAGAAAGCCCTGTGGATAGATCTGATGAAGACATAATATACAGCATTGGCACACAGTAATCCTGCTGACACTTCACAGAATCACAGAATCACAGAATAGTAGGGGTTGGAAGGGACCTCTGTGGGTCATCTAGTCCAACCCTCCTGCCGAAGCAGGGTCACCTACAGCAAGCTGCACAGGACCTTGTCCAGGCGGGTCTTGAATATCTCCAGAGAAGGAGACTCCACAACCTCCCTGGGCAGCCTGTTCCAGGGCTCCGTCACCCTCAGAGGGAAGAAGTTCTTCCTCATGTTCAGACGGAACTTCCTGTGCCTCAGTTTGTGCCCATTGCCCCTTGTCCTGTCACTGGGCACCACTGAAAAGACACCACTTCACCCACATCACATCAGCACCTACCCTGGCAATTTCATGCAGGCGGTGAACTAAAGCTCAAAGGATGGTTTGCACTTTCTGCATGTACAGGGCCATCAGCTAAACCTGCCCCTCCAAACACCCCAGCACTTTTAGTTGTGTCAGGTCTTCTTCTCAGCCTGTCTGATATCCTGCATGACCTTGCCCTGTCTGATGAATGTAGCACATTCCCTCTGCTTTTCTCCTTGTTAAGCACACTAGGACCTGTCAGAATTAAAGGTGCTGGAGAAGTACAAGCAGATTATTATCCCATCCAAAGTCATATTAAAAGAACATTAAGATGGATCAGATGAGCATTCAAGAAAAGTAGGTAATAATAAAATATGATACCAGAGAGAAATAGCAGTTAAGTAATTAAAGAGAGGGTTTGCACAAGAGGCAGAAGTAAAGTTATGGGTGCTTCTGGCCTCTAGACCATCCTTTATTTTAATACTGTGCTAACCTTTAGAGGCTGTCAGTGTGTCTAACATTGCACCAGGAAGTGAAGCAAAGGCTTTTCTTCCCCTAAAGAGTTCGCATTTTAGGACATAAAAGCCCAACATTTCCTTAACGTTGAAGAGAGGTGAATTCTTGCAAGATTTATGGCCAGAGGGGATTATTGGGCTAGTCTAGTCTGAACCTCTCTATCGTAGCAGTGAAATAAGTTCCCTCAATGAAATTCCCAGTTGAAGGTTAATAGCTATGCAAGGACTGGAGAAGAAATATCCCATCTTGATTTTAAAATCTCCAACAATGGGAAATTGTTGCAGTGCCTAGGGAGAAAATCTGGGGAAACAGAGAATTGGAATTGTCTTTGAGTATGAACTTTTGTCTTTTCTGTCACAGAAAGGACTGTGTACTGTGTGTATCCTTAGAACCTAGCTTCAGGAACTCTTGGGCTGGCTGGCAGAGGAGATTTCCCCATGGAAAAAGTTCCGTGTTTGAAGATAGTTTTGTTCCACATCAGATTAAGAGCAAGGAACTTTCAGTCTGGGAAAACATGCATCTGATTCAGCTAGTTAGCAAAAACCAGTTCATAGCCTCCTCTGACATATGAAAGCAGAAGTGCTGTCACCTACATTTAACCCACGTTTGGAAAATTTTCTTCATAGGCAGGATAGCTACATCATTTCTAAGAAAAACATTTCTACAGCCCCCATAGCCTGCAGTGAGGACTCCTACTTAAAATTCAGCTTGCTAAGCTGCCATGACCTGGCCCAGCTGCCATTGCCTTTCTCTTTTCCAGTCCTCACGGATTTATTTCTTGCCCTTCTTGCAGACATGCAAAAACCTGCAAGAGAGCCCCTGGCCCCCCCGTCCTGCAGCTGTTCAAGAGGTTTCTGCTCTTACCTTTTTCTTGGTGTTGCCAGACAAGAGCTTCATGTCTTTGGAGCTGTATTCAGGCATATGATGCAAATGTCAAGGGAAGGTGGCAATTCTGAGTGTTATATCTCAGGTCAAACAAAATCACACAACCCCAGAATAGTTTAGGATGCAGGGATCTCTGGAAGTCATCTTGTCCAACCCCCTACTTAGGCAGATCCAGCTAGATCAGATTGCTCTGGGGCTTGCCCAGCTGAGAGCTGGATGTCTCCAAGGATGGTTATTCTGCTTACCTCTGTAGACCCCGGTCCAATATTTGACCTCGTTCATTGTGAAAATGTTTTTTTTCTGCTTTCTAATCCAAGTTGTATCTGTAGCCACTTGTCTCATAAACATGTACCTTCGAGAAGAGTCTGACTCTGTTTGCCGTACCTTCCCATGTGGTGTCTGAAGACAGCAATAAGATCTGCTCTTAGCTTTTACAGTGATTTTAGGAGGAGCTGTACAAAAGATAGGATTAAATGTCTGCTCTAGCTCCTCAGGGTGTATTCGGACAGGGGCTGAGCTTTTTGTAATGGTAGTCAGATAAATACCAAGGGAAAATAGCTGCCTAGCCACAGATGGAAGAATGAGAACAAACATCACTAATAATAGTAAAGGCTCAGATATTTCTGCTAGTTGTAACCAAGACACTTCTTGGTCCAATAATCACTAATCCTCCAAGAGGTGATACTATTTTGAATCTGAGTCTTATACAGAAATACTGGTTGTAGAAAAGTCTGAGTGAGCAAGAACTATTTCTGTTAAAATTGATCAGAAGGATAAACAGAAAGAGATCTGTAACTAAGGTTTTCAACTTCGCAAAAGCAGATTTTGAAAAATAAGGGATTTTTAAAGATACGCAGTATAGCATAAATTTATTATACGTGGTCTAATGACTACCAAAACAGCCATTAGTCTTTTTATAACAAACAAAAGCATTCTGTTACAAGTGCTGCTTTCTGGAAGCTCGCAGTCATTCTTCCTTCTATGGGCTATATTTGCTTTCTGCCTTCAATTAATTTGTCTGAAAAGCTGTTCAAAACCTGTCCCAAGATGTCTTTTCATAAAAATGGAAAAACATTTCTTCTCTCTTTCTAGCTTGCCTTTCTAAGCAACAGTAGTTACCCGTGTAAGTTCTAATTCCATGAGATGATACACTCAGTGACATTTAAACTTCTGTGCCAAATTCAGCCACCTTTGATAAATAAAAGCTGCAGAATTCTTAAGCTTTTATGATTTGCATGAAAATATGTGGACCAGTGGGGCGTACCCCCACACTGAGTTTGTGATGCCGTGGAGGGGAACTGTCTTAAGAGGTTCACCCCTACTAGATATCAAAGAAGTCACTTTACTCCCAGGTACAAACCAGAGGGAACTTACACTTTGACTCCATTGCTCTGATATCTTGTGGGTTTGCTGTTGTTTTTGTTCTCCGTTCTGTTTAAAAAAAGGCAAGAAAAAGATCCATCTGCCAGCAGAGGCTGAGCCTAGCAAGTTTGAATACAGTACTAGAATATTTCAGAAAACTGTACATTTAGGAAAACCAAGGAACCACAGAGTAAAAGTTTTGGAGTCTTCTGCACTGATCACAGTCCAGGATCTGTTATTTCAGTCGGCCTCTTCCAAGGACACTTCATTTGAAGTAGCACAGGCATGGAGGACGTTGATGTAGAGCTGCCTGGGACAGCCCGAAAGCCAGAACCGGTATCTTTGGTAGCTGGCTGATGGCAGCACCTCTCCCCTAAGCCTGCAGAGCCCCATGTGTTACTCGATGGCAAACCCAACTGGAGTGGAAAGCCAGGTGATCGGGGGAAGCAACTGCAGACCGGTTAAGTGAGCATGCACAGTGGGCAGAAAATCAGAAATAAATCTGTGCAACTTAAGGAGAGGAGAAGCTTTGATCAGAGGCAGCCAAAGTGCATTTGTCAGTGGGAAAGCAAACTAAGCTGCTGGGACTCTTCAGATGTGCTGGTAAACCAAGGGGAACACAGAGATGGCTATGGGCTTATGGATTTCCATAGAGCAGTCCGAGAGGCTTCACATCAGAGATTGTTTGCAAACACAAGGCATACAAATGTGTGTGTACATGTAACTGAGCTGCTCTGTGTCTGTTTAGGAGGATCAGAAACAGACAGGGAAAATGTTGCAGTATCCTCTGAAGCTGCCAGGAGGTTTGTTACCGTAGCATGGCTCTGTTTTCTGTTTGGGTCAGATCCAGTTATTTTTCCCTGTAACGGATGTGAGGAGACCACTGAGATCAGGTTTCTCTGATGAAACCGAAGGTGCAGGAGAATGATCTTGGGAGAGAAGAAGCTGGAAAACACATGCTCTGCTTCTCTGATCAGCACAAGGTTGTGTTGCACTTTATGGAGCCTCACTCGTTTGCTCCTGCAGGTGATCCCACCACCACCAAAAGAGCCCAGTGACATTGATCTGCTCCTTGCTTCTTTCCATCCCTCCCAGTTCTGCCTTTCCCCACTTGTGTATCGCCCTCCGTAGGATTTATTACTTCATCCCTCTCCAGGTGATTTCTCTCCAATGGGGGAATGTGACTCTGTCTTTTCTCACCAGGTGATCCTCTGCCCCTATGCACAGTGATCAGAGCAGCACTACCAGCCCTCCCAGGCTACACAGGAGGTTTTCACCTTCTCTGGCTACATCGTGAATGTTCCCAGTTTTTCAGCATGCTCTGCATTTTGGCCTGATTAGGCTGTTTGTTCTGTTGTATTGCAGAGACAGGGAGCGGTGCTTAGGCACAAGAGAGTATGTTCTCTCTGTATCCTGCAAAATAAGAGAAAATTTGCTCAGCTGGAAATGAAACAACCTAGAGTTCAAAACTCAGCTCCACTGACAGCTGTTTTGCATTTTTGTACACTTACCAGCCATCAGCACTGGCCAAGGTCTCTAACCCTAGGTAAATGCCCCTAAGGCACTTCGCTATTTGTGTGCCAGAGATACTGATGAGTCAAAAAGAGGCTGTAGGAGCACATAGAGATCAGGAAAACCATCCAGATCCCTGCAATTCGGCCTGCCTTCACCACGCCTGGGTCAAATATACACCCTTTCAGTCCCCTTTCTCCAACTGTCCTGTGTTATTTGGTTCCCTGAGGTGAAACCCACGAGTCCTCCTAGTCGACACTGGTTGGTAACCCTCTGACACAGCTTCAGATGTAATGAGCGGGCCACAGGATGAATAATTGCCCTTCCCATGATTTCCATCCTATCGGGGGGGAAGGGAGGGATTTTCACCAGATATCTGTCTACCTATAAATGCATTTGGCATAACTGCTGGGACACAGCTGCACTCACGTGTCTGGCTTTAATCTGTTTCCTTTTAAATCACTGTGTCTACATTGCCTTGAGCTGTTTTTCTTCCCTCTTGAAATGTGCAGGGTAGCATCGGGGGTAGGTATCTTCAGTGCGTTGCTCCACTCCCAGACTGCACACCCTCCAGGGCTTTCATGAGATGGTCGCAGGCTGACAGAGGTCAGAGACCTGGGTTCCCACCAACACACTCCCTGACTGCTCTGTCTTTGGAGGATCAGCATGATCTCCAAGCAGCAGCCAGCCATCCCGCACTGCCGCAGCGTGCACCGATCCCAGCGCTCTCTGTTAGGCAGGGATTTGCTGTGCGCGTATTTGCGGCAGTGCAGTGGAAGGCAGATGCCACGTGGCTGAGCCAAATTGCATAGAGAAGGAGATTAAATCGTCACTTGTGGGTCAGCTTTTCCTGCAGAAGGCAGCTTGGTGCCACGGTGCACATCTGGGCTGTTTGCAGATGCAGCAGTTTCAGGCTGCTGCAAGGCACTTTCCTGGAGTTCTCTGCTGAGCTCGCTGCGGGACTTGAGACACAACACGCCAACCGAGAGCTCCCCCAGCCGGGGTCAATCTTGTGCAGAAAGTGGTCCTGTGCAAGGTGGATACTCTTTGCTGTTGCTGATACATTTGTACTCATAGATCAGCACGTTGGCTGTTCCTCCCAGCAGGGTGTGCATGGTGTGTCCAGTGCCGCATGGTGATTTGCAGCATATCACGGACTGGGCTGAATCACAGTGGCTCATGGATCAGCCCTGTGTGTCTTTTGTTTTTTTAATCCCCATACCAGTGCCTCTGTGTCCACCCACTGAGAAATATCTTTCTGTCTGGCTGATCAGCTATGAGGTTCACTAGATCGTGAAAGCAGGCTGACCTGGAAAGATCCAGGATGTGATGATGGTTAAGAACTTAGGCTTGTTTAGGCTTGAGCATTTCCTGACAATGCGATGTCGGGGCTGTGACTGTGAAACAGTAGTGGGCCCTTGCTGGACCACACAAGTGGTAAAGAAAACTTCCCTGTCAGGGAAGTATTTAACTGATGTTAGACGCCCTCAAAGCAAACAGCACACCATGATTTGGAGGAAGACCACATGGCCTGCCCCCGTGAGTGCCCGGAGAGGGGCACTTCTGCTTTCTGAGGAGCCAGGTTTTGCCTTTCTGCTAGAGAAAAAAAGGTAGGGTGAAGGGTATGGGGAACTGAGCAGCAAACACAGTCCTCTCAGATGAGAGTTACCCTAGAGATTAGTATTAGCAAACCCCAGGTTTTAGGTTCAAGGTGGCAGCTCAGTTGTTGCATAACAAACAGATCCCAACCCAGGTGGAGGGTTTCTCACTGGCTTTAAGAGGACATATTTAGAGTAGTTCGCCTGTGGTGACAGCTTGACCAGAGGAGGTTCCTCTGCCAGTTCAAGTGGACAAAGGAAGATGAGCAACAACCCAAGGATCTCAGCTTCTCCTCTGAGCATTGTAAACAAGCCGTCATGCTGGGCACATCACCGAGGCAGGACGCAGCTCTGGATTGCAGATACCTCAAGCGAGTGTCGCAGCGTAGGTGTCTGCATGTGGACTGCGTGTCTAGGCAGTGAAAAATCAAGAGCTTGACTCATGCCCACACAATGATTTCTTAGCGGAAAACATCTCGAGGTAGGTAATTGTGCCCCTAGTCAATACAGTCAGTGGAGCTGGAGAGCTAGACACCTACATTTGCTCAGCTGACTCACTCCTGGGGCTCCGCTGTCAGCATTGACTAGACCTCCATTGATTATACGGGAACACAGATACCCAGCGTGCATCTAGCTGCTACATCTAGATACAGTCTATCTGGACCTGGATTCACCTGTAGTGATACATAAGGCCCTTTCATGCCGCCATAAAGCAGGGCTAGAGATCTTCACTTCCTCCTAGGAATGCTGTAAGGGATACTTGCTTGACTATGAAACACCTAAAGCACTTCAAAGCTAGGTACTCTGCAAATGCTGAGTGTTCACACTATTATACGTAAACTGCAATTCGGAAATGCATGCACCGCATTGAAGAGTAGTAAACAGATGGGAGAAGTTGCCAAGTAAGGCCACGCTGAAGCAGCAAGCAAAAATAAGTGTTAGAGACAGTCTGACATTTTTATAGCGAGACAGACGCAGCCAGGATTTGAAGCATATAGTAATGAAATGAGGTCAAGGAGGTGAGCTGCCTTTTTTCGGCCAAGTTCTGCTGTCGGGCAGTCCCTTCTGTGCTCAGACAGCAAGCGCTCCTCGTTGCTGGCCTGGCTGGGAGTTTTGAAGATAATCACGGTGCAACACAGCTGAAGTGGACAGGGCGGGAAAAGCGATACTGTTTATGATGAGCTGCTGTGTGGGAGAAAAGAGATTTTAAACAGCCTTGAAGTCACTGGGTTACACGAGCATTGGACTGAGTTGAACTGACAACTAGTAATTGCTGAGAGAAAAATGACTCACTAAAAGCCAACAATAATTGTTGTACCTCTAATTAAAATGGATGATTTACAGTCAAATGGAAAACTACAGTCTGGACACAGGGGTTATGCAGGATGTGACGGACAGCCTGCATCCCCAGATGTCTCTCATAGAAGTAGAATTCAAAAGTTGTGCAAGATGTACTCTGGTTTAATTAACTGAAGCACAAAGAAGCTGTGCTGCAAACCTAGGCGGAAACTGGACATGAAGACACCATTCTCCCGGCAAAACACTGAAAGTCCAGTTTGATGCTGCTAACAGCAAAATTCCTCTGACTTCCGAGGAGTCAATATTTGCTCTTTGCCAGTATCCAGCTGGAACTGCTGCTGGAAACTCTCCCATGGGGAGGAAAGAGGGTCTCCACAGAGGAACAGCGAGAGGGAGCAATTCTTGGGGATTGACGTAGTAAATGTCTGACAAGCACTTCTGAAAATTCGTGTGTCTGTCAGAGACATTAAAACTATTTAATGTTGGTGTGATAAAAATGTATGAAATATTTGTCTGGGTTTACACGTGCATGGTTTATAAGGAAAGCTCTTGTATTTTAAGGGATTACATACTTTATTACAGTATATGCTACCTAAGTAGTACTGAGAGCAGTCCGTGTGTGTGTGTGCTATGAGGGAACAGTAAGCAAAATGCAAATGGTTGTTAGTGGTCTTAGGTGTAATTTGGATTAATAGGCATGGTTTGCCTCTTTTTGGCATCCAGCATGATCTTTTCACCTCCATAAAGCCACCTGAAGGCTGTCTGAAATCTGAGCTGACAGCATTGAGGCTCTCTGCATCTGGGAGTGAATGGCTCCACCACGCTTCTGGGGCATCGGAGCTCAAGGGATGTCTCTCTGGTTCCCAGCTCACTTTTTAAACTTGCGCAGGTGATTTCCAATCTCTGTTTGGGGAGGGACAGTTCAGCAGACCTTGGCTCTTAATTTCAAAATGCTGGTCCCGCCCAGCAGCCAGAGGGGTCTGTTAGGGAGCAAGGCACTCAGCATCTCTGGAAGCGGCACCGTCGGTTCAGTGCCGTTTATTTTTAAGTTGGCTTGGCCCTTCAGTTACTGTTACCTTCCCATGGATCTGTTGATAATTGCTTGTTATTGGGTCAATTCTGGTTGTAAAGCACTTGAAGTACAGTTCAAGACCAGTGTGGGACACTCTCTTCCCTGAGACGGTGGTGGCCTCAAGTTCATCCCTCCTTCTCTCTCTCTGTCCTGCAATTTCTTGAAAGTTCCCTTGAGCCCTTGCTTGGTTCACCCTGGACTCAAAATAGTAACAGCCTTAATCCAGGGGATTTCTCTAATCCTGCGGTCGAAGTGGGAGACATGGTGATTGCTCTGGGCGGCAAACCTATTTGTGCAAAGTGTTTCACTCTCTGAGCAGCGTCGTTGAGGAAGGATATCACTGGCAAAGTGACTAAGAGATTTATCTTATTCGTAGGCTTGCCTTGTATTTAAGGAATTTACATTATTGAGATTTTTTAAAATTTGAGTTGGCTGAATCTGTCCTTCTTCCAGCAGTGTCACAGATACTGAAGGCTTGTTGTTTCTCTTCTGATTTGTGCTTTCTAGCACCAACACATCACTCCCATTGCTTTCTCTGTTGCTTTTCCACATTTGTTTTCAAATGCCAGGAGCAGCACAGCCTACCTCAAGTCCCTAAGAGATTATCATCAAATGAGTCAGTGTTAAGACATTTTCCCAGATATTCAGCCTTTTTTTTCTTTTGCTTAACTAATTTCTTCCTGATTTATCTGGTTAATACTGTTGGGAAGGATTAAGAGGGACACTGGCACGTCCAGATATTTATAATAAAGAAGAGTTAAATCTCCTTGAAACTTCACAGTCAGAGATCCCCTCTAGAGAGGGAGCTGGGCCAGACTGTAGGATGGAGATAGATATTTCTGTGCATCTCGCCTGAGAGAAAACCCTCGGCAGGACAGGCCTCAGGCAGCCCTTACCCCAGCTGAGGTTGGGGATGCCAGCGCAAGGCACCCAGCTTGCAACGCTGAGGGAAGCCCTGGTATGCCTTTGCTCTGCTAGGACTGTGTATTCAGCCAGACTACCTGGGAAACTGTATCAGCAAAATCTCACTCTTTTCTGCTAATGAAGACTGTCACCTTGCTGGGGGGCTTCAGAGAGGTGACAGGGTTGGGTTGGATGAGGAGTGGGGATGGCAGGCTTGGGCTGGCACAAACGAGTTTTTCTGGGGAATGACTGCGTGGAACAAGACATGCAATGCTGGAAGGCAAAATGTCCATAGTGAGCAAAGTCAGGCTAAAGTCAGTTCAGAAACTGCGTGTCCTCCCAGCACGGTGTCTCCCTGCTCAGCTGTTGAACCAGGAGCAGCAGGGATATTCCCTGGGGAAAAAAAACAGGTGTCATGGAAGTTGAAGGAGAGGAGGTGGGTGTCACTGAAAGAAGGCAAAGTCTAATCTACAGACTTTCCTCAGTGTAAAGGTGACTTTCTGGTCTCTTGGTGGTACGCATTCGTGAGCCAATCTAAGCCCATGCAGCTATAACGAGCAGCAGCCTCGGCTCTGCACTTCCACCCTTTCCGAGCTCCAGCATCAGTGACCACACAGCCAGGGATGAGAATTAACTTTTTTAAAAATTTTGATTGGCTTTCAGTGGGCTCAGTTCCACGACCTGACCACCCAGTCACCAGCACAGCACCGGCGGAGGGGCATGGTGGTGCGCCCGGGCGGGCGAGGGGAAAGGGGAGATGGTAACGTGGACTTAGGCATAAACTGTGCATGGAGTTGCATCCCGATGCCAAGAATTTATCAACTCCCTTCTAGCAACAATGAAGTATAAGGCATTTGAAGATATACCACAGCAATTTCAAGGGGATTATTCTAAATTCAGCCCAGTGAGATAAAACATAATTTGGGCTCAGCTCTTCAAGAAAACAAGCTACCTGCCTGGTCTGACATCTGAATATCTGTCCCAGGAGGGAGTCCCTTTTACCTCTGTAAAAGGAAAAAGAAAATCAGGGGCACTTTTAAGTATGGAGCCATGCCATTTTCAGTCTCATGTACTTTGCAGTTTTTCTCAAGTGACACTGAAGTCGTTCCCATATCAGGGATGCAGTATCTTCTGGCCAGCCTGGGAAGAAGGGCTGTACTGGGGCTGTATGTGGTGGTTGCAGGCTGCAGTTTCAGAGATTTCTTTCTTAGCACCCACAGACCCCTCAGTACAAAAGAGAGACTGACGAGCCGGGCCAGTCCAGTGGGGGCTGCTAAAACGGTGAAGGGACAGAAGCACATGATGTGTGAGGAGAGGTTTCGGGAGCTGGACTTGTTCAGTCTGGCAACAAGAAGTTGAAAGGGGAAATCTGCTGCCTTCTGAAACTTAGAGTAGATTATAGAGACTGCAGAGCCAAAGAGGCACAGCAAAAGGCAAGAGGCAATGGCACAAGTCGCAGCAAGGGAAATGCTCGTTGAACATACAGAAATAAACTTTCATAAGGTAAGCAGTGCAGCCCTGAGACAAGGGCCCAGAGATATGGCAGGATCTCAGTCATCGGAGATCTTCAAGGTTCAGCTAAACAAAGCCCTGAGCAACCTTGAAGTTAGCTCTGGTGTGAGCCGGAGGTGGGACTAAAGAAATCCAGAGACCTCTCCCAAACTAAATTCTGCGACCCTACAAAAACCACAGGCTGAGGGAACTGAGAAGTGGTTGCCATGTCACTGCTCATACGATTTAGACTTATTGTTCTGGAGAGGAGAAGGGTGTTGCGGGGGGTGAGAAGACTTTTACACATGCAGAGATGTGCGCCCACCCACTCGCCTGCCTCCAGACACGAATGTGCCTGCAGCCGTCTCA
This sequence comes from Opisthocomus hoazin, assembly GCF_030867145.1. Lineage (NCBI taxonomy): Eukaryota > Metazoa > Chordata > Aves > Opisthocomiformes > Opisthocomidae > Opisthocomus > Opisthocomus hoazin. Next base: position 17,283,566 of record NC_134422.1, on the reverse strand, counting down.
GTGGTGTCCCGACTTCTGTCTTCTTGACCTTTAAATGCCTGAGCTGGCCCAGCATGAGATCCTGCCCTAATGAGCATAGCAAAACCACAGCCTCTTGGGCCAGTGGCAGCAGTCGGTGCATCTCTGGTGCCGAGGAGGTGCCTGCGCCCGGCTTCCCACTCGTGTTGGGGGGGGTTGCTGTTGCCATCTTTAACTGCTGCACTTTTAAAATCAAATTACTTTAGAACGAGTGAAAATTGGAGCTGGAAAGGGCTAGTTAGACCTGCTGTGTGCCCACCACCTGCCTTACCTGTACCTCTAACATTCCCCCTGCCCTATCTCCTGCATAACCCCCAATCTCCTTTATCATCCTGCTTCTCTCCATCCCGTGGCCCACAGCCAGTTCCCCACTACCCACTTTTCTCCTTGTTTCCAAGCATGGCTCTCCTGCCTTTTCCCTCCTCTCTCCCTCAGACCTGGTGCTCAGACCTGGACAGAAGGTCCCTTCCATGCTCCTTAGGGATGGCAGCAGAGCGGGACCAGGGCTGGAGCCACGCCTCAGGGTCCACATAGCTCCCATGGTGAGATCACCCTCCGGTGAGCATAAGGCTGTATTTAATGCCTCTCTCTCCCGATCCCCTCCATCCCAGCAGAGATGGAAATTGTTTCCTCTGAGCCTGTCTCACCTATGGGACCCTGGAGTGCCTGGACAAACTGTGTGCCCATGCCCGTCCCAGCACTGGTGCTGCCCTTTCTCCATCAGGGAGCAAGGAGGGAAAAGCATCCAGGAATGAGAAAGCACTTCTTTGACCAACCTGGTTTACTGCAGGTTATCCCAGGTCCCTCCAGTGCAGCATCAGACCCCTGCTCCCCAGGTCATCAAGCCCTTTACCCTCACTATTATTCCCCAGTCTGTGTCACTGGGTCATCCCAGTTCTCCATCCCTGAGGACTGTCACCTCAGATCTACACTTGGAAGTACCCCTCTTACACCCCCATTTCCCAGAGCCCTTCTGAGCTCAGTACTGCCAACTTATCACGCTTGTGACTGTCCTTACACAAGGCTCTTTCTCCTCTGGCACATCCCCATCACCTGTGCATCCACTCCTCTCCCAGCAGCTCTTCCAGCCCGCCCTCCAGAAATGGTCCTCCCAGGTCCCCCTCTTCATCTTCACCTTCCTCCCTAGCAGGAGCGTGGGAGGAGAAGGCAGGCAAAACCCCTTCCTGCAGAGTGGGCGTGCTTAATTTTGTGTTTGTTGTCAGTGCCGTCTGCCTAGTCACTGCTTAATGGAGTTCATTTGTGACATTCAAAGAAAGAATCACTGCAGCGCCTTCTTTCAAGGGAAAATACATTTTCTGTTCACCCGTGGATGCTGGTTTCTGTCTGTGAGGTTCAGCTACCAAAAGGTTTGAGTGTGGTCACCTGAAGCATGCTTTGAAATGCTGCTTATTTTCTCCCTCAAGGGAGTGGGTGAAAGGATTTTATTCTGGTCCTGTTTTGCCAAGGAAGAAAGTGATGCCAAACTGCAGCCTGCCCAGGGAGGAGCTGGGCAAAGAGGAGCTCTCTGGAAAGGCAGCATGGGCTCAGCCGGCCAGGTCCAGCCATCACAGGCAACCCCGTATCTCCTGAGAGAATTTGTTCCCTCCCTCCTCTTGCTGGGCACAGACCCTGAGCATCCCTGTGCTGGGGATGGCTTGGAAATCTCAACTGATTTCTAGCCTGCCCACAAATCCGGGCTACTTGAGACCCATTTGGTTTTATATCTACAAAGTCCTTTATTTAATCAAATTCAGGCCTTCAGCCTCCTCGATACGCTCTAAAGTGTGAAACAGTTGATTGATATTACTTTAAATTGTTATTAGTTTCCTCTTTTAAAATTTCCTTCTCCTACGCTGTCTGAGTTTGGGTCAGGCGCCACGACCAACATGCCTGTCTCGGGACAGGGGCAGCTTTCCCAGCCATGGGTGGTTTGGTACCAAATCCCAGGTTTGCAGAGGAGCCATTTTCCTGATTTTGGCGTGGGGTTCGACTCTTACTCAAGCCGCTGTGAAAGGAGAGGCATTAGGCAACGGCTACGAGGTCTCTGGAGAGCCAGACCCGAGCAGAAGTGTGAAATGTCACTGTGTCAGCGGGTGAGAAGGAAGAAAGTGTGTTAATGCTTTCGAGAAGCACCGTCAGGCCGCAGACTTCATTTCTCAGCCATCCACCTCACCACCCTCTTCAGCAAACCGCAGATAGTAACACCTCCCTCCATCCCTCCACCCCCCCTTCCTCCCGGGAGCTGGGAGGCAAAACTAACTATCGCAAAGCCTGCTGGGCGCAGGAAACAAAGAGTCCAAAGGGCCTATGAAAAAGCCTTTCCACGATGCAAATTCTCACTTGTGACGTATTTTGGGCTTTTCATAGAATTAAAAATAAAGCGAGACCAGCCGCCTCCCAGCGCTCGGAGCTGGCTGTGTGTGCAAGGCGGATTTTGGCTCAGAACAGGCGCTGCTCTCCACGGCGCGAGCGACTTGGAGCAGTGAGCCCAGCCTTGCATTGTGCTTTTAGTGCAAAAGGATGAATTTCGGGGCTCACTGCAAAGGAGCGGTGCTGCCTTCCCCTGCCACTGTGGTCCGACCTTCGTTATGGCAGAGCATGCTTCCAAGAGCAATTAGGCAGAACAAGTTTTATTCTCTCCAAGAGTGAGAGCTCTCTCTTGATGAGATCGCTTCTCGCTGCTCAAATGTGGCTTAGCTCAGGAATTTGCTGTGGTTTTTGAAGGGGTGCTGCCAGGCAGGGTGGGACCAACAGGTTTTGTTAGAAAGACGATGAATGCGAAGCCGAGGAGGGACATACGGGCAAGTTAAAGCACGGCATGGTGGGAAGGAAGGATGGTGCCAAGATGAAACCTCTCGCCTGGCACTTGGAAATCTGTGGTTTAAATCCAGAGACCTCCCGTGTGTCCTCCAGCGAGGCTCTGCCCACACACCTGGATGCTGGGGACACTGTGGAGTCCCTTCTCCCCAGGGAGATGGCCGAGGTAAAGGCATCGGCAATTGCACAGCCCTCAGACGGTATGAGAAAAGGAGACACAGGCGCAGATGCCCGAGATAGCTGCTATTAACCTTGCCTCATTTTATATATTTTTACAGCTGCAGCAGATGTCTCTGTGTCTCCCTGGAGGGACATTAGGTACTTACAGCCCTTTCAGCTCAGACAGAGCTGCCTAGAGGAGCTGATGGCTTTGGCCCCAGCTCTGCGAGGCTCCCTCCTTGCGGGCAGGCTGATTGAAGTCCGTCAAATTGTCCCTGCCCTGAAAGGGACTTGTCTGCGAGAGCACGGCTGGGTTTCGGCAGCTGGGTCAGCGCTGGCAGCCGTTCACCCAGGTCTTAATTGCAAGCTCAGGACGTAAATAAGGCAGAGGATGAATAAGAAAGGATATGCTGGGAAGCCCCACAAGAGGAAATAAGGCTATTATTATTGATTAATAAAGATAATAACAATAGTAGTTATCGACTCGATCTTGCAGCGTCGGGTGCACCAGCCATGTTGTGCTAATGCAGGAGAAGCGAGAGGTGCGGCAACCCCTGCACGCCTGTCACACAGCTCGTTTGCTCTCGCCGACCTGAACCAGAGAGAGCACGTTTGTAAAATGCAGCCGGAATATCATAAGCTGAAGTGACCCATAGGATTTTCCTACTATAGTCACCTGGGGAGCTGCTGGCCGCAGTAGTCCAGAAGTATTTTACTGTGGCTTCAGCCTGTAGGGTGGTGGCATTGCTGAAAATGTGCTGAATTTCAGGAGCTTTGGAGCTGGCTGGAAGAGTCTTGCAGAAGATGGAGAGGAATTGGGTTTCAGTTTCAGGGCAGTGCTGCCTCCCAGTCCTGGGCTCTGCAGCAAACTGGTGTCCTCCTTTAGGCCCTTGCCAAGAGAGTGCTGGGTGCAGAGAAACCCATCACCCACCCTCCTGGAGAGCTCTGCACATATTCATGGGGTGGAAGAAGACACCTGTGATTTTCACTTGTGGTGTAGCATCTCTGCTGTGGCCCAAAATGATTTTTTTTTTCCCCTCAAAGATTATTTTCCTTGTTCTTTCCCAGCTGCCTGATGCTTGCCTGGCCCTGGCCAGGGCTCTCCCTTTGCAGCGCATGGGCGTTGTCTGAGCATCACATCTCCGGGCACCCTGGGTGGTGGGTTAGCCTGGCTTTGAGCAGGGACTTGAAGCAGCCAGGAGCAGGACAGCCCTGACTGGCAGCTCTGCCAACTCCCCCCCGGCTCTCCATCCCACAGACAGCCCCAGCACGGGCTGCTGGGCCCAGTCCTGCCTCTCTGCTCTGCCTCCTCGTGCCCTCACTGGCTTGGCTTGCAAAACGCCAGTAGCTACATGGAGATCCTCTCGTCAGAGCAAAGGGGCATTTCCCAGCTTCTGGAGTTGCTTAATAGTTTGCTGTAGTAGGTTTGGTTACTGGAGAGCCGGTGTCCCTGGCACATCCCATCTCTCTGCAGTTTCCAGCTGCTCCCATCACCCCACTTGTGCCTTGTTATCCCTCTGTATATGAAATACAAAAGCGAGTAGCTAGCTCTGACAAGAACTACGATGCTTAGCGTGTTAAAGATCGCACAGCACCTGGGTAGATTTGGATGAAAGCACGTGCAAAATGGTTCCACATTTTTATTAAATGCATTTTCTACTAGTCATACCATGCTGCCTCCTCAAAGCCTCCAAGTCCCTTGCAGATGAGGTGGAAACCTCGAACTGAGGAGCCGAGCCAGCCACAGGGACCCACTGGTGACAGAGCCATCCCCGGGCTCACCATAGCTTCCCGTGCTCAGGGCTGGCACAGGGGTCACCCTGGAAATGCCGTGTGGTGGGACATATAACTCCCACTCCCACTCAGCATGCGCAGCTGGACCCCCAGCCATCACGTCAAGGCAAGGGATGCTCTCCACAGAGCTAAACACTACACGTACTTGTCCTCTGCTTCATGGCCCCTTTGCAAGGCAGGTGGCTTTCCATTGGGTAAAGTGCTGCCAGGATGCTGCAGCAGCTGCTAGCTTGGAAAGCAAATTACAAATGGCCCGAGTGAGAAAGTGCAGAGCTCAGGTAATCCTCACCCACAGGGGCTGTGGGGTGGACACAGCCCTGACCCAGGTAAGAGGCTTATGTGTGTTACGGCGAGCGCATGTCATGCTGAACAGGAGCAGCTCATGTTTGCTTTGTCCTCTCACCCTCTAAACCTGATTTAGGGTGGCCTCGTCGATGAGGAAACCTGCTTATTTCCCATTCCTGCAGTCTGCTTCAAATCACCCCGCTGGCCGCCCTGCTCGTGCGCGGGGGGGTGTGTGCGTCGGGGGGCGTTAAGCCCTTTAGAGCATGAGATGTGGTAGCTCTCCCTGCAAGAGGTGAGCTGGGGCTGCAGAGGGAGATGGAATTAATTGCACCAGCAGTAGAAATTGAGTGACAGTCAGCATCGTGGCGGTGAGGAGGTGAGTCCGCAAAGGGGTGAGCTTTATCAACAAGCTGGGAATCGGCTTAATCAGGAGAGGTTTTCTTCAGCTGGTAGCTGGGCAGAAAAGACGTCTGAAGGCATTAGAGCCTGAGGGTGCCTGCCAGGTTTGGAGGTGTGCGGGGGGCACACTGCAGCTGGTGGGGTGCCAGCCTGGGCTCCCTGCAGGTGCAGAGGAGGAGGGCTCATGGGAGAGCAGCCTGGACGCGCTGCATGAGAAAACTGGTTTGATGTGACCATAGGAAAATGGCCACAGAGACATCCCTGGGAATGTGGACTGTGAGGGCTTGGGACTGGTCTGAAATATCACATTTAAAAGTGAGTTTTGGAGGTAGCAATTTTCAGAGACAGCTGCCCCTGGCAGCTGGGTCAGCGGATCAGGGGCCTTTAGCTGCTCATCCTGTGTGAGATTCGGGCTGGCATTTCTGGTCCCAGAGCATAAAGCTACTGTGAGTCCGCTGTGCCAGGGCAAGGTGAAGCACAGTGCCAGTCAAAGTTATTTTTGCTGTGCCGTAGGCAACACTGATGGCTGATCTCCAACCCACTAGCTCACTGTGGAAGACTTTATTAAACATCTCCATAACACCAAACCCACGTTCTACAATATACTGATTCAGAGTCCTCACTAGGGCCAGGTCCTCAATGACTCCAACTTGGTGCCTTTCCCTCCTCGGTGCCACGGAGAGGTTTTACTGCATGTGTCGGAGATGTGACCACCCAGGCGGATCAGTCCAAGGCTGATAGTCACCGTAATGACAAATTACCCCATGGCTCTGCCTTTTGTTACAGGGCTATCACCACCATGTCCATGACATGCAGACAAATCATTCTGCCCAGCGATAGCACACAGCCTCCTCCGGAATGACCACTGGTTACTCATGCACAGAAGCACTATGTGCTGGCTCACTGCACCAGGAGTGTCAGCTCCAGCTGCCGCTTCAAAATGCAAGAAAGGGGTGACTGAGACCTGCATCGTGCCGTAGCTGAGTGGGGCTGAGCCTCTAGATGGGCAAAATTGTCCCTGTCCATCTATGGAGAGCAGAGCTGCTCAGAGTCTCTGCTGAGCACAAGGAAGAACCAGGACTTCCACCCTTGCGTGAAGTCATTTGAGCTGATCTCAGTGGGAGGCTGGACTGGGCAGCAGGTCCCCTCAGCCCGGTATTCCGCTCATAGCTGATTCACTGCCTGACATGGGAAAATGAACTAGGGCTTGTCTGCACCGGAAAATTTCCCCCTGCGCTAATCTGGTCTGGCAGGGGAGGCAGAGTGAGGTGCCAAAATGCTTTTTTTTTTTTCTTATCCTTTTCATCCTCTTTTTAAATAGCAGTTCAGCTGATGGGCAAAACACAGTCTAGAGTAGCATTTCGGGCAGCAGAAAATTAGTTTAGCTTTTACCCTCATTAGCTGATTGCCAGTAATTAAAATTTTGTCATTAACTACAGATGTTTAGGGCCTGGAAGAGAAGTTTGGGTGTCTCCACATTATCTCTCAGAAATGCACTGATTATCTCCACTTAATTGGCTGACTGTGCCTCAGTTTCCTTATTGCTAAGGGGGAAAAAAGGTTATAATGACTCCCCCCCATCCTCTACTTTACATCCCAGCCTATAAGGGCTGTCAAAGAAGAACCTGCTGCCTTTAGATATCGGTCTTTTTAGGAAGCTCAGCAACAGGAAATGCAGTTTTTCACTCTCTTTAACTTGCCAGCCCTTCCCTTTAATGAGCCTCGTTGTCCAATAGATCATAATCTCCTTGGCATTAAGTGACTCTCAGTTGTGTCCTGGAGCTTTATTCAAACTATTATCTTCAAATAAGCATGGATGCCCACAAGTGCATTCGTGCCTGTTTTCTGATGGCACCTGGTTCTTTAGCAGCTGGTTATGCTAAGGTGTCTTAAAGAACCATAGCTGGGACACAGGTGGACCATCCCACCCGAAAGAGCCTGCTCCTGGTCTGAAAAGGCAGGCATAGCCCAGCACTTGAGTCCCAAACCCAGGGGCAACTGAGGACGGCTCACACTCGTTCGTGTCACTTCTGTTCACTTCTTCCATGCACAGGAGCAATGCATCCCCCTGAGAAAGAAATTTAGCAAAGGAGGCAGGAGACCTGCATGGTTAAACAAGGAGCTTCTAGCGGAGATCAGGCAGAAGAGAAAGGTGCATGGCATGTGGAAAGAGGGACAGGCCACTTGGGAAGAGTACAGAAACATAGTGAGAGCATGCAGGGATGCGACGAGGAAGGCCAAGGCTCACCTGGAATTGAAGCTGGCAAGGGATGTCAAAAACAACAAGAAGGGCTTCTTCAACTACATCAGCAGCAAAAGGAAGGCTAGGGACAACGTGGGGCCGCTGCTGAATGAGGCGGGTGTCCTGGTGACGGAGGATGCGGAGAAGGCAGAGCTACTGAATGCCTTCTTTGCTTCAGTCTTCAGTGCTAAGACTGGCCCTCAGGAATCCCAGGCCCCGGAGGTAAGAGAAGAAGCCTACAGAGAGGACGACTTTCCCTTGGTCGAGGAGGACTGTGTGAGGGATCGCTTAAGCGATCTGGATGTCCACAAATCCATGGGCCCCGACGGAATGCACCCACGAGTGCTGAGGGAGCTGGCGGATGTCATTGCTGAGCCACTCTCCATCATCTTTGAGAGGTCCTGGAGGACTGGAGAGGTGCCCGAGGACTGGAGAAAGGCCAATGTCACTCCAATCTTCAAAAAGGGCAAGAAGGAGGACCCAGGGAACTACAGGCCGGTCAGCCTCACCTCCATCCCGGGAAAGGTGATGGAGCAGCTTATCCTGGAGGCCATCATGAAGCAAGTGGAAGAAAAGAAGGTTATCAGGAGTAGTCAGCATGGATTCACCAAGGGGAAATCATGCCTGACCAATCTGATAGCTTTCTATGATGACATGACTGGCTGGGTAGACGAAGGGAGAGCTGTGGATGTTATCTACCTTGACTTCAGCAAGGCTTTCGACACAGTCTCCCATGATATCCTCCTGGGGAAGCTGAGGAAGTGTGGGCTGGATGAGTGGTCGGTGAAGTGGATAGAGAACTGGCTGAATGGCAGAACTCAGAGGGTTGTCATCAGGGGCGCTGAGTCTAGTTGGAGGCTGGTGACAAGTGGTGTCCCTCAGGGGTCAGTACTGGGCCCAGTCTTGTTTAACTTCTTCATCAACGACCTGGATGAAGAGTTAGAATGTACCCTCAGCAAGTTTGCTGACGACACCAAACTGGGAGGTGTGGTAGATACACCGGAAGGCTGTGCTGCCATTCAGCGTGACCTGGATAGGCTGGAGAGCTGGGCAGAGAGGAACCTGATGAGGTTCAACAAGGGCAAGTGCAGGGTCCTGCACCTGGGGAGGAACAACCTCATGCACCAGTACAGGCTTGGGGTGGACCTGCTGGAGAGCAGCTCTGCGGAGAGGGACCTGGGTGTCCTGGTGGACGACAGGTTAACTATGAGCCAGCAGTGTGCCCTGGCTGCCAAGAAGGCCAATGGGATCCTGGGGTGCATCAAGAAGAGTGTGGCCAGCAGGACAAGGGAGGTTCTCCTTCCCCTCTACACTACCCTGGTGAGGCCTCATCTGGAGTACTGTGTCCAGTTCTGGGCTCCCCAGTTCAAGAAGGATGAAGAGCTACTGGAGAGAGTCCAGCGGAGGGCTACAAGGATGGTGAGGGGACTGGAGCATCTCCACTACGAGGAGAGGTTGAGGGAACTGGGCTTGTTCAGCCTGAAGAAGAGAAGGCTGCGAGGGGACCTTATAAATGCCTACAAATATCTGAAGGGTGGGTGTCAGGAGGATGGGGCCAAGCTCTTTTCAGTGGTGCCCAGTGACAGGACAAGGGGTAATGGGCACAAACTGAGGCACAGGAAGTTCCGTCTGAACATGAGGAGGAACTTCTTCTCTCTGAGGGTGACGGAGCACTGGAACAGGCTGCCCAGGGAGGTTGTGGAGTCTCCTTCTCTGGAGATATTCAAGACCCGCCTGGACAAGGTCCTGTGCAGCCTGCTGTAGGTGACCCTGCTTCGGCGGGGGGGTTGGACTAGATGACCCACAGAGGTCCCTTCCAACCCCTACTATTCTGTGATTCTGTGATTCTGTGATTCTGTGTCATACTCAGGCCTTCTCCCTCTTTGACAAGCTTCAGTATCTGCCTGGGTTTCAGACCAAATCCTTCCATAATTCTTGTTTTCTCACTAAAAAAAATGCATTTACATAGCAACCTCTTCTAGAGACATAACCCCATAGTAGCAAATCCGTGTGTGCAGCCTTGCATTTCAGAGCAACAATGTAATGGGAAATAAAGCCATGTGGAGTTTCATCAGGAGAGCTAAAAGAGAGCTCCCTTTCCCCTATCCCCGCTCCTCCTGCCCAGGACACTGAACATGGCCCCAGCAACGTAACGTGGTTGTGGCTCTCCTCTCTTTCTATTTCCGCTGCAGCTGTGGCAGCCCCAGAAAATATGAAAGGCAGCAGCACTCCGTGCAAAAATGTGTTTCCAGGAGGCTGCCTTAAGTGTCACTGAGTGAACAGGGAGCCTGGCTAGGTAGGAAGAACTGGAAAATTATGCACAATACCCTGCCAGTTTCCCTTTGAAAGTCTTTCCTGTTTATCTCCCCAGCACACCCCTCTCTCGTCCCTCCTGCTGCTGCTGGGAACCTCAGCGCTCTCTGCTCACCAGCAGTTCCTCCTCCTTTGCCTACGTAGCAATTGCCACCTTTTGATGCTCTTTCTCCAAGCAGGAGGGTGCAAAGCAGAGCTTGACAACAGAATTCAAAGGGGGGTCAAGCAGGGCCGCTTTCTCGCTGCTGCTGTGACTCTGAATCTCTTTCTGGTGGCCCAGTGTATAGGGTTGTACAGCAGTGCCTCTCCCAGGTATAGCCACAGTCTCTGCAGGTTGAGACAAAGGCTCTGGCTGTATCTGGAGAGAATGGCAGTCTTCGATAGGAGGGAATATAGGTTTTCAGCAGAGCTAAAGGCGGCTGGGTGGTTTCTGGTTCACACAGCCAGCCTGGAGCTCAGCTGCTCTCTGCATGAGCAGAGTGAGTTTGCGTGTGCCGGCAAAATGCACATCGATGCACCCTCACACACCAACCCCTCCTGTGTGGCAGCTGTGGCTGCCAATGCAGTCCCCGCCGTATTTATATCCCAGCAGTGCCCAAGCCACACTGTTAATAGGTGTCAGCATCAGGACAAGCAGATTTGGTCCCCGGGAAGAGCTCATCTGAAGGATAGGGGCACGAGGGCATTGCAGTATCCAGGCTGTGGCTGCTCAAGCACAGAATGGGAGTATTGGTGCTGGAGTCTGGGGACAGGCTGTTGTGCTGAGGGCAGGAGGCAGGAGAAATGGAGTTCATGCAGTAATACCCAGCGCTTGTGTTTTCTTGCCCTTACGCCTGCTTAGTTTCCTCTCCTCCTCCGAGGACGTCACCTGCTGAGTGTTTGGCCCCACTTTTCTGCGTGGCGTGCCCCAGATTTGCACAGATGAATTCAGGCATGGCTGAAAACCCCTGAGGCAGCACTGGGAAACCATGACACTGCAGAGAGTGGTATCCTAGGCACAGCCGAGACAAGGGGATAACTGGGCATCCAGATAAATCTGAGGAGAGGTCCAAGTATCAGCCTCACATGGGCCAGAAGCCATGTCACAGCCACGTGTTACTCTGGGTTGTTACAAAGGAATGGGACCCCAGTGGCTGTCCAGGCTGTCACTGCTAACTCATTGCACACAGCACATAGCGTGTGTTGGCAGCTGCGTGTCTCAGAGCGCTCTGTGCTCCCATCATCCTGGGCAGGCTAGGGGCATGGTACAGTCACACCCGATCTTGTGTCAGAGCAATGACCCTGTTGGGATGACTTGTAACTCCCAGTGGTTGTATTAGCTCTTTCTGGACCCATTGATCAGCTCTCCAGCTCTGCCCTGTGAGCACCATCCCACTGGAGTGGCTTTGCACAAGGCAGGAATCCCCTGAATTTCCTTCTCCTCTTGGCAGACGGGCTTTCCGCATGTAGTAAAATCTCCAAACACCTACGGTATCCCTGCAGAGGGAAAACTTCCAGTCTCTCTTTTGGTGAATTCTCTGGCTTCCCTGCTCCTCAGCACACAACCCAGTCGCCCCAGGATGAAATATCTCCAGTTTGCATGTGGAGAGGGAACTCCAGAGGACCCTGGAAAACTCTTCCTGCTAGTTAGGTGTTCTCAGGACGGGAGGATCCTCCACCAACAGCCTCAGCAAACATTGTCTCCAGTGCTGGCAACCCGGTCCTAGCTCTGTGGTTTCCAGGAGGAAAAGACCCTGGGGCTTCAGTGGAGGTCTTGAAGAAAAGGACAAATGAAGCAAGGCTTATCAAGACTGGTTTCCTCTGTGCCTTGCAGTCAAATTCTCTGGTGCTTAATCATGTGAACTGAAGCAATTTCCAGGACACCAGGGCATTTCTGACACTTTTCTTTGTGTTCTCTCTATCTTGTGTGGATACTCTACTCCAGAGTCTAGTGAGTCAGTCCATTGATTTTTCTACATTGGTGGTTTTTAATAAGGTTTCTCTTTTCTATGCATTCCCCTATTTTCAAGAAACATAAGCAAATTTGTTATCTTGGAGCTCTCCGACCCTTGCCAAATTTGGCTGAAAGTGGCCAATGACTTAAAAATGAGTTATTGGGTGGTATGCACAGACCCACATATTACCAGCAATGTGGTCTCCTAAGCGCTACTCCCATTATAAACCACGCTAAACAGAGGAAGAGCAAAATCTTGTTGGGACTCTGTGATATCTGATGAGATGGGGAAAGTCCTGATGGGGGAAGATGTGACACTAGAGATGACAGTGATGAGAGAGCAGAGGTGAGGTAGCCCTGACTGTGCAGGAGAGATAGAAGAATGAAATTCAGCAGTGCATGACGCTGCTGAAATAGAATAGAATAAAATCATTTAGATTGGAAAGTACCTTTAAGATCATCAAGCCCAACCACAAACCTAAGGCTGCCAATTCCACCACTCTACCATATCACTAAGTGCCACATCTACACGTCTTTTAAATGCCTCCAGGGATGGTGAGTCAATCACTTCCCTGGGCAGCCTGTTCCAGTGCTTGATAACCCTTTCAGTGAAGAAATTTTTTCCTAATATCCAATCTGAACCTCCCCTGGTGCAACTTGAGGCCGTTTCCTCTTGTCCTATTGCCTGTTACTCGGGAGAAGAGACAGACACCCACCTCACTATAACCTCCTTGCAGGTAGTTGTAGAGAGTGAGAAGGTCTCCCTTCAGCCTCCTTTTCTCCAGACTAAACAATCTCAAATGATGAGGTGTATCTGACATGATGTATGCTGGCCAAAAGGTGCGCTGGGATAATCTGAAAGACTGCAGTTCTGGCCAAAGGCTGATATTTCATGTGTGACTGAGCACTGGTTTGAATGCCTCTGTGCTAAGATCCTGTGGATGTCCTGAAGTTCAGGCTAGAGAACTGGACAGCTGAGAAAGCTGGGGCAGGGCAGGAACGGGTGCATGTGCTTCTGCATGCATTAGTGCACAAGTGCATCTTGCCCTGGGGAAGGCCTTAAGGGCTGGGCTGCCAAAGTGTCTCAAAGGGTTTGGACAAGAAGGTCTCTGGCAGGTGCTCAGAGTGCCAAGGAGAATGGAAGATGCCTGTGGGACATGTCATTGCCACAACGGTGGTAACTAGGAGAGAAAGTCCTCGATTGTCTCGACAGCACGCGTGTGGCCCTTTGGTCTCCAGATGGATGCCAGCAAGGCCTTTTTGCTTGTGGGAACTTTTTCAATTATTCAGAGTGTAGCAGCTTGTCTAGAACAACTGCTTCCAGGTGAGGGATAGAGAGGCATCTGAGACCCGGCGTGAGCGTGAGATCGCAGAGATGCTCCCCACACCCCAGCGAGAAGGAAAATGGGGAGAAACACGTTCCAAACTGGGAGCCAGATGTTCTGGCTGGGTTGAGACAGATTTTCAGCCTCTGAGCAGATGCAGGGGAGAGGCAGGGACCATCTGCACCCAAGAGATGTGGGGAGAAAACAGTGCGAGAAGAGAGCGTGGGAGAGGGCTGCAAGAGCAGGCAGGTTATTCTGGTTGTGTACAGCGGAGGCCACGATTATTATAGGGCCCCTGAAAACTGAAGCGGGAGAGGAGGAGTATGTGCAAGTGATTATGAGCCTGATGAACGTTCTCCTGTGGAGAATGCGTGCAACAGCATGATGCACAACTCATGGCTGGAAGGAACAGCTATTCAACAGACATTCAGAAACCTGTAGGAAGCAAAGGTAAATTCGTGGATTTTTTTAAGTGGGTCTTTTATAAACCAGCTATCCTGGTTTCACTGTGGTGTGAAATCCTAGCAGGTTCCCCACATTTCAGACCCAGCGACACCTGTCATTTCAAACATAACCAGGTTTTGTTTAAGACTTCAGGAGCTGTGGGACCTAGTGCATCTCTCCATAGGTTCTTTAATGGCTAATTGCCTTCACTGTTACCAAAAAAGTTCACTTTATTTCTAGGCTGTATCTGCCCCCCTTCATCTTCCATCCACTGGATCTCATTCTGCCGGTCTACCGGATTAAAAAGCCCTCCACTGTTAAAAGCCTTCTCCCAGAGGCAGTACTGAACAGATGGCAGTCGCGTCACGTCTTCACCTTCTCTTCATTAAGATAAGCAGATTAAGCTTCTCTCTCCACTCATCAGAGAGGCAGGTTTTCCTGAACATGGACTCACAGTTTTGCTTTTCACCTCTGAAATTGTAGGAGGGTTGTGGGGAGTCAGGGTACACTCCAGGTGGCCCTGATGACCAGACTAACCTCAAGACATGAGGATAAGGTGCAGGCTGTATTTGAGAGGCTAAACACACACTGTCTGAGACGCTGATTTTCCAGAGTCTGGTCTGTGGAGATGAAGTACAGTGCAGTATGGTCTTGGAGACCTCTCCTCTCTACCGTATCCCCTTCCAGGATGTATTTACAGGAATCGGAGGTAAAAGAACATTTCTTAACTTTCCCAACTTATAGTGGCCCCTCTCCGCATCTGGCAGTCTTTGGGTTAATCTTGCACTTGGAAGTTTACTGATTTGCAGAAATCTCCTGTTTATTCGTTGTGTACACTTTGCTAAGGATAGGCACATATGTCCTGTCTGCTCATCTAGCATGAAGAGGATTGACACAAACGAATGGTGCCATCCACAGCCTGATCATACTTGGCACCCTTGCATTTGGCAGAGGCTGTGGAGCTAGTTTTAAAAAAGAAGAAAGAAGAGAAAACTGTGAGATGCTGTCAACTCTGCTTTCCTAAAGGGCTTATTAGAAAGTATGTTGGAAGAATCTGCTCAGTGGTTTTGCGATTTGATCAAGAGTACCCAAAAGGGATCAGTGAAGCAATCTGGGTGGAATAAGAATTAATCCAAAGCTCAGCCTGAAACTTACTGGAAGTTTGTAAGTCTGAGCAGCTTCATGTAACTGTTCCCACCGCTACTTTCATGAGCTCATATTTTGCTAACACTGGGACCAGGGTCCCAAATAACAGAACTGCTCTAAAGCCAGCATGTGTCCTGCCTGACCAGATGTGCCAAGTCTTGAAGAGGATATCTGCCTCTGGGATTTCTGGCCAAGCCACACTCCTTGATCACATGTTCCTCCCTCAGTGTAAATGCACGGTTTCTCATCCTGTCAGCCTGAGACCATGCTGTCATTGCTGCCACACAGGAGCGGTGGGTGGGATAGGCCTCTGAGCTGAGGCCTGAAAGATGTCCAGTCGCTCATCTTTGCATGCTGTTTGTGATGTTGTCTGTGAAACATGAATCCCCTACCAGCTGACTTGGTTTAATGCACTCAGACAGCTTTGTCTTAGGTCCCCAGAGTCCTCTTCTCTCTGACATGTGAAGAGTCAGGAAAAGGATGTTGAGCTGACCAAACAGTCCCAAGGGCTGAAGAGTCCTCAAGACTAAGAAGTCCTCAAGATGACACAGAAATATTTAGTGAGGGAGAAGACTAAGAGGAAAAAAGCTCCAAGCTTCAGGGGGGGAAGAAAGGAGAGTTGCAGTTGGAAGTGATCCTGGTGTCACCACAACAGGCCTGCCTGTGGCTTGGGGACCCTCCAAGTCGAGACCCAGTACACTGCCTGCAGCAATGTTGCTGAGTTAAGGAGATATCTCCCACCTGCCTCCAGTCCCCAGCATGATGTTAGGGCTCGTGTTTATCTCAAGAAGCTTGCTTTCCATCAGAATGGCAGTGCCCTGTTGCACCTGTGGGCATGAAGGTTCTCATGATGCTTTTGGAAAGGGCATCCAAATAACAGTGTCCTGGCGAAAGCGTCTGGGCCACTCGCCAGGCTGGGGAAGTCCTGTAGTGTGCCTAGATGTCTCCTTAGAGTTATTGAATTGTGGTAGGCCTGCAAACACTAGTGGCATTGAGGGTAAATTACTACTTTTAGTGGCAGTCTGCTGTCTCACTGCCTTGGGCTATAATCTGCCACGTTTACAATTTCATATTTACTGGACTTTCCAGAGCAACTGGACTTCCCAGAGCAAGAATCTGCTTTCCCAGGAGAAGGTGATACAGTGATGGTTGGGTGGTAGCCCAGGAAGTGCCTCCTATGTGTCACACCATGCGATAGAGAAATGGTTGCGGGATTTCATGCCTAGTGCATGAAGCTTAGCAGATGCAAGGGTACATGTTAATTGTGGAGCTGTGCAAATACTACCAGCATAATGGGGACCCAGTTGCTTTTCTGTCCTGTTAGTACAGCAGAAGTGAAAGGTCTTAGGTAGCAGATACACTCAGTTACAGACAATGGTCAGACTAAAAATAATGAATCCTTATGAATGCTAAAAAAGAGTTTAAGGAGCCACCTGCCTGTTTGGTTATAAATCCCAACTAAATGCATTTACCACAGTCAATCAAACATGTAACGTAACACTGGCTTAATTTCATAGTAAGCAAGGAGATTATTAGCTGTCTGGGAAGGAACAGTGTATCAGAGTGCTGATCCTTAGAAGTCAGTGCCCCTGTGGTGGTTAAAATGTCCCCTCTGTGTCCCCCTGGGCTTCCACAAAACACACAGGATAGTATGTCTAACCACATGTACTTAAGGTCATGGGTGATAACTTCAAGCCTCAGGGGACCTGTGAACACTAAACTCACTAAGACTACAGAAGGGACTGTTCAGCACTGAGGAAATCTCCCATGCAAAGATTCTTTTCCATGTAGTAGTCATGGGTGTTCACAGTATGTACATGTATGAATTCACCTTCCTTTTTGCACCTTAAAGACAAAGAATATGAGAAGGCTGAGAAAATATGAGGTGTAAAAATAAAATATAAGAAAAAAGTAGAAGGCAAAAAAAATTATGTGTAACAGAGAGTTGCAATCTCACTAGTTTTCTTCATCTCTGGACACTTCCAGAATAAGCACTAGAACTGCAGTCCCTGCACTACTAGCACAGTCCTGGCCATGGCTGCTGGCATGGTGGTTTTTGCTTATCAGGTTTCATGAGGGTCAGGGAAAGCCTGATTGAAGGGCAGAGTGGCTTGGTGGGCAATTACAGAAATGTGCTAATGAAATCTGCTGATGACATGAGGTCCAGAGGCATTGGCCAAGGAGAGGAGAATCTCAGCTTTGGATGGAGTAGGGCTACAGGAATAACAGCCTGGCTTTCCAGTGTTGCAGCTGGAAAGGGCAATGCTGGAACTAGCAGGCCAGATGTCTCTTGCAGAGGCATGACCATTGGCAAGCCCTCCTTGGGACGCCTGGGCAGAGGAGGGTTTCTGGGATGGCCACAGGCATGGAGACTCCATCAGATGAGAGGAAGACACCAGCCATGTGTTTAGCCTAAGAAAGCGAAGTCTGGGGGAGAGATGCTGGATTATTTGAGCTCTGCTGGGGGGGTGGGAGACCACAGCATGAAAGTGTGATGTACGCTAGCTGTCAGTACTGATTCCCAAAGGAGAGAGATTTAGAAACAGCCTCTCAATAGGAATAACAAGAGGAAAAGTACTTGTAAGAGCAGCCTCAGTCCTTTATTTGGGGTTGAGGCTTGCCTTGGAGTCATGCAACTTGATCTACCTGAGGTCAAAGTCTCCCCTATAACAACAGTCAGTTCAGAAAAGTCTCACATAAATCACTCACCATTTTATGTCCCAATGTCTGTAACCCTACTGTTCTTCACACACTTAGCACCCAGAAATAATAAATAAGGTGGCTATAGGTAGGAGGAAAGTAGCATGAAGTTTTACCTGGGAGAGGAGGATTTGAGATTTCAACATTTGGTATACAATTCCATACACACAGCTGGTTAATCCCATGTACATTTGTTTGTTTTAGTCATTTGAGTCTCATCCACTAGCAAAAATAAAAATAACTTAGAACTTATGACTATTTAATCATCTCTGGTTTCTTCTCCCTGATGAAAAACTAGAGCTGTAAATCAGACAGTTCATCTTTGCAATGTACATCTACTTGAAGAAATGTTATCCTAGATCTTAATAAGAGTAAAGCTTCCTTTGAACACAGAATATTATATTTGGGAAAAGTCTAGATCTCCACACACACTCTTCTTCCCACCTAAGTAGCCGGGTCTGCTGTCAGGAGGCATAGAGAGAAGCTGAGATTTGCTGTGGTCCAGCTCCTGCTCCCTTAAACAAGGGCACAGCAAGTACAAACACCAGGATCTTGTCTCAGCTTTATCTCAGCTCGCATTACTTTATAAAGAAAAGAGAGGTAAGATGCAAATCATTCAGGTCAGTATTTAAACTTCCAGTCACTGTCCAACTGGTGGTCTGTCAAGACATGGCTATCTGAGGACAACTCCAACTGATCAGAAGGCAACTGGGTTTAGCATTTGCTGTAGCTAATTACCTGTAGCTAGTGCAGGCTCTTCAGAGGTAGCTTCTGGTGATGGTCCCATTGTACCTCAGCCATCTGCGCAAGGCAGTGCAACCTCTGCAGCACCTGAAGTTATGAACATACCTAATGCTCTCTGCTAGAAAAAATCCCCCAAACACTCCCAGGAAGTGCATCTGGGAGTCAAGCTCCCTTCCCGGGCTTGACCGAGGGGTAGCAGATGCTAGCCCTCAAGCTCTCATCCTCTCTTTGTTTTACCCAGCCCTCAGCACTATCTTTGTCTTCTCCTTGCTGCATATCAGACAGGTATGGGAGGACCCACTGTCCAGCTCTGCTGTAGATTCATTGCAGGATGTACTCACCCCAACTCCATTTCATCCTCCACTAAGTAAAAGTAGCTTTGCTTCTCCACAGCTGCAATGCTTTGACTTACATGCATTTCCAGTAGTCTAGGAGAGGCTGATGGCTGACTGAAATCTCAGCAGCACAGCCTGGGAAGTTATGTCCAAAGAAGACCCATTTTGTACTCTCCCTGGTTTTGGTACCGCCAGCGCCCACATCTGGTCATGTCCAAGGGCAGGTACGGGACTGTGAGGGGCTTTGATTGGGCTGCCTTTCTGGCTGGTATTCAAAGGACTTACAGAGACTGTTTTTTTCCACTGAGAAATTGTGAGATCCCCTTTAGATGGCTAGCTACACCTTTCTGGAGATCTCATGAAAATGTGGAAGGCACAAGCTGAGACAGTCATTGGCATGGCTGGTCTCTATGGGAAGCAGTCTCCTGTTGCCCCACAAAATGTGGCAGATCCCTCCACTTAAAAGTATCTCCAGGCACCTCACAGCTCAGCAAATCGGGGTCCAAAAATGGCGGCAGGAAAGCAGCAGAGCGAGGGGGAGTCTGGCCATGCTTGCTGGTCCATACCAGCGTGACCGTTGTGCATTTCTTCTTCACTCAGATGAGGCTGCTGGCCTTCATCAGCCCCAAAGCAAACTTTGAATGCAATTATTCCTTCAGCCTTCACACATGGTAGGAGATCACACAAACTCTTCAAATGCCCCTCAAGCAGTGTTCTCCCATAACACTCTTTTCCTGGCCTACTGACACCCTGATTGGATATTAGCAAAAATTTCTTTACTGAAGGAGTGGGTAAGCATTGGAACAGGCTGCCCAAGGAAGAGGTGGAGTCACCATCCCTGGAGGTGTTCAGAAAATGTGCAGGTATGGCACTTCAGGACATGGTTTAGCAGGCATGGTGGTGTTGGGTTGACAGTTGGACTTGATGATCTTAGAAGTCTTTTCCGACCTTAATGATTCTATGATTCTACATGAGGCTCCCAGCCCCTGCTGGGGTCCCCAGCCCTGCTTCTGCCCTGCTGGCACTGCCTTCCTGGATCACGTCAGACCTGCTGCACGGGCTACTCTGTTCACCACCAAAAACTGGATACCATCCTGCTTCGTCGTGTCTCCAACACCAGTAGCAGACCACCCCTCCAGCCCAAACATGGCCCCCGGAGGGGGACAGAGAAAGGGCCTTTGGTTCTTCAGAGCTGAAAACATTGTGGGTTTAAACATACCCTCCCTGAGTGACCTGCCCCGAGACTGTGCTGCAGAGAGGCATTCACTACTCAGGTCCTGCCAGCTGCATGTAGAGCATTAAATGACTCACCAGGCTTTTCTGCCTTTTGTTTTTTAAATTTTAATTTTTTATTATTATTATTTAGCCTCCAAAAGCACTTTTCATATACTCTCATCTGCTTTTAATGGAATGCATTTAATTTTCATTTTTTTACCCAAGATTAAGACATGATTTTCTGTTTTTATACCTGGGTTGATCATGATCTCTGTCAAAAGTTTTTGGTATGTCTGGGGTTTCTTTTCTGTGTGCGTTAGAGAGAGCTGGACTTGAAGCAAGAATAGATGTCTTATAGTTATTCACTGTGCCTGCCATGAAAACCACTCCTGTTTGAAATGAAGTCTTGCTGTCTCCAAGATGCTTCTTACTTCTGCGCTGGCAGCTGCCAGAGAAAATGCATTACCCTTCCAGCTTGTGCAGGGGGGTTGTGGCTGCGTGTGTGGGAAGGGAGGACCATTTTTCTGGAAGGACCCTTTACCCAAGTGCCTTTCCAGCACAAAATTCTTGCCCCGGGAATGAGGGACATCATGAGAAGACAATATGGAGTTTGCTCCTCAGGAAAACCTGGGAAGAGCAATTGAGATGAATGGTGTGAATGCGTTGCATTTTTAGGAAGTCCCTGCTGTCACTCAGCTCTGGCGAAGGCTAATGTGCTTTCCTGGTGGAGCAGAGGGCCTCCGAGAGGAGCAGCACAGCCCTCACTGCCCACCTACACAACAGCACATCGAGGTCTCATTCCCAGCCTTTCCCAAAGCTGCCGCCAGCCCTGGAGATGGAGGCGTGTGTGGATGAGGCGGGTGCCTCTTGGAGCAGCTCTCCAAATTACGTCACTGGAGAAAAACAAGGAATACAGGCAGGGCACAGGGAAGAGGGAGGGAGGAAACTGGAAGGGTCATCGCAGGAGCAGGCAGGGGAGAGGAGGTGGGCAGGATCCCAGAAGCAGAGGCAAAAGGAGAGCTTGATGCTGTTGCCAATTCAGGATTATCAGGCGAAGAGCCTGGGCATCCCAAGGACTGTGTGTGGCTGTGCTGGGATGTGTGGGTGTATTTGCTTTCTGACAGAGATTATGCAGCATCTTCATCATCCCTATCTAATATATTGATTGTGATTAATGCTATTACACAGTGTATCTGATTAATTAACAATGGCTTGCCAGGTGCGACTGCTCCTAGCCCAGCAAGTGCATCAGCTCTCACTCAGCAGACAATGGCACTGGTATTGCTGGTCCCAACAGCGGGGCTCCCCGCTGCCCACAGTGGGTGCACGGTGGCCAGGGCACTAACAAAAGGGCTGGAGGAGATGTGTAAAAGCACCACATTAGTGGCAAACCAAGCTTTGTCACAGGAAGGGCAGGGTGGCCCACTGTGCCAGCAGAAATGAAAGCAAAGAGGAGGATGTTCATCTGGTCAGATGGAGCTGGAGGCTTGGAGAAGTCGGAGTTGTCTCTATGCAGGGCCTTCATCCTCGTCACAGCCCCAATGCCTTCATCCTCCCCACAACCCCAGTTCCCAACCACCAGGCCATTGGCTTTGATCTCCCTTCAAACAGAGGGCTCACCACTGTTTGGACAGGAGTATTTGAGGTTCTTCATCGCCTCACATCTCCCCGTTCTTTGGCATCCGTTGTTTTTTCTCCCTTGTAAAGTTCTCCAGCCTTGGCAGGAAAAAGGCACTGTGGGAACCTCCTCGCCCTGACCTCCATGGCAGGGGAGATCAGGAGCCTGTGCATCTGCATCTCCTCTCTCCTGTGCTCAAAAGCTATCTTGATCTGCTGTCTGTTGGCACCTGCATGGGAAGCAAAGGAGACTGGTGAATTTTTGCAGCCTCTTCTACATGGAGGATGGCTCTCCCCCTGCCTCCCCCCCGATCCAGGGCCAAAGCCACCCTTTGGCCTCCCCTTGCCTGCTGTGTGTCCATCCTCCCTCTGCCCCTGTTGCCATCTCTCCTTGTGATATCTTTTTCATGGATGGTTTTTGATAGCTGATAACCTGTTACCATGACAACCGGCCTCTGTTGTGACATTGGTCTTGAAACAAGCCCAGGTTGATGGTTTTCAAAGTTCCCTCATGTCTCAAATGGTCAAAGGGCTGCCTTTGTGCCCTCTGTTCATCCCCAGCATGCCTCCGAGGCTGAGAAGAGAGGGTAAAGGTTTCCTCTAATGAGGGAAGTGGGTGCCTGGCTACATTTTTATGTATTAGTGAATCAGAGAGAGATTAAAGGAAAGATGCTCCACTAAAGGATTAGCAGATTTGGGTATTCAACTATCTCTTTAAATTATTATCGCTAATTATGAGTATGTTGAAAGTTCATTTGGTGAGGGATTAGAAAAGAGTCAGATGCAGCACTTCAGCCTCTTGTGCTAGCACCTGGCTCTGAGGAAGATCTCCATGTCGTGCTTTTGTGTGCTCCACTCTGCTCTTTCTTGTTCTGGTGGAGAACAACTCAAAGGGGGGGGCTGAGGTCCTGATGTTGCCTTTTCTCCCCTCTGAACCCATCAGATGTCCCATGCATGAGAGAAGACAAAGGCAAGCAGGACCCCCATCCCCTTTCCTGGCTCCTCACCATCTCCCTTTGCTTCCATTTCTGATTGGTCATGGTTTCTTTGTCTTCCCACATCATGACATGATCATAGCCTTACCACCACTTGCAAAACCGTTTGGGGTCCTCACATATGCTCCAGACAGAAAAATTATTAGTATTTAAAACACACTCAGTCTTTGCTACATATAGACCTTTTGCATCTGCTACAATATTTTCCACTTCAAGGGCTCCAAAGCGGTTTGCAAGGACAAGGCTCAGCTTCCTGCTGCTGACGGGGCTTGTGGTGGGAGGGAAGAAGAAGGTGGCTGTCACCAGACACAACAGCTCGAACAGGGCCAGACACTGGAAGTGCTTGGGACATGAGTGAGCTGAAGGACAGGGACTTCCTCCTGGGAAGAAAGCTGAAATTTCAGCTGGAGACAGGGACTAACCAACCTATGCCTGCAAAGTGCACACAGAGAGGGTTTAGGACATCTTGGGGGTGCTGAACCCCCATTTCCTGGCAAGTTAGCACACTCCTTCCTGGCAGCCTGTGGGGTCTGGAGTGAGAGTCAGCCACAAGGCAGAGCTGACCATCAGGGACCAGAAGTGGGACAAAGCTCAGAGGTTGAAGTAATTCAGCTTAAACAGCCTCTGGGGAAGGGCGAGGCTAAGCAGGACTGGGGAGGGCGAGAAGCAGCTGGCGTCTGTGAGCCTGGGCTTTGGTGGTACTAATGCCATGGGAAGAGCAGACCTTGCCGGCAGCTGGGAGGAGGACCCTACAACCCCGTGTGAACCGTGCCTCAGGACAGCTGACCAGGAGTCCCAGACCCGGCTGCAGCAGCCTGGGCTCTCTTTGTGGCTGCGGTGTGGCGCTACAGATTTGACTGAATAATTTCTTTTTTTGGGTGTTGGGTGTTTGGTGGTGGGGGAGGGGAGGGTAAATCGCTGGCAAGAATTGGGAACACAGCAATTAATAGGATTAAAGTGTCATGTTTTACAGGACTGCGTACACAATTTACAATAATGGGAACTGTAATTATAAGCGCTCCCAACTGACGGGGAAGGCACAGCTTTGCGAGGCGGAGTGCCTTATCCAGCACACCACAGCATCTCTTTGGGATGGGGAAGAAATGAGCAGCAGGGCTTGGGAATGGCATCATTTTGGGGGAGGCGTTGTTATATTGGCCCTTAGAGGAAACCTGAGTGGTCCCAGGTGGGGAATGGAAACCACATGCAAAACAAACATCATCATCGCTATCAGGGCTGCAGAGCTCCAGGTTCTGTCCTGGTAACCACAGCAGTATGGCCCCCCAAACAGTGATAACCGTGGCTTTGAAGAGCTTCTTGCTGAGGAAGAGGGAGGAGGAGATCAGAGAGGAGGTGAGAAACCACATTTTGATTACTATGGCTCAGCGGAGAGACATGCTCTGCTGGTTTCTCTACAGTGACAACCTTAGGCTTGTGCATCTGGTGGAACAAGATTGAATGATGTGCAAGGAGCTGTACACAAGGGGAGCGGTGGGGTGGTGAGTTGGAAGGGGTCCTTGTGCAGGGCTACAGCCAGCGGCCCAGACATTTGCCTGCCCCTGTCACTGCCCTCTCTGCAGGGCATGGTGGCTCCGTGGTCCATGTCTCAAAGGGAAGGTCCTTGGGGTGTGCTCAGCGTGGTTAATTAGTAACATCATAACCAAGAGGTGTCAGTAATTGGACTCTGCCACTTCATTTCATCTGCAGCATGTAAATTTGGGGGTTCCCAGCACTGGGAGATCAGTGCCAAGCAGGTCTGGATTTCCGGAGGATTTGGGTTTTGGGGACCTCTCTGAGGTTGGCTGTGACATGAACTCCTCTTGGGCTGCTTCATGTGGCTGGCCCCTGAAGCTGGTTCTCCTGCACTCCCATGACCATGGGCTTAGCTGCTTCCCTGCAGGCAGGAGGAGACCCAGGGTCTGCGTCATTACCTGCGTAGAGGGTGCATCTTGGGCAATGGTACGTTGTCCCCAGCCTGGCTGGTCTGGGAAGCACCGGCTGGGTAAATAAACTAAGCCTGACAGAAGTGATCTGACCTCTGTTTCTACAAGCTTCATCTCACATTAACTACAGAAGCTGAATTTTACCTGATAGTTTGAAGTCCTGGGGTTGGTTTTGTGGTGCTGTCATGTGGTGGCGGGTTTGGATCCAGCTGGGCTGGATCGAAGCCATTGTGCGCCACAGCATCACGGTGATTTAGACCTGCTCCAATGTCAGCATTATGGGAGCAAGCACATTCAGGTGGCATCTTTTTTTTGTCTGCCAGAAAGCAGTGGAGCCTCCCATAAATTGTTCCCTCACTACCACATAGGTATAGTCCAAAAAGATCCCACTTTTCTGTGAAAGAAGCCAGTATTATATTCCCCATAAACTGCAGTTTCACCAGGTCTCCAGCTGAAAATGTGGTCAAGCCAGTCTCTACATTGTCCAGTACACCAGGGCCGTGAGCTCTGGATCAATGGTTCACAAATTAGGGGTCCCCTTATCCAGTGGGGTCACAAGCCCCTTGGCAATACATTCCTAGAAATAGGGCTATGAAAGGAATCCAGCAGTGCTGTAGGAAGTGGATCATCCGTGAGAAGGTCTGGGTGCAACAGGGCTAGGAACTGCCACCACGAGGAAAGCTGGAATTGTCACTGAGGGGCAACAGGTCCTGCTGGCAGGGGAGGTGGCACAGAATCCATTTTCTTTAATTTCCGTGTGAGACACCCACTGTAGGAAGGAGCGAAAAGTGTGTCCTTCACCTGACACTAATCAGCAGTTACCAGGATCTTTATGTAAAGATCTGCACAAAGGCACTGCGATATTTGGGGGTTACCAAGGACAGAAGGTGGGATAATTTTACTCATATTCAATTTAGGAGAGATTTTTTTATGTGGTGACTCTGAAATTCACAGCAAGGACACAACAAAGCTCATGCAACATGCAGGCCTCAGGAAAAAAAAGTGAGCAACTCAGCATGGGAGGTTAATTCCCTATTGTCAAGAAGAGCTGGAAAGCAAACCTTCTCCAGCCTGTGATGTGCCCACCTCCCTGCCAGGCTGGTCTGAAAAACCTCTGCCCGCAGGCGAGACTCCTCCAAGCTCTGTGCAGTTGTTGCTTCTGCACCATTTCAACTGGGACCTCTTATGTCGTGTTTAGAAGGTGCTGATGGAAACCTGATTCATAGCTCTCAGCTGAGGAGCTGGGTCTGCGTCTAACGAAAAGCAGGAGTTAGGAGCAAATATTGCCTTGGACAAGATCAGTTGTTACAGGTTCACATTTTTTTTCCGGCTAGATTTATACCCCTGTCCAGCCCTACTCCGTGTCTGGGGGGGTTGCTGCTGCTGCAGATAAAAAAATGAGTGAAAAGCTGGGCTACATTCCTGCACTGCAGCAGAAACCCCCTCCCTTTTGGGCTAGTTTTCTGATGGCCGACAACGAACAGAACAACTCCAGACTCCCTGCCCCTTTAGCTGAAGGCTTTTCCACCACATTTCAGTAACAGCATTCAAAGCGACCCTCTTGCTGATTTAAATGTTTCACAGTTTGCAGGGCCTTAAATGAGTGGCGTGTTATGAAGAATAAATTACATCCCAGTGTGCGCAACTGGGTTCAGCCTGAACATGAAACACTCCTTTTCCTGAATCAGCAAGTTTTCCCAGCTAACTTTTAAAGCCATTTGTGTTTAAATGTCATCTGCACAGAGGATCTGGGACCTGTCTCTTTGAATGCTGAGGTCAATAACTGCCTATTGAATGCCAGAAAGAGCAGTAAGGATTTTAGTTATCCACACTCCTTTTGCCACGGAGATTATTGCTTTGTTCACAGAAGTTGTGTTTGATGGGGGGTATTGCAAAATATGCCAGGAGGCTGCAGTGTTTGGTGGCTGGAGCTCTGCACTGAGTCTTGAGTTCTGGGTTTGATTCTTAAATCCATGTTTAGTCCCTTGAGGCATCTGCCCTTCCCATGCCTCACTTTCCCCAGCAGTAACTTGGAGACAGTGGCTTCCCCTCCCTATAAAGTGCTATGAAGTCATCCTGAAAAACAACTCATATGAGAGGAGTTATATTTTCAATACGGTGTTAATAAATACTGCAATATGAATCATTCGGTAGCCTTACACATAATTATATACCCTCCTTAATTATTGAACAGATGCTTTAATAAAACATGCAACAAATAATTCAAAATCTATTCAAGGAAAAAGATGTGCAAAAATTCTTCCTGTAAATATGTACAAAAAATAATCTGTGTATTATTTAAAAATCAGAGCAGTCCTTTTCTCTATCTGTGGAGAATAATTGAATAGAAAAATATTGAAGTTAGTAAACAGCAAATTAATAATTCACATAGTATTTACAGTCATAGTACACCATATTTTCCACCGAGTGCATGTTCTCACCAATTGAACGAAGAGATGCTGCAGTCTGAGACACTTGTGGCACTTTTGTGAGCTGTTTTGTGGCTGGGGCTTGCTGCTGTCAGTGACTGGTCAAGTTGTCCAGCTGACGCTGGGGCCGAGGAAATCCTGCCGGGATGGAAAGCCATCCCCTGACGAGAGTTCCGCAATGTTTCAGCTCCAGCGTTCAGAGCATCATACAGCCCCTGCTTCGTGTGAGGACCAACAATCTCATTTGCATGGCCTGCATCCTGATCCTGTTATCACAGACTGAATCCAGTTTATGGCACACAAAGAAATTGATTTTATATCATTTTGCTTGCTCCTAGCTCTGCAGTGGTCAGTTTTGGAGGTGATTGTCCTGTGTTAACATTTATTCTTCTCTGGAATTGTATGAAAATCTATTGCTTGGTTCATACCAAAATCTATGTGTTGCTCAGAAGTAAGAAGTGATTCAGGGTTCTCATTTAAAGAAGAAAGGGAAACCAAATTTTGTCGCAGACCTCCTGTGCAATCTTGGTGAATCACTCAGAGCCAACCTGAAACTGTCACTGCAGTGTGCAAATCTGGTGGAAAAAGGGACAATTTGAGTCACCTGCTCTGCTGATCCCCCCTGCCTGTCCCTCGGGACATGCACCCTCAGTACCCAGATACTGGGTGCTCAGGGCTCCTGGACGTTGAATCAGCACAGGGGCGGTCTGAAACATGAGATGGTTTCTCTGGAGCAGCTTGTAGACATCCAGGTTGCACCCCAAAAGACAGCCCCATCTGGCAGCAGGGGTGTCCCCTCTCCATCCCCGTCCTCAGCAGTGACACAGGGGCAGGTGTCCTCACGCCTTGCACACACAGCAGTGCAGGAGAAGACATCCCAAGGGCAGCACTGGGCCAGCCTCCACAAGCAGCTGTGACCAAGCTGCAAGACACCAGGCTGGGGATGTCTGCGCCTGCCTGCAACCCCCCAGGTAAATCGAACCCCGCAGCTACCGCCGGGGAGATGTTTGCTGTTGGTCAGACCTTTGCTCTCAGCTCCCTTCCCTACAAGGGGCTGAAGCCCGAGGGTCACACAGATTTAATGTGGGCAGCCCTCCGGGGAGGGTTTCAGACCTGAACTCAGCAGTTTTTGGGCCACTTTGGGTTGGATCGGCTCCAGCCTTCTGCATTTTCTAAATGCACTGCCCAGGGTTCATCTCTAGAGCTCAGTGCATGTAAAGGCTTTTTTTTTTTTTTTTGGTGCTAAATCTTGGGGGAGAAGGCTTTTTCAGAGGCTCTTTGACCAGGTTTTTCTAAGATCTAGATTTCTATTGTGCCCCTTCCCTTTCTTCTGATCTGAAAATTAAGTGCTGCCTGACTTCTCCGGGAGTTTATCCCCAGAGCAGTCAGATGTTGCTTCCCCTCTGAAAACCCAGAGCATTCACAGCATCCGTGAGCTCAGAGAGCTGGAATCAGGAAAAAGAAGTGTTTTTTCTTTTCTAGTTCACTGATCTAAATCCCGGTCAGTGAATGCCCACGTGGGGTGGTCCTGCTGGGAGAAGAGCTGAACCTTGTTTCTTGTCCTGAGCCCTGGACAGGGCAGTTTTGAAGGAGCGAGATGCCAAGAGGTGCTCATAGCTAGGTGTTAGCGGGGCTGGGATGGAGTCAGGGATCTTCTGGGGGAATCAGGACTTTTGGTGAAAGGGGAGCAAGAGCTAAGTGGCTCTCCAGCACGGGCTGTGCTCAAAGAGAGGCCAGGAGCAAGGGAGCAGACCTTCAGACAGGAGCTAAAAGCATGCTAAACCCAAAAGGATGGAGGTGACTGTGCTGAGGAGGGAGAGAAGCAGCCTGGCCTCGTTTGCTCAACTCAGAGACATCAGCCCTCAGGGGTGCGTCTGGATCCGCTGATGAGGGTGGGGAGGGGAGTCACCGGAGATCTGCATCGGGGGTTATTTCTGCAATCAGGTTCCTCTTGAGCTTCCTCCCGAGAGAACCCTGACTGACAGCTCTCCAGCAGGGATTCGTGCAGTGCTGTCAGTCATTCATTACTGCTGGAGACGTTACGTGCTGACGGCAGACGCTGATGGGACCGCAAAGGAGCGGAGGGTGTCTGAGGGACAGGAGGTACATTTTACTCCATCTATCATTTCCCTTCCTTGCTGGCGCTCTCGTGACTTTGCATCTGACAAAGACGGGGGCATTATCTTCAGCTCTGTGACCAGGTTTTAATGAGGCAATTCTTTTATTTCTGCTTTACATTCACCGAATGCCTGGATGCAGCAAGGAGGCATTGCACAAGGATTAAACCATTATTGAACCTCCCAGAAGTGGCAAGCCAGCGCTGCTGCTCACAGTTACTGCCCCAGATCTCCCACAGAGGCTGCGACGGCCGCCTTGCCCCAGCCTACAGCCAGGAATTTCAGCAGGGGATGGTCAGGCGGTTTGGGGTGAAAGTTGCTTATGAAAACCAACCTCTTACCCTTCAGGGTTAAGACTGTAAGACTATGGAGCACAAAAGGCAGCCATGGGTTTCACAAATCTTGCCTTGCCATCCCACTAGGTGAAGGGTCTGGGTACGGGTTATGACTGGAGACTCCACATGTGCTCCTACATGGTACAAGCTGGTGAGGCTGAGTGTAGAGATGTGGTCAAACACCCACTGATGCCTGCAGGGACTGGCCCTAGACTGCCTCAGATGCGATCAGGGAACGTGGGTTATCCTGAAGGTGCAGCACTGATGTACATCAGGTCTATCCTGGCCGAAATGACCCCTTCGGTTCGTCTCTTTTCGTACATTTTCTTGAACACTTACAATCATGTTATGGAAAGCAGAGGAAAGTGAAATGATGAGATCTACATGGCAACACCTGCTATTTTCACTGCTGCATGGTCTCCCACATTTTTTGGTTCCCGTCATCTGTAACTGCCTGCTTGGGTGAGGTCCTCAGTCATAATCTTGCCTTGGTCACAGAGCAGTGTCTGGGGAGAGGTGCTGCAGGTTTTGTGTGGTCTGTCTCTCCTGGCACCCCTGCAGTTGTCCACCCACCATGGGTGTAGTCCTGGCATTGTCCCATTCTCTGGGTCCCACATTGGCAGGTGTCTAAATTTAGGGGCTGGCTGTTCCTGGCAGCAGTATCTGCTCCATCATCCAGGTGGGAACTTTCCTTTTTTCAAGGGGATGCCCTACTTCTTTATTGTTTTGTCACTGGAGATAGACCCCATTGCTACCATGAGTAAGGACCCTTTTCTAGGCCTTTTGCATGTGTTTAATATATTTAGCATCTGTTTCATGCTAATGCTGCTGTTTTCTTTTGCTCATGAGAACACCAAAAGAACTGAAGTGAGATTTAGATGATTCTCTTCTTTGTTCTCCCAAAAATATAAAGGGCATTATTCATAGTAAAGGTATATTTAAATCATCTGAAACAGAACGTCTGTCTCCCCCTCTATATACATATAATATGATTTCAACTACAATTTTAAAATGAGGAAAGTTATCCCTAAAAAAGCTAATTATATTCAAAGACAATTAGTGTAAACGAGACATCAACTGATCAAAAATATTTTTGCATTTATAAAAAAATTTAAATTCTAGTCAGCCTGATTGTGCAGGAAGAAGCCTAAAAATATCACATCTCAGATTTTTTGAGACAGAATTTCTGCCATTGAGATTGGAGAATGGAAACTTCCAGGTGAACAGGGGAAGGTGAGAACACTGCACCCCATGTACCTCCAGAAACGTCTAGAAACCAAGCACTGTCCCCATGGATTAGTAATGGATATGATACAGTAAGGGAGTGTCAAGACCAGCTCATAGGTCGTGGCTGGTTAATGGTTACTGCTGTGGTTCCCAGCCTGAGAGTCTTACTTAACGTTGGGGTTATCACATCAAAAATTAGGTGTCCACATCTGCCTCAGCCTCCATGGGAGACAGTGGGCTGTAGGGCAGGCACCATCTCACCCAAAATAAGTCAAACCAACCCTGCCCTCCCTCACCTGTGTTGACTGGTCACTAAACCAGGAGCCCAGGGAGACAACCTCAGATGGAGATGTCTGCGTGAGAGCACTGCATGTTAGATGTGATAAATCTCACCCTCCGTGTCTCAGTCTAAGTGTTTCTCTTGCTGTCAGAGCATTTCTCAGTGTTCCTCTCCATTTCAGGTTTTAAAAAGGGTTGATGTTGCTGCTATCTATAGGTTATGCAAATGAAACATCCCCCCCCCCCAATACACCACATTCCTTTGCCATGTTTCTAGATAGGAAGAAGCTGAATAACTAGTTCACCTGGGCTTGGCAAAGGAATGATGTTAGGGATTATAGGCTAGATATCTATAAAATCTAGAATAGAGTGGAGGACAAGAACAGGGAATAATTAATTATTAACTGCTTCTCCCAATCCAGGAACAAAAGGGTGCCCAGTTATCAGATAACAGGCTGAAAGGCAGCAAAAGGAAGGTGTTCACACACAGTGTCCCACATCATCTGGGCAGCTCATTTGCTCCAGGTGTTGCAGGAGGAAAAAAGAGTAAAACACCTGAAAGAGGGATTAGGAGTTATTGAACTCAGTGGTCCAGAAGTGAACTCTTTCAATGAACTTGTGGTCTGACCCTGTTCTTATGGAGACTGTCACTGTGAAACGTTAACCCCAACCACTGCTGCAACCCCAAGAGGAATACTAATTAAAACACAGCGGTTCAGTCCAGGGAAGACAGTGCCCAGTAGTGAGGGGGGGAGATTCAACAAATATTGGTGGCTTGAGAGGCAATATCATCTTCTGTCAAGAAGCAAAGGAGCCCAGCTGGACTCTAGGAAATGGGAAGCTGAGCTGCTGCATGGCCTCAGGCAAACCATTTCCTTGGCATTGCTCCTGACCCTGGTCCATCTTACTAATATGCTGGTCACCCCTGTGGGGCAGGAGCAATCTTTCACTATTTGTCTGTTCAGTTCTTAGGAGAAATCAGCTCATCTCTCAGGCGGTGCCTCTCATTAGGCTTGCAATAGAGACCCAAACTGGCAGTAATTATGTCTGTTATGGAAAAAAAATCCATTCCACTGTGTATTTCACTTTGCATATTTGAAGCTGTTCCATTTACAGACACCCTCCATGTGTCACTCCACTTACGGACTCTGATGCAGATGGTCCAATTATTTATTAATCTGATTTTTAAATATCCTCAGAGTGTTTCAGCAGGAGACACTCTCTTCAAGGTCCCAATTTCAGCAGAGTCAATAAGAGTTTTGCTGTTGAATTTACTGGAGAGCAGAACTGAGGCTTCTTTTGTCCTTTCTGACCTTCCCTTTCACATACCACCAACATCTCTTAAACCTGGGAGAGGCAGTTACTCTTGTAGTGCATTCATATTTTTAAAAATGTCTGAAATTGAAGGGATTATGTCTTCAATCTTTCCTTGCATCCCTAGAGTGCCTTCATACTCTCACAAGATATGGCAGCATGGATAAAAAAAGCATAAAAATTTCTGTGAATAAAGTGTAAAAATGCTGTGGTGTATTTTTTTTCCTTTCTGCCACATGTCCCAGAAGATTCAGGACATCTGGGATGTTGGCTGCAGGCCTGAATGAACTGGTTTTAGTGGCAGCTTCTTGGAATTTGCCCCCCTCTTTATGAGTATGTGAAGCCAACCAGGTGATTCATCCAATCCAGGCACCACAGCTGAATCAGGCATCACCATGACCCAGGGTTTTCTCTTGCTGTGACATGGAAGATGTCTCACTGCAGAATAAGCATAGCTAGCCAATCTCAGCTAGCCTGTCGTCAAGCGAGCCACCAGCCACATTCACAGGCTAGGACACATGGGCTGCCCTGAAATCCAAAGGCCAACTTCAAACACCAGCTTGGGGATTTTGCCCTTCCTCTGCAAAAGCAGAGGAAGACGAGTGCTGGGAAACACATTCACTGCCTCGCTGGTCTTCCAGCACCATTAGTTGAGCACCGCTGCTGATGTGCTTCAGGGGGTGATGCACCGAAGTGGTCCAGAAAGCATTCCGAGATTTGTGCCTGCAATCTCCCACCAGCTTCACAGGATGACATCTGAAAATAACCATAGCCTTCAGAAGACCACAGCAGAAAATAACACACAAGACTTTCCTCTTGTGCATCCTGTGAATCTGAGGTCATGATACAACACTGCCATTGCCACAGCCAGCCTGAGCACACCTGGGAGATGGACTGCCTTGTAATGAATGGCACCAAGTGTATTTTAGAGGTCTGAACCTCTGCCTCTAGTTCAGCACTCTGCCCTGTGTGCAGAAACAGATGGAGAAGCATAGAGGAACAGGGCACAGGTTTCCCCAGGATGGGTCCTTATTTGGCCTCTTATCCTGACCTGCCTGTCAAAAGTACCTGTCATTCAAATCCCATCATAGAATGCTTTGGGTTGGAAGGGACCTTTAGAGGTCATCTAGCTCAACCCCCCTGCAAGGTTAAGCTCCCTTTTGTTGCACCGAGTGAATAAATTTAGAAACAGTTAATTGGTACATTTGTCTTATGCCCATTAAATTACAGTGTGGCAAAAAAAAGGTTTCCCGGGAATAAAACAATTATTGTGGAAAATGAAGGGAGCTGTTTGTTTAATTCCCTTTTGTAATGAATTGTTTGGGCAACACAACATTTGAACTGATGAGCAGGAAACAAAGGAATTCTGCCATTAAAGAGAAGTGGAAGCCCTCCCAGCACTGCTGTCGATCCTCCCCCTCCCAGCTCCATGGCTTGGAGCATCACTGCATGAAAGCGCTTGCTGTGCCCCAGGTCTCAGAGGGAAACGCAGACAAGAGGGAAAACCAAGGGCTTCTGCTTCACTGAAGGAAATCTTCAGCTCATCTGGGCTTTTGCTGCTGTGTCCCTTCATGCTTTTTGCCCATATTTTTTGGCTTTTTGTAGACAGGGGTCTCTGTCATTTAAAGACGCTTTGGCTTTAGGAGTTGCTGAGATCCTTACCCTGCCACTGGAGTGGGCAGGATGTGAGGGAGAAAAGTGGGGCTTAGTCCCAGACAAGACTTGGGCTGGTCTGGAGCTGATCTAGTGTGGAGCAATGCCAAAGGTGTGGCATCCACTTGTAAAACCTCACAGTCCCTAATGCACAAATATTAGAAATCTGATACACTTGTGAGGCATCTGCCTCCAGTAGGCTGGTCTCACAAGGCTCCGATATACACCATCTGGTACAAATAATATTCCTGCACTTGCTACTCTGAAGTCCTGCATGTCAGGAGCAGAAGGATGTCTGTTTCCTTCTGTCTGACATCTCCACCCCTAGAAAAATTAAGAACAACAGAGAGAAGGTAACTGAGCTCCCCAAGGAAGCCTGGTATCTGTGCATTTGTGATACAGAGAAAGACCTTGGTGTTGTCATTGAACATATGGTGATTTTGAACGATCAGGGTGCTCCCAGCTGAAAAAGGCAAACATGATTCTGCAACACTGTGGAAAACAGACTCCCCACTAGCTCTTGAGCAGTATTGATACCTCTGTGTCTGGCCATGGGAAGGGCTGGGCTAGGATAGCGTGAGGAGCAGACCACCCATGCTTCAAGGAGAGGCCTTCAACCCAGAAGCAGTGCAGAAACAGGCTACACACTACACTGTGAGGTGGTCTCATGAGCAGGAGCTCAGGAGTCCAGGAAAAAGAAATAGCTGTCAGGGGACCTGATTTATCCCTGTTAATACGCAAGAGAGTGGGAACTCTGGGGAGGGAAAAAGAGCTGTTCAAGCCCACAGAATCATTTTGCAACAGGAATATTTAATATAGATAAAACCAGAATGAATTTAGGCTGAAAATCATAAGCAAGTTTCTAAGTGACCAAGTAGGGAAGTTTTGGAGGAGCTTTCCAGAGACCGAGTTGGGGCATTAAATTGAACTGATTTTATAATGGAGTAGAGCGCGTTTGCAAGCAAATTTATATGACATGCAGTAACAGGAGGCTGGAGCTGGCTCCTGAGGCAATCTCTTCAATATTATATCTGTTCAAAGCAGGCTCCAATTTCTTAATGTAAAGGCATTTACCTCTGTTAGCAAGGGAAGATGTGTGGCTGGCCACCAGCATAATTGCCTCTCCCCATAGCCCAGATCTGCTTCCCGTCATCTGCTCTCTCTGGTTGGGCTGGAGGCTCCCAGTTCTCAGTCTATGGAGATGCTGTCAAGCTACTGTGGAAGGCAACAAAAGTCTCCGCAGCAGAGGGACTCCTTCCTCTGAAGTCAAACCCAACTGTGCCCTCTTTCTGGAAGAGACGCCTTTAAATGC
This sequence comes from Opisthocomus hoazin, assembly GCF_030867145.1. Taxonomy (NCBI): domain Eukaryota; kingdom Metazoa; phylum Chordata; class Aves; order Opisthocomiformes; family Opisthocomidae; genus Opisthocomus; species Opisthocomus hoazin. The sequence continues at coordinate 17,248,476 of NC_134422.1, read as the reverse complement.
TTTTAAGCTTTTTTTCTCTGGCTATGAAGATAAAGATGTGTTATTCCTAATACAGAATCAGTCCAGAAAAGATATCCGCAGAAATAGTAGAAGCATTGTGGTTTATGACACACGAAGGCTGGAACAGACTCAGTGTGAGGGGAAGACCCTTCCCACCCCAGGAGACCTTCACCCAGGCTAAGGTGGACCCTTATCATATGGAGGAATTTTACTCACTTTCTCCCATTACCTCTCCTTGAACTTTTCTAAGTAGTCACTCTCCCTTCCTGGTGTTGCAGCTTTCAGCAGGCCATATGCACAGTGGGGCTACCTCCTGTTCTCCAGCCCTTTTGCAGACTTTTAGCATTGGTATTCCCCTTTGCTAAACCTCCTCTGGGTTTTGTGAATCTGAATCAGGACGAGCAATCCTCAAATCAGCCATAATCACCGAAAGCAACCAGCTCCAAACTCACACGCACACGTGAGGGAACAAGTAAATCTCAAATTGGTAAACAGCTTATTGCTCATTTAATACTATGGCTCAGCAAAGCTCCCAGTTTGCTAATACACCTGGATGACCTTGTTACAATTACTGTTGAATTGTGGAGAAGCATCATCCAAAATAGTTCCAGGTAGATAGCGCTTGCCTGGCAGACAGCTCTGAGTATCATCCAAGTGAAATAAGTACTGTTTCCACCTAAATAGGATCTAATGAGCCATTCAGGAGAACAGAAAAAAAAAACGTCTTTGCCCTGAGGAAAAGCATCCCAAAGAACTCAACAGCATCTCTGGCCTGCTTGTGCTTGTCTCTCAGATAATGCAGGCCAAGATAATTTTCTTAAATTGTAAAGGAAAACACAGAATTAGGTGGAGGAAGTGGGGGTCTTTGTGGTACAGATTTCATAATTGTTCCAAAGAGTCTCAGTCTTCAGTTTCACATCTTATCTTGTCACGCTTGCAAAAGAGGTCATTAAAGACAGATTGTGGTGGTCCCAGAGACTGCACACTGCATTCACAGAGAGCACGAGAGGACAGGTCAGAGCTGAGTGATGGCTCATTGCAGGTTCACAGTAGTGACCTGCTACCTAGCAGAGTTAGTGCTGCCAGCGACCACTTCATGACTCACAAATGCACAGAATTACATCAAAGTCACAGAAAAGAAGTGAATGCCTACCTGAAAGGCTGCCAGGTTGTGATGACATGTTTCTGTGAACCTGGGGGTAGGGCAGAGTGATGTAGTTCTCCATGCAGTCCTGTAGTCCACAGCAAGGTTTGCAGACAGCGGTAACGGCTTTCATCAGCTCAGCTGATGCAGGTGAAAACTGGGGCTGACCCACAGAGAAACCTGTGTTAAGTACAGGCCAGATACATAGGCTCTGGATTAGTCTGATTATACAGAAAGAGGTGAGGCTGGGCAGACCCGAGAGGTAGTGGGGTGTTAAAGAGAGGAGGGAAAGGCTGCAAGCCCAAAATCAAGAGAGAGAAGGGTGCTGAGCACTAACCGACAGTAGGGGTGAGCAGCCCTGTTATTGTGGGCCTTAAACCTGGGAGAAACAGTGGTTCATGGACTGGAAACTGATTTTTAGCCCCAAGATAGTCTCAAAGTCTTGAGGATCAGGGAAGAAAAAAAAGGTAATCAGAGCTAGATTGGCTTTCTGGTGAAAAATTATTCCTTCTCCATTGACTGGGTGTCTCCATTCAGATTCATGGGAGCGGGGACAAGTCTGGAGCCTAAAACAAAGCAAGGGTGAGGTAGGTTAGACATAACCTACCACTCTTTGTATCCATGGCAGTCCCATTTTCTAGTCCTGCACCATGCAGAGCAGAAAGTCTCCTCTAGGGACTGGAGAACTGGGAGGGGTTACTGAATCACAGACGCTTAAAGATAAAACGTGTTTAGCATCAGGTTAAAAAGCTCATATAAGCTCCCTGCTTACATCCAGCCATTAATCTGCTCTTGAGACATTTTGTACCTGAGAAACACACAGGGTAACGGTGGAAGCAGGAGGAATCCCAGTCAGATCAGTTCAGAGCTCATGTTTCGATTTGCACCTGGCTGCACTGCCGACCAGAACCAACAAATCTGTCCCCAAGGGCTCCAAATGGACCCCTGGGTCTGCCCAGCCGAGGGAGAGCAGCAAATTCCTTAATGAGAGGGTGGGCTTCGGTGTTTTCTGGTCAACACAGGCTGCCAGGTGACGTTTTCTTCCCCATGACAATAGCTGTGATTCATGAATAAAGCTAATTTGAATTTTGTTATTAAACACTTAAAATATGTGCCTGGGAATGAGCTCACAAGGCACTGCATGCCCACTCAGAGACAAGCAGAGGAGACAGGGGAAGGGGAGGCTGGGAAAAATCAGTGGTACCTGCTCTCCATGGGACCACCAGACTAGCGACCTGATCCTCCTAGGAGGGATGTGCAGATTAGCATTGTCACTCTACCAGTGAAACCAGTGCTGCCTGACTCAGAGTAACATATCATGACCCACTGAAGCCAAATCAAAGCCATAACATTACTACCTAAAAGGGAGCAGAGCCTCATTCCACAAACCGGTTCCCTTCTATGTAGCTATCCCTCCCCTGGCCCCACCAAAGACCAGCTTTTGCCAGGTTGGTTTTCAGCCACATCAGCAGAGCTGGCCAAGGGCACAGCCACCCAAGTGCCAGCAGCAGCACCAGAGACACAGCAAAAGCTTCCTAGATGTCTGCGTGAACCATAGAAAACCAATGCCCAGCCACCTTTCTGCCTTAATAGAGGCTTAAAATGCACCTCCTCATAGCTGCTCTGGGAAGCAGTTCCAGCTATGGAGGCTCCACTCCCCGAGGACCCTGGGATTACCCCTAGGCAGGTAGCCTGAGACTCTCCAACAGAAGACCCTGCTGTTTCATCCAAACCTTAGGCTGGCCTTACTTTCTGCTCTTAAAGGATGTACATGGGATGCTCAGGTGTGCCTGATAATGAGGGACAGGACTGTGGAGACCAGCCCAATGGCATTCAACAAGGGTCTTTACTAACCAAGTTAAAGAGAAGGCTTGGGCAGGAGCAGTCCTGGGATGCCTTTTAGAGAGGTGCAGTGCTACAGCAGCTGCAGGTAGGCTATGCTGCTTTCTGGTCCCTGCTGAGGAGGTCTGAGCTAGAGAAGACCCAGGTTCTTCCTGAATTGTATTTTAGGAAGTTGGGCTCCTGGAAATGTTTTCTACTTTAGCCAGGATGCTTTTAGTTTTAATTCAATATTAATACTTAAAAAGAAAGGTTGTAATAGGGCTGATTTGTATGTCAAGGCACTTTGGGATCCTCTCCCCACCGCCCAGTGGGAACAGGGAAGCTGTTCTATGTGTGATAGTCTCCACAACCGAGTATCAAAGTGCAAAAAGCCTGGGTACACCCGCACAGACGCCTATTCTTTCAACCTCCCCCCGGTTGGATGATGGTGTTTCTTTCGTGGCCCCTTGCTCCCTGTGTCTGCCCCCAGATGTTGCCTTGCCCCTGTGATCTTTCAGCCTGATCACAGGCTGTACCCTGTGACGTTTCTCCTGAGAGAACCGTGCGGGTGGACATGGCATATTGTACCCAGCCCTCTCTTGCCGTCTACTCCTGACAGTCCCAGCTGAAAAAGGAGAAATCCATGCCTGTAGGGAGCTTGTGTGAAAAGCAGACAGGGAGGAAAGGAAGGGTTATGGCAGAGTCAGTCGGGCATGTTTTGACTGCCTTTGCGAATCTGAGCTTGTTTCACAGTGCAAGGAAAATAGTGGTTTTGCTTCTGGAAAACAACATGCAAGGGGCTGTACAAAGCTGGGGACAGTGCAACGCCCTGCCCTGAAGGGACGATGAGCAGCTGATCAGCCTGAGGTCCCCATGCCCGAAACCCCAAGGTGCGAAGCAGACAGGCAAAGCATCACCCAGGTCACGGCAGGACCCGATCTGCTGGCAGTCTCAAGGTGGCATGACTTTAGCATGTTCAGTCCTAGCAGCGTTTTATCCCTGCTTAATGGGAAAACCACGTAACAAACCTCCCCGGGCTGCTGCCTCGCTATTCCTGCGCAGCCGGAGCTGCTGTCGACCACGTCCGGCGAGCAGGCAGCACCGGGCAGGGCTCGGCACGTGCTGCCGGCCCGTGTTTGCTCCTTGCTCCACCGCTCTCCGCGTCTCCGGTTTTCCTTCACAGTTTCACACCTCGCTCCCTTTCATCGCATTACGCCGAGGTGACCTCTTCCCCTCTGCCTCCCCTTCCGCACGCTCCAGCCCGAGCACCAAGCGGTGCCTTCACCTGCCAGAGTTACCTGCAGGCTGTGCAAACAAAATCATTTCCACAGCGACAAACGTGCCCATATTTTTTGGCTCACCTTGGGGAAACTCTCACTCAGCTTATGTCCCTGTTTCTTTGCAATCTAATGGAAGGATAAGGGGGGAGGCGAGCTCCCCCCTGTAATGACAGGCGGATCTAATAGTCACAAACTTGGATTATTATTTTTTTTTTCCTATTAGCAGTGAATTTAACCAGAAAACAAGCTAGTCAGCAGAGACCTGGGCACCCTGCTCTCTGTTGTGGCAGTGTAGCTGAGCGCATTTGAAGACCTGGCCCCTGTGTGCTCATGTCCATCAGCGCTGTTACCAGGCAGACTTTCATCTTCGACATCTCCAAAGAAATTAAAGACAATAAATTAAATTAATAATTTAAAAACTGTTGCTCTCCTCCCAGTAGCAGAGGGGCAAAATTGCTGGAGTTCCTGGACAGCGAAGCCCAGGATGCAGGTCCCACCCTGAAATCCCGCTCAGCTTCCCCAGGTGCTGGCAGAGCCCGGGGACGGTGGCCAAGCACAAGAAGGAGAGGATCTGGAGGATGCAGAAGAAGTGTTTCCACCTGCCAGGCCCTGGGACTGTCAGAAGTCCTCCGGCTTCTTGGGACGATTGCAAGTACCCTTGCCAGCAGGCACCACTGGTTTAATTTCTTGCTCGTTGCCCCTCAGAAAAAATCTCTGAGTCAATTTACTGCCTGTGGAAATGGGTGGATAGGAGAGATGAAGGCAAACACGGCTTGGGCGGGAGCCATTGGATGCTGGTGCCATATCTCTGTCAAGGCACCTCAACCCTGCTTTGCCATCCCTGGAGCCAGGGACCTCACTGACACTTCACAGAGGCTTGTGAGGCAGCTGGAGGTACTCATTTTGGAAATAAAGTTTAAAAAAATCATGTCCCACTGCCCATTCCTTTCTGCAAGGACGCAGAAGTCAGACTGAGGATTTGTAAGTAAATGTATTCAATAAGAGAAGCCCCCTGGCTAGGTGGATGTGCAGCAGCAGGATAATTTCTTTTCCCTCAGAGGCTCAGTTTTCTTTCACATAATGCTGGCAGGGGTCTCTGAAGGACACCTTCTGCTTAAACACCCCTGCGGGTGGACAGGGCTGCTGCAAGGGATGGGACCTTCTTCCAGGGCAGACGTGGGCTGCCCGAATGCTCAAGGCTCAGACATGCTCTGACTGCCAGAGCAGCAAAGGGACACCAGCGAAGACCAATGTCCATGCAGATGGGTGACCAGCCACGTTTTATCATTTGCTCTTCAACAGCCATGTTTGTTCAAGATCTCAAAGCCCCTGACAAATGCAGATAAATGAAGTCCCCAGTTGGCCATGCGTGGTGGAGAAGAGTCATTACCCTGATACACAGAGCAAGGATCCCGACAAGGAGATGGCCCCAAACCCAACAGCATGTCGTCAGTGGGGCTGCAGGTGGGAGAGCCGGGGCCAGGGCCTGTTCTGCCCATGCTGACCTCAGGCAGCTGAGCTTCCCCGTGCGCTACAGCCCATGAGGAGCATCCGCAGCTGCTGCAGGTATTTCCCATTCCCAGAGCATCGCCGTGAAGGGTGATGTCTGGGTAATGAGTTTCTTTAGTCTTGCCTGAATGCTTTCGGCTCTGCAGATGCATCTTCTCAGCATTCGGCACCAAAGAGCAGATGAGTAGCTGATTACACACTACCCTGCCCTGAACACAAATCTCGACAGTTAGTGGGACTTCTTCCAGGTAATACACATCTGTGAATAGTGATCATTTCTGTGCTCATCTCCCTGCCAACCCCAGTTCTGCAAAAGCAAGGCAAAAACCCCAGGAACTTTCAAAAACCTCTGAAAATCTTCCTGGCACAAAAAAGCCAAGGAGCACCTCACTGAAAGATCTCAGCTTGGGACTTCCAGCCCTGGCCGCTTTGCACCCGCGACACCCAGGGAAAAGTGACGAGAACAGCATCCTTCTTCTCACTTCTCGCTCTGATGGCACAGCTGGTGACTCTGTTGCAGCATGAAGTGAAGGAGTAACTTCAATAGCGAAGGAGTAGCTGGTCCTCCTGGAAGACAGCAGGTCATCATCAGGGAAGGGGGCTGGCCGAATTGCAGTGGCATCCCTGTGCAGCTCGAGTGGCTGAAGCCTGTGCTCGGTGCACACCAGCTTTTCATTCCCAACACTGCCCAAGAGCAGGTCAAGCGCCAGTTTTGTTGTTTGTGCGTTTGGCTTCATTGCCAAGGCAAAAGAAAAGCCCAGCCAGGAACAGGCACTTGACCCTTCCTGTGCAGAGACACATCTTGCTAGGGGAACTGTAAGTTGTTACGGAAGGAGGCAAGTTGTTTCAGAGGAAGGCAGCCTACCCCCTAGCTAAAGGAGGATGCTGGAGGACCCATCACAGCCCAGTCGGACTGCGTGCAGTCCACCAAGTTAAATAACCTAATCCAGGTGTGGTAGGAGGAACCTCATGTGGCAGAAGCAGGTTCTGTATCTGACACAGCAAATCCCATGGGGAGGGAGCAGGAGAAACAATTTGGCAAAGCTCAATAAAGACCAACAACAGAGAGGGTAATAATTCGTATTTCAATAGGGCATATTCTGTGCTGAAGGATATGAATTATTTGGCCACTGTTTGAAATTCAGCCACCTCTGGAGTGGAACATAGCCATGCACAACATCTGACATTGCCTTGGTGTTGATATATTTGTTAATATGAAAATTGCCAATCAGTATGTGTTCAAAAGGTTATTGCGGAGTCAGATAATAATTCAGCCCAATGTAATGCTTAATATCTTTACGCTGACAGTGCCAAAACCTTCAGAGCCCTGTCACTGTTTATATATACGCATGTCTGTGTGTGTGTGTGTTTCACTCTTCTACACACTATAAACCTGATATTGTTCTTGTGTGAAAGGAAGACTGAAATAAAAAAATAGAAAATGGCCTCTGTAGCCCACTTTACTGATGTTACAGCTATTCTTACATGTATTTGGTACCTTTTCTCCTCTCTGTTTTATACTCTGCCTGTGAAAAGGAAAGCTAGATGCCCCAGCTGGGTGGGAAAACACAACGAGGCTTTTCACCAGGAGGTATATGCAGGCAAAGACCGAAACACGTGGATTCCTGCAGCTTCTTATACAGGAGGCCTTTGGCCAGGGCAGCATTGGAAAATCAGAATTAATGGTGTGCAGTTTCCCCTGGGGACAGTGCAGCCAGTGCCGCCGGTACCTTCGGCTCTATCCTCTCGAGCTGCTCCCCACTGGAAAGTTGTCACGCAAGGCAAACTGATTTGGGATTAAGCTGCCTGTTCTCCTTTCTCATGGTTTATTTTTTCTGCACTTCAACTAAGTGGGTGTACAGGTTTATGAGCTCTAGACCCCGCTCCTGCGGTGGGGAGGAGGATGGTGCTGAGAGCTGACAAGAGCGCACTCACCCGCCTCCTAATCCCAGTTTTTCCCTAGAGGACTTCACCTACTTTTCCAGCACCCAGGATGCCTTCAAAGTAGAAAGCAAGTGAAGGGGCGGCATGACCACTCTTGCCACGGCCACGTGGTTTGAGACTCCCTGCTTTTATCCCCTCCCTCATCCCGTCCCTTGCTCTGGCTGCTCCGTGCTGCCGCTGGCTCGCCCATCTAATTCACAGCCCCCCGACTCCCCCAGGTGTGACCCAGAGCTGCTGGCCCCGCAGATGCCTCCCACCCAGCACCGTAGGTCCGTCACCAGATCCCATCGGAGGGGCATTACCAGCGGTGCTTGGCTTGGCCCCTCGGGGCTCCTGCACGACTGCATCCGTCATCGCTGCCCAAGTGCGTCCCGCAGGCAGCTGCTCTGCCCACCCGCTCAGTAGAAACCTCCTGAAGAAACACTTTATTTATGGCTGGCTTTTAGCTCACTGCCAGTAAAGGCAGCTCAGCCTCACTCTGTAACTGCATCATTTCCACAGAACGTGCCTCTGCTTCCAGCGCACGTTTCTGCCAGCAAGCATTTTGACTTTCTGCCAAACACTTAAGTGACCTTATGGCAGGATTGGAAGGCAGAGCTCTGGAGCTCCACCACCCGTGGTCCCTGAGGGCCGCTATTCTCCCCTCCATCACCTCCTTCGTATATTTTTGTTCAGCATCTCTGCTTGCAGGGTTGCCTGAGACATTAAAAAGAAATGCCTTCTAATGCTAAGACACTCTGTAGTAATAAGGAACTTGATCTCACATAAATCGGGATATTCTGAGAACCATTTTAATTTCTGCTAATCAGCAGATGAAAAATGAATTACTTCAGATGTCATGTCCTACTGCATGAGTCTCGTAACGTTTGGAAAAGCCATAACAGAGTTACCCAGTAATTGAAGGGCTCTACATGACTGAACTTTGTAATTGCATATTCTTCTCCTCAAGTCTGGGAGGCAGAAAGTAAAAGCAGATCAGGCCACGTCTTAATGAAACAGCTCAGTCCCTCAGCGTTATGGAAGCTAAAAGTAAACAAACCACGCTCATTATTTTATGTCGCAGCTCCTCAGCTGCCACAGCAGCCTTGCATGTGATGTGCTGTCTCCCACTTCACTGCCCCTCCACTGCTTCTGCTCCCAGCCCGGCACAGGCTGCCCTTGGCCCCAGCGGCAGCAGCCTGCAGCCTGCGTGGCAGGAGACACCAGCAACAGCTTTGGAGACACGAACAACGGCTTTGGAGACACCCTTTCCATCTCTGAGCTGCTGGTCCTGACTGGCCTGGGAGGAGGTGGAAAAGCAACTGCTCAACATCCCATCCAGACCTGCTGGGGCGGCCCTGTCAGCCAAATCCCCGTCTCAGCTCCCAGGTGGGAAACGCTGCCTTGGCGTACTGGAGACCTGCTCTGCGCTCCTGTCTGCACCTCATGATTGGCTTCCACTTACTGAATGTGCACACAGCTCCCCAGTTCCCTGCCCTGCTGCCCTCCATCCTGGCTGGGGGTCACTTGAGGGTACACCCAGATCCTGCAGTGCCTTCATTTTCCTCTCCCTTGAATTGACGAGCTGATGGTGCTGGCATGAAGCAGCTCTTGAGCAATTGTTGCACTTTAGGAAGGAGCATCTCACTGCTGTAAGGCTGCCAACAGCACCTGGCTGTTTTCTCCTTCGTGAAGAAAGCGGGAAGATGAGGCAAATATCACAGAATGAAGATTTTCTCAGCTCTTACGTTGAAGGGGTTTTCAGCTTTCTCAGGGAAAAAAAAGAAAAAAATGTCTATTGCTCTGTTTGTTTCACTGTCTTTAAAAGCGGGGTCTATCTTCTGGAGAGTCAAACCAGCAACCATTTCTGTGGATTTTCCATGGCTGCTCCTCAGCGGCTGATGGTATAATGTTTTCTGAAATGGCCGTTAGCTGAGTATCTTTATGAACAGCTTCCGAGGGAAGTAGCTGCAAAGTTCAATTTGCTGAATTATGAGCACATCTCTGATATGAATTGCATTATATGGTACTTGCATGCTGAAAGCATTATCTTTATACTTTGAACTTTTAAAATACACATTGATGGATCTGATGAGGACTGAAGAAGTAGAAAGGTGAAGGTCCCCAAGGACTAGAGATAATAAGGAATAATTGCTATCTTTTTTTCCCATGAAAAAGAAGCGGTATATTTAGAAGAATTCTATTTAGCTGAGGCTTTTTTACTAGAAAAAGCCATTCATACAGAAAAAATATTAATGGAAAACCTCTTTAATAGGTTGAAAATTTATTGCAACAAGCCATAACTTAAGGGCACTTGATTTGTTCTGAAGAGCTGTTTGGCTTCATGGAGTCGCATCAGATTTACTTCAGCATCCTAGGGAGAAAAATTAAGCTCACTCTTGTATCTCACACAGAATAAATCTGAGTATTGTCTGAAATACTTTTATTTTTTAATTAAGAAGAACCAGAGTGAAACAACAGTGGATTTCTCTTTCAGAAGAGACTAGATCATTCTACCTCAAAAAATGGATGTGGTCTACAGCGCATCTCCAGAAGTTTAAAGCCTCGATACTTCAGGTGGAAGCCCAAGAGCTGCAGACTAGCACACTTCTTCTCTGGCATGCGGAGACAGCTCCCGCTCTGTATTCAGGACAACATCTGGATCTGAACTTGCTCTGACACCCAAATGCTCAGAGATATTCAGGTATCTTGATTTCACATGTGCAGCACCGTGATTTCTATGCACTGAAGGCTCTTCACTTAATCGGTGCTATTATCACACCTGATGAGGCACAGCAGGTGAGGTTTGAGATGCTTGCCTTTTGATTCCTTGCAACTGAGCAACATTTAGTAAGAATTACTTAAATCAGCTAATCAAAAACATGTTCAATGACATTAGGATGAAGTGGGCTCTAGAACACCTAAGTAAAGTTATTTTTCTTGAGGAAATCCTTCTGTAGAGAGAAAAGCAAATAAATCCCAATGTGATCTATATATCATAACCTCTCTGCTCCTTGGGCTATTGACAAATAATTCCTGAAAATACTTTGTTAATCCATATTTCAGGCAAGGTTCAACTTTGTTCTGGTGGAACAGGTTTATGCAAACCTTTTCTACTTGTATTTTGGTGGCATAGCTGGGACTGGCCAAGAGCTTGTGTGATAGCTGCCGGAGCAAGGGCACGCAGCGGGGCAGCTGTGCCGTGGCTGAGCTCTGTGGACACATCTGTGTGCAGCTGGGACAGCCTGGTGTCTGCCTCCCCGTGCCGGGGACACGGTGGGGCCATTCGCAGGCGTGGTTTTCATGGTGGTGCAGTGTTATGGTCCTTTGCAGCATCAGTCTGCCAGTTGGAATTTCTATTGAATATGTTCTGATCCCCTGGGAAGGGTGTTCTCCAACTATAGGAAATTAATTTGCATGGAGTTTGGCCACCCGAGAGGGCTGATGCTGAAAGGACAAGACAGCAGAGCTGTAAAGGTGCAAAGCACGAAGGTTGGTACAGTGGGCAAAGCAAGGGGCAATTCACCTCCAACCTCCGGTCACTTGAGAGCTGGGCGAGCTACTCGGGTCTGTGCAGAGGGGACCACAATGCCATGTCCCACAGAGGCCTGAGGACCTGACCAGGCACGGCAGGGAGACACCACCTGGCTGCCCGGGCCCTGCAAACCAAGGGCTTAAATGTTGCTGAGGAACGAAGCCAGGGACACTGCTGGCACAAACTGCAGGAGAAAAATACCTGCAGAACATCAGGGGCCTTGTTTTCTTGCCTCTGAAGTCAGCAGAGCCCTTCTGCTGTATTGGACAACGCAGAACAGCCCAGTCTGCTGGGCACAGGGCAGGACCAGTCCTGGCTTCTTCTTCTTGGGTTCAGTGGTGGCAGCAACAACATGGCAGGAGCACTGGCAGGTCCCAGCACTTGCTGCCTCATTGTCTCTGAGGACAACTGATGGGTCAGGGTTCCTGTTCAGAGGAACCTCCTCCCAGAAGGGCCTGTCTGTTGGTAAGACCTGCAGACAGAGATGGAGCTCAGCATCTTACCTCTCAGCTGAAGGCACCCTTAGGGACTGTCATCCCCTCCCACTTCCCCAGCAGTGGCTGTCCTAGGTGAGAACCAGCCCCCAGCATCTCTTTCCTTGCTGTCACCCTGTCATAACAGAGTGTGAATTGCATTGTAGGGCTCTCTGCCCTTCACCTTTTGCTGGCTTGAAATCAGGTGTTAAAATCCTCTGTAGCCCGTGGCAGAAAATACACCCCGTGATTCTCTGTTTCTTGTAAAAATCTATGCTTTCTGCTCCTTTAAAGTACTTTCCCTTAAAGGAAATTGATGTTAAGCCATTAGACACCTGGTCCTACCTGTACCAGCTCCCTTTGGCCTTTACCAGTGGTGGCAGGGATGCGCCCAGAGCTTCCAGATTGTGCCTGCCTGCGGGCAAACGCATGAGTAAGTCATTATCAACTAAATATTGAAACGGCCCTAGCCTAGGTTGAGCCCCTTTTTTCCTTTTTTTGAAAGGGAAGGAGTAAGGCCACATCCAGTATTTCACATTAAACTCCTCAACATTCCTGCTTTGCTATTCTGTTTCCGAGGCATTGCGCAAACGTGCCCCAGCTCCCTGACAGCTCACATTAAGCTCTGTGGAGCTGCGTTCAATCACCTTCCCCAGGAAACCAGTGAAGGAGCAAGGGCCGAGCCGTGCTGTGGAGCCTCTGCTCCAGACTGCTCCAAGGATGAGTCACTGAGGTGAAGGCTCCTGTCCGAGGGAGGCAGAGCCGTTGCTGTCTAACACGCTGGGCTTTCTGTGCCAAGGACTTCTCAAGCCTTTTCTACCTGAGTTTTTATTCCTCATCTTTGTCTCTCACCCGCCCTCCTGCCCTGCAGAGCTCTTTAAGGTTTTAGCAATTAAAGGGGGGGGAAAAAAGCCACCCTTTTTTCTGCTCCCTGCCGAGGCTGAGAGCTGATCTGTGTGCAGAGGCGACTCATCCCTGCTCCTGACCAGCTGAGTCCCTTGCACCATTGCTTTACCTGTGGGAAAGGTGGAGTATGGAGCTTGCCCTCAGGCTTTGTCAACGTGGCACCCATCCCTGATAAGAAGAGGTAGGGATCTCATGGAGGCACATGGCCAGCACCCTGAGGGTCTTGCTTTTGGACACCCCTCTCAGAGGTGGCAGAGTAGGGCGGTTTGGCGACGAGGGAGGCCAACGCTGTGGTGTGGCTCAGGGGCCTTTTGGGGCTTTCCTGTGCTCTGCTGACCAGGACAGAGCTCTGGATTGGGAACTGGCCAGTCGCCTCTCCCCCAGATCCCTGCGCTGATGTTGGGCGTGGGGGCACTGGGGTCTTACCTGCTGTCTGCCTCCAGCACAGCTGAGCTTCCTGAGTCATCCACTTTAACCAAAAAAACATCTTTTAGCTTAAAACGGGGGCAAACCTCACTGATGCTGTGATGAGCAGGCCAGCTGGGGTGATGGTCCCTTAGCTCTGCAGTGACAAAAAGTCCCAGAAACCCTGTGGGGATCAACAAGGCTCAGAAAAAATAAAGTCTCATTTCCTTCCTTCTTCATCCCGCTCTCAAAATCTGAGCTGCCACCCCCAGCACTGTCTGTCCCTCCATCCTTCTGTCCCAGCAGCGGTGACAGGCACAAAACACTGGAGACGGGAAAGAGCAGATATCACTTCAAATTCCCTGAATAACCGAAGGCTGTGGGCAGCAGCTGCTTCAGCCAGAAAGTCACGTCGCTTGTGGTAGCGGTGGAATGAGTTTTCCTGCAGAAGGAGGCTGCGGAGCAGGTGCCACCTTGCCCTCCCCGCAGCTGTGGCTGCAGCCTTTCATTTTCATCAGAGAGGTGCAGAAAGAGCCTGAGCAGCACGGCAGCCTCGGTGTTCCTCGCAGGTGCCGCAGCATCAGCCTCCGTGGGCGGAAAGGCAATTTGTGCTGTTTTTGGAGGATCGGGAGCTCTGCAGACGTGATGGCTTTTCAGACAGGACTCACTCTGGAGGAAACATTGGGTGTTATCTCAGAAACTTGTGACACAGATCCCTCTCCTGCCCGGCACCCACGTTTCCAGAAACCCCCAAAATATGCCTTGCAGTCCAGGAGGGGTGTGTGGTGGTTTTGCTGGGTGCAATAAAGCTGAGTTACCTTTCTGCTCACACCCAGCCCATAGGCAGAGGGATGCCTGTGCTCTGTTGCTGGATTAGTCATCACCCTGTCGGAGATGAGTGCGCCATTCACAGGGCTGCCAGAAGAGCTAATACCCATCGAAAACTGCAGAAAAATCAGAACTGTACCCCCCATTTCAGAGGCTCCAGGCTGCTGTGCCCGGCTGTGTGTGCTCACTTGTACTGCCATGGGCATGAGGAGCCTCAGAGGGGGACCCACACCTCCACCATGCCAGAACCCTGCAGAGATGTGGTCCCGCCCCAGGCAGCTCCCAGGCAAAGATCCCACACCAAAACCTTCAGCAGGCAGCCACAGGCTTAAAGCCATGGCTGAGCAACAGAAATAATAGTCCAGAGATGGATTTTAATCCGGTCCTTTACGGAGCTGCTTTTTCTCTTGCTGCTGGGGTGGGGGTGCTCATTGCACCCCAGGGCTCATGGATCTTGCCTAGCATGGCGCAGTGCTGCCTCTGCATGCCGTAGAGATGCCTGGTCTCGCAGGGCAGCTGTGGGATGAGCCAGTCCTGATCACGGAGGTGGTATGGCAGCCATGGTAGCACTTGGGGATGGGAAGAGAGCTGCAAGGAGTCTGGGTGATTTCTTTTTGTAATCACTCACATAGGTTTTCCTATAGGTTCCCCAGGTTTTAGGGAGCTGCCCAGTCAGGGGATCACCTCCCAAGGAAAGTCCCTTGGCAAACCGCTGCCGACATGGAGATTGGAGTCAGCACCCAGCTCTGCTCGGGGTGCCTGGGGAGAAGCCACCCCACCACAGAACCCCATACATAACCGTGTGCTGTGCTGTCCTGACACCACAGGAGACGTAAGCTTGCTTCTTGCTGGGTCCACACTCTGCATCTATCTCCCACAATGCTGGAGAATTTTCATGCAGTATACACATATATATATATTCACAGATACTTATTTCATGTCCCTTGTTGTCTGTTGCTGGCTGGCACAGTGCTCACACGTGGGAGAGTACTCACAGGAAGCATTTGGGATGCTGATAGTAATGTGTGTTTAGGTTTAAAAGCATGGAGGGGCAGTTCCTGTAAGTGTGTGAAGACAGAGTGATCATTAGTACCTGTTTATTGAAGTTTACCAGCTCTGTAACAATGGGTTTCTCTTTGTCATTGGATTTAATTCCTCTGTAATTATGTTCCTAATATAAAAATCATTTGGCATTTATTTGCCATAAAGAAACTTCCCATTGCATTTAAATTCAATGTGAAGATTTAAGTGTATTCAGGAGACTCATTTGAAGACCTGAAATTAAATATTCCTGGTTTCCTTTTCCAAACAAGACAAACTCAGATAAATGCTAGCAGTCAGATCCATGTGTGCAGCTACTGCTGTGAGCAGTGGCAGCTGCATGTGTGTACCCAGAGAGAGATGGTTGCCCTTGTGGTGTGGATGACTCTTTCAGCTGCTTCTCCCTGCCCTGCTTTGGTCCAGGGTGCTGGTCCTGTGGGTGATGCTGATGGCTGATGCTACTTTGTATACCTGAGCAGGGAAAATACACAGTTGAGGAAAATCTGCAGGTGTTAAGATCACCATTAGCCCTCCCTGTCTGCTGTACAGCTTGCACTGGTTTTCAAAATGTTTGCTTTAATAGTTGTGGTAGCAGGATGTTGCTAACATGGCTTTTACTAGCTGAGCTGGTGCTCAGGAGCAGCCCAGGCAGCAGATGTAGGTCAGCACAGCTGGGGTTGGAAGACCCCAGAAGACCACATCCTGGCCCAATGACACCATTGTCCCCAGCCCTGCCAGGTTCAAGGGAGACCGGGTGGGCAAAGTTGCTATACTGAAATTATAGTTACAACAACAGGCCTGGGAATCACATCCCATGACTGCCTGCTGGTGGGTGAGCAGCTGCAGCTTTGGTAGCAATGAATGGATGGGCTCCCAGCACTGATAAATGACAGATAAAATGGCCAGGTGAAACACCGACACCAGCATGCAACAGGGGTGATGCTGCTCCTGATGTCGTTATTTTCTCCCTCGATATACCGAGCACCGGAAACATGCGCACTGGCAATAATTTTTTTTCCATCCTTTCTCTTAATTCCTCCCAATAGGTTTAACATAGCAGTGCCCAGATAATCGTTAACCACTTTGACGTATTGCAATGGGCACAGACTGGGAAGTCATAAGGAAAGAACAGAGCTGGAACAGACCCGTACTCCCGGTTCATCTCCAGCGGTATCGTCCTCCTCAGGGTAAAGCCAGTTCAGCCTGGCCTTCCCACAGCTGCTCCGAGAGACAAGCTCCCACCACAGCCAGAAACAGGGAAGAATATTATTGCTTAATGTATTACTTTTCCCAGAAGTAGGGAACATAGGAGGAGTGTGGCCAGCAGGTCAAGAGGATGATTCTCCTTCCCCTCTACACTGCCCTAGTGAGGCCCCATCTGGAGTACTCTGTCCAGTTCTGGGCTCCCCAGTTCAAGAAAGATGAGGAGCTACTGGAGAGAGTCCAGCGAAGGGCTACGAGGATGATGAGGGGACTGGAGCATCTCTCCTATGAGGAGAGGCTGAGGGAGCTGGGCTTGTTCAGCCTGAAGAAGAGAAGGCTGAGAGGGGACCTAATAAATGCTTATAAATATCTTCAGGGTGGGTGTCAGGAGGATGGGGCCAAGCTCTTTTCAGTGGTGCCCAGTGACTGGACAAGGGGCAATGGGCACAAACTGAGGCACAGGAAGTTCCATCTGAACATGAGGAAGAACTTCTTCCCTCTGAGGGTGACGAAGCCCTGGAACAGGCTGCCCAGGGAGGTTGTGGAGTCTCCTTCTCTGGAGATATTCAAGACCCGCCTGGACAAGGTCTTGTGCAGCCTGCTGTAGGTGACCCTGCTTCGGCAGGAGGGTTGGACTAGATGACCCACAGAGGTCCCTTCCAACCCTGAACATTCTGTGATTCTGTGATTCTGTGTGATTCTGTAATATATAGGGAAGAGTATTTCATCCGTGTGTTGAGAGGGTTATGGCTGAAGCCAGAGCCACCGTTCCCTTTTTGTTAACTCTGGTTTTCCACCTTTGACATGAAGACTAACTTAAACTTGGATAACTACAAAAAAAAGACAGTCCAAAGCCCACTTGTTTGTTTCAGGGGAACAAGATGGTACTGAGCAAGCAGAGGATGAAGCCTGCAGCTGGGGAGCATTTCTCCGCTAGTTGCTGACAAAGCAGAAAAGCTGCTTAGGCTGATCTGAGTGACTGGTTATAACGCTAAAATGGAACATTGCAAAAAATAGGTGTTGGGAAGTAAACCCTTCAAAAGGTCTTTGGAAAGTGGTCTCCAAAGGGAATTGGTGGAAATGGTGTTGTTTGAAGCACTGGAGAATATGATGTGCAGAGCCATTGTTTAAAAACCTACAGTAACGAGTGTGGGGATTTAATTTCCGTCTCTAATTGCTGTGATCTGCACCTCATTTTGGGCTTGCTTTTGTGTGCTTGTAGCTTTTAGCACTGGTCTCTACGCAGCAAATCCTTCATATTGGTGACAGCCAATGGACTGCTTCTAAGCTTGCTGTACAGCCAGCAAGGAGACTGCTTCTTCTTTGCTGTACAAAGGATTTATTCCTTTAACATGCCCCTGATGTTTATTTTTCTGCTGGTACAGGAGTGCATGTGCGCGTGTGCGCATGTGGCAGTGTCTTACGAATGCCTGCTGTGGACAGAATTGGGCTTCACAGTATGCAAAAATAGCTGTGCGCCACATGCAAGGATATAATATTTCACACGGCTGGAGAAAATGTGATAAATCAGGTTTTTGCTGGATTTGCAAAAATCAAGAGACTGGGGGATTCATCTCCACATTTGAGTCCTGAGCTCTTGCAGGAACTGGCAGGGCTGTTGGCGTTGGAGCGTCCCAATTAGGGAAGGAGATCTGGGTCCCCATGGCAGTGTAGGATGTTTATGGGCATCTCTTGGCTCTGAAGAGACAAGCTCAGATTTTTTCGATTCATTTATTACAGAGCCCAAGAAGCCAATGTGAGCCCAAGCTGCAGCTACAGCTCTTCTCCTCTGTCCTTGCCTGGAGGTTGTTGCTCTTAGTTTCTGCTCCGTTCTGCCCTGTTCCTGATCCCTCATCAGCAGTGCCTCCAGTTGCTCGTTAGACAAAACCCAGGTCCCTCACTCGCCCTTTTGAGCCCTGCAGGAGACCCCGGTGTGCGGTGAGGTGGAAAGCCAGGGACACTGTAGAGCTGGGAGGTTTCTGCATTACCTGCTTGGTGCTGGGCTCACACTTGTGCGCCGAGGGGTGAAGCTGTGGAGAAAATAAATCACCAGGGACAGAGATGAGGAGGGTGGACTGGAGGCTTAGAGCAGCGGTCCTTGCACCAGGCTGGCTCTTGGCACAAAAGAGGGGGTGCAGCAGGCTCAGGTTGGGCAAACAGGGGATCAGGGGAGCTGTGCTAAGCCCTGATTGCTCCCCGTCTGCATGTTGGACAGCAGCACGTGCTGGTGCAGGTTCCTTATCACACTTGTGCTTTCCCACCCCCGTCCCAGCAAGGGGCACAAATATGCACAGCCGAACCCCAGCCCCTCAAACTGCAACTCACACGGGGAGTCTGAATGACAAACGTCAGTGCTCCTTCCCACATGCACCCTCCTCTGACCTAACCCTTCCCTGCTTCCCTTCTCCTGGCTTGTCCTGTTGCACCTTTGCAGGTGAAAAAGGTTCATGGATCCTACATCCCTCCTTGCTCCCCCTCTCCCTTTGCATCCCCTCCAGTGTGCAATGAAAACCAATGACAGATTGAGCTGGGCCTGGCTTTGTAACGTAAACAGCTATTTACAGTTTTGCTAAGATTTCATGGAAGATGACATTTTTAGGTCACCTAGCTGAAGCAAATGAAATTATTAACATGTTTGCATTAGGTTTCATAAAAAAAAGTATCACTCTTGCCCAACGTGGTGCTCGATTCCTCAGGTCCCGAGACCTGAAGTGGTACCCTGAAAGCTAAGACAGTTTACCACCACGGTTAGCAAGAACAGGATCTGGTTCTCTAATGCAAGGCAGCTGGGATGGACATCTTTTACTGTGTCCAGCAGCCTCAGACACCAGGGTCTGTTATCCTGGTGCTCCGTCAGTGGTAATGATGGGGCTGATCTAGGGGTATAAGAGGAAACATCCTCTCCCCATCACTGAAAGTATGGTGCCACCTTCTCCATCCTGTAGATTCTGCCTTTAAAAGCTTTTAAATCTTGGAGCACAGCTAAATACACTATTGGGGTCTATACTGTGGCTTGTAAACACTAAGAGGTCGGGAGTAAAATGTAAAGGCTCTGTTCTTCCCTAAATAAGCAATGACAAATGACTGTAAAATGAGCTCCTGAGCTTGCATGTGCAGAGAGGAATTTAGTCCCCTGATGAACAGGACAATAGCAGATGGATCAGAATAATACTGGGGTTTCCTATATACCCCTGTTTAATGCTACACCGGAAACAAAGGAGCTAGCCAGGAGGTTCAGTGTTCTGGCCACCACTCATAGATTTCTGTGTGTCACAAGCCAGGACACAATTTGTTCTCCATCTTGCTTGCTTCTGGGGTGGAAATAGCCCTACAGGCTATCCATCAGCATGACTCACTCTTGGGACAGGCTGTCTGGGTGAAGTGGACGAGGAGTGAGATTCAAGGACCTTTTCCCTGCTGGGCGATGGGTACACAAAGACCTGGACCTAACGCACGCATGTGCCACCCACGGTCAGGTTCACCCCTCCCGGTCTGGGAGAGCTGGGAAGGAGAGACCTGTGCCTAGCGCTTCGAATCCCTGCTGCCTGCCAAGCTGGGAGGCACGCATGGCATCGGGCTCGGTCTGGCTCCTGGAGAGGAGCGGCTCCTCCGCGGAGCCAGCCTGCGTCGAAGGGCCACAGCCGCTGTGGCTGAGCCCCTCTCCTGCCCGGCTGGCCTCGGGGAAGCCATCTCACAGCCATCCCCACCACCAGCCTCGCTTTCTAAAACAGGTAGCAGAGAGCCAGAAGCTTGAGGAGTGAAACAGTGGCATCTGGTTGCCAACAGAGCTGTGCCCACTTGCTGTGGTCTAGCGTGGGTGCTCTGGTGTCTAGTAAGAGCTGTGCTCATCTAGCTTTTCCTTCAGCGGTGATATTAGGCATCTTTCATCTACCCAGCTGTCTCTTCCCACCAAAAATTGTAGGGCCCAAGTATGTGAGACCGTTACATCCCTATCAAACTCTGTTCACATCAGCCAAGAATTGTTGGAGGGTGAGGCAGCACGATTACCTAAACCAAACCAGATGAAAAGGAGCAAAGAGTGAACAGGTGGATGATGGAGCTTCTGCCGTGCTGTGCCACACTGTGCAGTGCCCGTGGGAGGAGGGGAGCCTCGCTGATTCTGTCGCTCTTTTTCAGGGGGAGTTGCTGAGCCCGTGTCGATGCGATGGATCAGTGAAGTGCACGCACCAGCCATGTCTGATCAAATGGATTAGCGAGAGAGGCTGCTGGAGCTGTGAGCTGTGTTACTACAAGTATCACGTCATTGCCATAAGCACAAAGAACCCTCTGCAGGTAAAGGTACTAGAGACATTTCAAAGTCTATTTACTCTTGTTTCTACTTTTGTTTCTGGGAGTAAGTGGATTTTATCTGCGCGGGTTTTCCTTCACTGCGCACAGTGATCCATATGTCTGAGACGCTCAGAGAGGGTTGTCAGGGGCTGGTCCAAAGAGGCCCCATGTTCTGCTCAGTGGTACTGTGGGCATCCCTCAGGAGTCTGCTCCTTTTGTCCTTTGACAATTCCCACGTTCACTTGCCTCCTGTTGAAAATGCCAGTGTGACCACGACCGTGCTGTAATACCTCCCAGCCCTTCAAATGTGTTCATCCACTGGAGACCGCCGGTATGTCCCGTCCCCAGGGGCGGAAGGGAATGGAGCAGTTACGGGATTTGCTACAACAGAGCACACAGTCTGTGACAGAGCAGTATCTTGAGACTCCACATGTCTATAGTTGTGCCATTAACCCCGACCTCCTCCTGCTGAGCCTCCTCCGTGTTGGCATGAGGGATGGAGGAGGTGGGTGGAAGGCTCTTACGGCTCTCCCCTCTGATCCTGCCACCCTTTTCACCTTACTGCTCCCCCATGATCAAGTACACCCCGGCCTGGCACAAGGGCTGTTGGCTCTGATGCTCTGGTGTCCCCAAGCCTGATTCTCAGTGGACATTTGCAGATGTGCACACATTAGGTAAAGCACATATTGATGTAAGTGGCTGTGGAAGGCATCAGAGGACTCACCTTCTTTCTCTTCCGAGTTCAAAAGCACTGTGGTTTAATAAGCCCCACTGCAGGCTGGTAATTTAAAATCAAGATTCAGAATGGGGAAAATTGCATGACTGTTAAATATGGGACAAATTATCCTTAATAGCTATTGATTTATTGTGGGGGCAACACCTGAAGATGGACTAATTGCTTCATGCCTTTGCTGAGCGCCATTAGTGACTTGGATGTAAGGGAGCACATTACATCCAGGCAGTACTGCTTAATTAGCATCATCTGGACTGGAGAGACATTACGGCAGCATGCTGTGGTTTAGAGAACCTGGTGGAGAGCTTTGACTCTCTGCTGGGCACTCTGCTCTCTAACAGGAGGCAAGGACTTTGCTAGTGGTAGTGCCCGGTTGTACAGAGGTGGGGGGGAACGCAGACTCCCACTCTCTCCTCCAACTGTGGTCTATGTTTTTCCAGGCCTGAGGTCAATAACCACAGTGAGGAAACAGGGACTTTTGGACTGCAGATTTAATTGAAGTAGTGAAGTTAGTGGGACATCGTGGGGAAATTTTGCTGGGGGGAAGGAAAAAGACTGCCTGCTCTCTGTGTTGTCCCTACAGCTTCTGATTCAATTTTCCATGTGCCGCGGGCTGGAGAGATCAGTAGTTTCATCCCAAGCCTCAAACCCAGGGTGTTTTAATTTCTTGGCTCTAGTAACTCAGAGCAGATTGAAACACAGGAGGGGAGATGTGGACAAAGCAGCTTTTGTTTATTTCTGGAAAGCTGGTCCATGAGTGCCCTAATGATCGGGTGTGCGATGCTGAATAGCATTGAAGGTTTGTGGCTGCAGATTTACGAGTGTGTAGCCAGCATTGCCTTTAATGAATGACCTCCAGATGCTCTACACCTTCAGGTGGCTCAGGACAACTGGTCAGTGACTTTTCTCCTGCTCCTCACTCCATTAAAATTTATTGGAGCTGTTGACAGACAAGCTCTCCTCCCACATGCACATTCAAATGCCTGGGCAAACGATTGTTCTTTTTTGCCCTCCCCTGTTAGAAAGTGGTCTGATCTGCTGGCCTTTGCCACAAATACAAAAAAACAGGTGGCAGGAGCAACTGAGTTAGAGAGCTCAGGTCCAGGAATGAGGGTCTCAGAGGACCGTGCAGACCCCGGGCTCAGAGGCTTCACATCGCTGGCTTGGACTTCACAGCTTTTCTTGTGGAAGCACTGGGAGATTTGGAGGGTGGGAAGAAGCAACTGGAGTGAAATCCACTTGGTTTGGAATGAATGCAGCGTGTGCGGAGTTACAGCTGCGTGCCCAGGTGCGCTGTCTGGTGCCAGCACAAAGGCACTGCCGGGAAGCAGATGCTGCACTAGCTCCAGTATGTGAAATCCCCTGGGAAGTGGCTGATGCACCAGGCCTGGACTTCCCACGAGGACTAAGGGCTTGGCCCCCTCATAACCCATCACTGCACACACCACTGGAGTTTGACTTGTTCCTAAGTGGCCCTCGCCATCCTCTGGCACAGGGAAAGGGAGGCAGAGAGGACCCAGGGGCTGCAGTGCCCTGGCACTGTGTGCCGTAACAACGTGTCGCAGTCCGTGCAGGTGGGAAGAGCATCATTTCTGCTCAGCCTTCACCCTACACATGGATAGCAGGAGCCAGCTGGACATAAAGCATGTCTCTAAGTAAAGCAGTAATCCCTGGCATTTCTTCTCAGGGCCTGCTGGCACTTCTGCCGGGCTTTGTTCTCACTAGAAAGCTCTGCATTTCTCAAGCACAGGTTTAGGAAGGCAAATGCTGTAGGAAATCATGGTTGTCTGTTTATTCCGGACCAACTGTGATGCAGACAAGGACCACACAAAACTCACCTCCTTGTCAAATAAAGCTGGTTTGGGCGATGCTCTGAGCCTGGCTAGATTTTAACAGCAATGTGACCTGCCTATCCTCTGTGACTGTCCCTGTGTCCTCTCGTGTGACAGACTGCAGGAAAGCCAAACCAAGGTGGCTGGCAGGCCCTGGGCTCCCTGAAACATGTCCAACTGCTCCGAGCAGAGCAGCACACCCGACACCCACATGTTCCCCAGGATCCTCATGTTTCTCTGCCCATTTTGACATCTGCTGCACATTTTTTGGAGTGCCTAGGAGCACGGTATGGGCCAGATGTATGTGGAGACGCGTGGCGTGGGCAGAGAAGTTACAGCCGGGGGAACACGGTTCATGCATAATTAACACAGACTCCTTCCAGCCTCCAGGCTGTTATGATGCCTCATACCAGAGAGAGGCCTTTAGTGTGGTATTTTGGCAGAATGAATCTCTATAAATTAACGCCCCCACCCCCATCCCTGGATTGCAGGCATTAAAGAGCAAAGGTCTTAAAGCAGCAACACTGCAAACCTACTGAGACTGGAGGATTAAAGTTGTTGGACAGTACGGCAAGCGTCCTGCCAAGCAGTAGTCAGACAGAAAATGAGCAAAAATATTCCACCGGCTCTGAGCAAAAAGAAAACACAGAGTTTTTGTCTATCCATCCATCCATCCATCCATCCATCCATCCATCCATCCATCCATCCATCCATCCATCCATCTTCCTCCACTGCTCTCCAGTCTGCTAGTCACCGAGACAGGAGTCATGGGCATGGAGGCTTTAAATGCTCCTCTCCATTGCAATATTAGTGCAAAGTGCATGATTTTAAAAAGGCCCTGAAGACACAGGATTTTACAAGCACATGACAGTACCACAGGCACCCTGGTGCTGATACGTAGTGGAGTAGGCATCTGCTGTGATGGGACTCTGTAGTGGATTTCATCTATACAGCTCCTTTGTAGCCGCTCCTGAGCCACATTCACTCTGATGCTCTGATTTTCACAAACAGAAGATCTGTTTGAACCACCCTTCCCAGACCTACAACTGCCTGCAGTCTCGGGGAGTTCAGCTCTGCTTTACAGTTGTTATCTCTGACTCCTCCTGTATTGTGGGTTGTTTCAGCTCCAAAGATCCTCAGTCACCCAGTGCTGGGGTTGGCATCTGGTCCCAGTTCTCCTCTGGCT
Source organism: Opisthocomus hoazin (assembly GCF_030867145.1). Lineage (NCBI taxonomy): Eukaryota > Metazoa > Chordata > Aves > Opisthocomiformes > Opisthocomidae > Opisthocomus > Opisthocomus hoazin. Next base: position 17,224,367 of record NC_134422.1, on the reverse strand, counting down.
CTATTTTGACTGTGGTGATGCAGTTTTAAGAGCTGATCAGCGCTAATTTATATGGACTTTTCATCAGGACACCCACATCTGCAAGAAAAGTGGCCAAGGTCACAGGGTGTTTGAACTTCAGCCTGAGCTCCTGAGCCATAAAGCTTGAGGCAGGTTCAGTGGTGTCTCCTGGTTGTCCCAACTTCCTAGGTCACTTCTGTTGACTACAAACCTTGGCTGGTCCCTGCTGAGCTCCAGCTGCAGCCTGCATCCTGCAAGCAAAGTGTGCAGTCACAGCAAGAGACACTTCATGGCCGCTGCCTTTTAACGAGGCCTTTCTAGGATACCGATACTGTGGTCTGAGTCCTACCAGCTGCTGTGGCACATGGAGGAGAGGGAGTTTTGTCACTGCGTGTTTCCATTACGCGGCCATAGTGGACTGTCCTTCCTCCCTGCTGCTTTTCCAGTATCTGAATAAGACACCAGCATCTGTAAATGTACATCAGGGAAGCTATCACAGCAATGGGAAAACTTTGCTTGGTGAGTTTATAAAAAGAAAAGCCATCCTCTAAGAGCTAATTGAGGAGGATGTCCAGGGCCTCGGGACAGCAGCAAGGGGAGAGCCAGACCTAAGCACTGGCGGGAATGGTCTGCTCCAACCTTCTAACAAAACACCTCTGCTTGCTTGTGATCCTGGGTCTGAAAATGAAATCGCTGACTAGCACAGCTCAGGATGTTAATGATACGTACTAAGGGGACGTGTCAGATACAGCAATAAAAATAAACTGAACTGCCTGAGGCAGGCATGGGGGAGCTCTCAGAGGAGTGTAGGAAGGCTTTTCCAGCAAGCAAGTCTTCTTAGCAAGTTGCTGCAGTAAGACACAGATATCTTCTGCAGGCAAATATCTGCCTTGGATCTGCTCATGCTGGTACTTGGGAGACCTTTGGAGATTGCTGCTGCCAAAGAAAGGGAAATACAGGTCAGGCCTTAAATACTATAGTAATGAGATTATTAATCTGTGTTACATTAGTAGTGGGGGGGGGTGGGGGGAGGGAATTCACTCACAAGCCTCTGGGCAGAAGCACGGAAGAACACAAGGAAGCAGGTTTGCCCCAAGTACAACATGGAGGTTATGAAACAGTGCAAGAGAATAAGTGTGATAGGACTGGCAGGCACCATTCCAGCTTGGCCCCTGGCTAAGGTCATCACAAATGTCAGACCTGGGCTTCTAAGAAACCCTTTCTGAGGCATCTGGGTCACAGAGCTTTGTGGTTTAGGCAAAATGGGGAAACCTGGGGGAAATCAGTCCAAGAGAGTGTAGTGTTTTGCAGATGCACGTCAGGGTGCTGTGCCAAAGCACTCGGCCAAGGGGGATGGTAGCAGAGGACAGGCAGACAGATCCTGAGTGAATGAGGACATTTCTTCCAAATGGTCTGGAGGGACAGAGCCCTTTTACCAGTGCGAGTGGCAAGCCACCGCAGAGAGCTGCTTGGCGTGCTCTGAAGCCATCTTAAGCCCAGAGCCCAGCTGTTATCCCACAAGAGCCTTTAAAGATTTCTGGTACTACCAAGTCCTCAGTTCTGCCCTGTTCAGCTCTGGCAGAGAATCTGTAGAGCTTTCCACTTGCCTAAAGGTCACATTCCTGATTGACAACCTGGGTGAGCTGCCAGTTGTTAAAGGTGCACTTCAGTACAGCTCAGCAGCTACCTGGGACTCAACAGCCATGATCAGCTGAGGAAAGCTTTATGTCTCCCCCCATGAGGTGGGATTGCTTGACACTGTGACCTTGCTCAAGCTTGAATGTCTGAGCTAGAGATTTGGAGGGAGGGGGTTGTGTCTTCAGCCAGGCATGCAGACAAAGAGCTCTGGGGGTTTCAGACGTCCCGGTAAAGGGACTCTGCAGCATTGCTGAGACCTTTCTTCACAGCACTAGCAGTGACCCGAGGACAATAGGGTCACCCACCAAATCCCTGGTCTGCTGGCCATAATGATGGCAGAGAAGTGTTAGGAGAATGGGTGATTTTCTAAGGGCTGTTATGAAATCTGAAAGGCACAGTGCTGTAACTGAGGTGGGCTCCTGAGGTCACCGGTGCAGGGATGCATGAGGCCTGGCTCCTGCAGGTGAAATTCATCAGCATGTTCCACCTCCTAACGGCTCTTGGACCCTTTTGTCTGCACTCACACCAGGTAACATGCTTTATCCTCTGTCTCACCCTTTTTCTTCTCTCTGTGTAAACCTCATGCCCTAGGATGTGTAGCAAAATAGAATTAAAAGATGAAAAATAATGACTCCAGTTATTGGTGGCTTGGGCTAGATGTGTGTTGCTAAATTGCAGTTCTCAGGGTTTCCAGAGAGGAAATACAACATTTATTACTTACTTTTATTTTTTTTTCCTGGAAAATATTAAATTCTTCTGCAAGCTGGTTATTTTCCCCAGTGTTCATCTCTGACCCATTTACCTCCTTGCCAGAGGGTAATCACACCCCAGTGCCACCTCCCAAACAGAGTCAGGACTGCTGGTGTGTGTCACTGTCACTTAGTACCAGATGCAGGGGGAGAGTCTCCTACCCCCTGGCACGGCTGACAGACTCCAGCCTCTTCATTATTGCTGCAGCGAACTTCTCAGCAGCTGCTGCCAGCTAAGCAGCGTCAGGCAGCGTCCCTGCCTGGTTTTCAGCCTCTCTGTTCCCAACTGCAGGGAGCAGGGTTTGAAGTTTGCACTCAGGTGTAACTTCTCTACACCTTGAACCTCATCCCCTTTGACAGTATACTTAGTACTACACATAAGCCTCCCTGTCTCTGCAAAGCAGTGGTGCTGCTTGTATGTGGCTGCTGGTTGTAGGAATCAGCTCCTTCTTCTTTTTCTCTCTTTAATTGCTACATTGGAAGGACCTGTTGCCACCACAGGCCTTGCAGTGTGCCAGACAGATGGTGAGGAGCCAGTCCATTACCTCCTCTCGAGAGAGAAATGGTGCAGAATGATTTGGCTGGCACAGGCACACACAGGTCAGCATGAGAGTCCTGCAGTAAAATCTTCTCCAGTAGCACCAGGCTCTGCACCAGGCTCCCTGCACTCCTGTCGCCTTGGCGTTTGCCAGAGTTAGTAGAAGGGGAGATGAAGTCTGGGGAAAGCTGCAGGGGTGAAAGTGCAGCCCCACACACGTATCCAACCCTGCTCTCTGCCACGGGCCTCTAGTCCTGGAGCTCTGTGCTGATGAGGATTTGTCCTGCGTCTGCTTATGGTGCTGTTGAGGACAAAGCTGGAGGGTTGATGGGAGGGCAGCGTAGCTGCTGATCCTACCTGCGGAACCCAAATTTGGGGCGATGGGTGCTGGGTGGCCTTTGCCCTGTCTCATGACAGGAGAGGAGTCACACAACTGTGCATCTTCTGTGGACTCCATCACCCCTGTATCTAGCCTTGACCCATTGTGACTGGCACCACCAAGTTTCCAGCCCTAAGAGGAGGGCTGTTCACTATCTCAGCTTCTTCATGGCACAAAGGGGCCACTGCTGTGTCTGGATTTGGTGGAGGCGTGGAGCAGTGGGCTACGGCAAGAGTAGGAAGGGGCTGTTGAAGAGCTCACTGAGTGTCGCTGGTGCCTGGTGTTTGCCTTTGGCTGGGCCAGCTGCAGGAGCGGATGGCAGGAAGGGAGCTGGGGCTAGCTGAACCCAGTCCTGCTTCAGCAGGGAACAAGCTCTCTCCCCGCTCAGCATCTTTATGGCCACTGTTCTTTGGCCAACTACGAATTAAGCTGGTACCACCCACCTCACTGATGCTGCACGTCCCTGACATTGGATTTGAGGGCTGTCTGCCCTTGCAGGATGTAAGCCAAGGAGCAGGGCTGGCAGAGGCAGGCACTTCAGCTTGCCTCTGAGCCAAGCCAGGCAATCTCCTTCCAGGTGCAACTTGCAGGCCTCAGCATCAGGCTGAAGCTCCCGTCTGTTCCTCTCCAAAGGCAGCCCTTTGCAAGGGAGTGCATTTGGTTCAGGGATTTGGTCACTGGACTGGCAGCAATGCCATGCATGCCTGTACCAGCACAAGTCACTTGTTGTCCTTCTTGCCCACCAATCACGGTTCAAAGTCCTCCCTGCCTCCCAGAAAACACTGGTAACTACTGACTGGCCTGGGCATTATAGAGGGACCTAGCAACTGAACTCCTTTCTTGCTCTGCAAAAGGATGGGACAAGGCTTGATGGGTGGCCCTGCTGTTCCAGGATTTGTCTGAGAAACAGGAAGGGTGCTGAGGGCTCACCAGAGATGCCACCTCACAGGGACACTGAATATGGGCAGAATCCAGGCTAAACATTTCCAGTTCCTCCGAATTCTCTATGCCTGCAGGAGGTTGAAATTCACCTTTATTTATCCTTCTGCTGGTCTCACTGAGATTTCAAGGGCGCGTATCTCACAGCTAAAGGTGGCCTATATACTCTGATGCCAGGAAAGACTGCCTCTCCCGAACCTGTTTATGCGTTTGATTTCTGATTTGCAGGAGGGGCTATAGACCATGTCTCCAAGTCTTGTTAAATAAAGCAATTTCTGCTCTTGGTTTTTACAGGGCAGTTCTCTCAGCAGTGTAAGTCTGAGTGGGGAGGTTTTATGCTGGGTGAGAGAGAGGAGTCCGGGCTTAGGATATTTATACTGTAGCTTATACAAAGCTATTTGACATAGTGAACGGATTTGGGGGACTATTTCTATTTTTTCCGTCTTCTCGGGAAGAAGCATTGACATTTACCTTGGAACACAGCCTGAATGTGTCATCACCTAAAGGCAGGGTGTCCTGACCACAGCAACTTGTGTTGCTTGTAACAAGTTTTGTGGGATGTGCGTTGTCACTGCGAGATCCTGCCTAGTGCTGTGATCCTGTCTGCTCTCACAAAGTGGCACAGGGCCAGCTCATGGGAGACCATTGAAGGAAAGCTTGGCTCTCTGAGACACTTCTCATGGTAATAGGATTCCCTGGCTGAGGATGCTGCCTGGCCTCCATTTGAGGTAGCAACTAAATGTCCTGGTCTATGATGGCCATCACAGCCCCACTGTCATGGGCATGTTATTTTTGGTGTCTTGCCCCCAGTCCTTCCTGCCTCCCCTGGATCTCTGTGCTTTCCTGATGAGATGCAGGATTCCTCCCCATTTCCTCTTCAGCAGTGCTCTCAGGAAACATGGGGCCATGCACTGTTGAACAACTGCCATGCCCCATCCCAGAAGTGGACCAGGTAAAAGCATCTATGCATAGAGCACATATTAAAGTCATAGGTGCTCTTTTGGATCTCCAGAAACACCACAATGATGTAAAACAGTGATGTACCCCATGTAACTAATCTCTTGTCTTTTTCCTTCCTCCCTTCCCCTTGTCCCCTCCCCTCTCCCTGTTGCCTCCCCTTGCAGTGGCAGGCCATCTCTCTGACAGTCATTGAGAAGGTTCAGATAGCAGCAGCCATCCTGGGTTCCCTCTTCCTCATCGCCAGTATCTCGTGGCTTATCTGGTCGACCTTCAGTCCTTCGGCCAAATGGCAACGCCAGGACCTGCTCTTCCAGATCTGCTATGGAATGTACGGCTTCATGGACATTGTCTGTATAGGTGGGTGATCGCATCTCATGGCACAGCCAAGGCTGCCCACCCGCTCAGCGTCAGAGAGGAGTGGGAGATGGTGTGGAGAGCTGACCGGTACAGCTCAGCTCAGACTGAGCTTCCCTGGCTTTTCCTCCCCTTTGCTTTTGTGACACTTATTTTAAAGTCCTCTCTGCTCATCTGCGCAGCCCCGGAGTATCTCCTTGGCTGGGCTGGCAGAGGGACCTGCAGCAAGCCCAGAGAGAAGCAAATCTCTCTTCAGAGCAAGGAGAGGGTGGGGAGGTCTGGGGGAGCCTGGGGAGTGTAAGGCTTTTGAGTAATACTGAGAAAGAAACTCCTTCCATTCTGGAATAGCTGATTTAGGGACTGCCTCATGACTGGGTATGGCAGAGTCTCTCTACACGCAACTCTTTGGCTCCCCAGCACAGTCCTTCTGCGGTGCAGGGGTGACTGCTCCTTCCTTGGCTCACCCTGGAGCTGCAAGTCCCAGCCAGCCCAGATCATGGGCCAGCCTGGGGTCCTTGTCAGGTTGCTGGTACAGAGCAGCTCTGAGGATGAAGCTGCTCCAAGCTGAGCAAGCCCACACAGCAAAGCAGATGCTGGCAGCCTGGCCCCAGCAGGGTCTCCCTGAGAGCTTAAGCTGTAGCCCCAGTGCAGGTCTGTGGGATCAGGAGACGTAGCTGAGGATACCTTCAGGCAGCGGCACACACCAGCCAGGCCACTGAAAGAGTGGTGGTTACCAAAACAGTCCAGTGAACACCAGTCACCTCCAAACATGCTCCCGATCAGTGTCCACCCGAGCACAGGCCACCATATAACATCAGTTCAAGTGACCCTGCCAGGAAGCAAAGAGGGTTCCAGAGAGCTCCTCATGTCTGTGTCCTTCCATCATTGATATAAAGGCAGAAAGAGCCTCACATAAACTCAGTGGGACAAAGCAGTCCTCTTGACTTGGATTTGCATTTGTGTGGCTAGGGCCACTCCACAGAGAAGGAGCACAGCTCCCAGTTGAGCCCTCAGGAGGAGCAGGACTATATCACAGAGCAGCAGCTGGTGAAATCGGGCTACAGTGGTAAAGCAAACCCAGCAGCAGGGACAGAGGTCTGGACCGCACACCCTGGTGCCCAGGTTCAAATGGCTGTTGGCTTCAGCATCCTTCCAGCACAGGATTTGGGCCTGCCAAAACCCAGACCAGTTTCTCCCACTGTTACCACCACTGTGCTGACAAAGAGACGTGAGCTTGGCCTGTAGAGATCATCTGCTCCTCCATGAGATGCTAGTGGACCTACTACACATCTCCAAGAATGAGGGGTGGTGAAGAGGGGTGAAAGAGACAGGCAGCACCTACACTTTAGCACAAATGCCACTGGTGACATTTTCTTGCTGGTGGGATTGGGAGTGGAAAAAAATGATGCCTCTGTGTGTGTGGGGTAGTGTGTGTGTTGCCTTGTTGGCAGAGAACAGAAGTGGAGAGCCCTGGCCCGGGTGGACGTCAATAACATGATTAACTGGCTTTGATAAAGCTTCAAGAGCTGAGGGGAACTGATTAGCTCATCTGTCAATAGGACCTAAATCCTCCCACACAGCGGAGAACAAACCACGCCAGCCATGAGCTGAAGGGGAACTGGACAAGCAGATTTGGATTTGAGGCTTTTTGTTTCTTTCTTGTTAATTTTTTTAAGGTTCTGGCCTCTACTTCTCTTCTCCACCTTCTCTGAAGGGAAAAAAAAGCCCCTTTTTCGTCTCCACAGATGTCACCATTAAGCTTACTGCCCTAACCTGGGCGCTTTGATTTTTTCCAGCCAAAGAGCAAGCGGCCATCCCATTCCCAGAAACATTTCAGAGCCATGGCTTGGAGCAGCCCCTAGTCTTACAGCCCTCCCTGCATTGCTGGCAGTCCTGGTGGGCCAGGCATGCTGGCTTTCCCACAGACTCAAAAGCAAGGGAAGCATTACAGATGCAGTGAGTTAACATGTCCGTATGTGGCTTCTCTTGCCCAGCGCCTCAGAGACTACCCATAGATGGCTCCGCTTGTGTGCAGGCAGCCCACCCATGGTCAGCCAGGAGAAATAATGTTCTGGATTATGTGAGCCTTTCACACATTTCCATACATTTCCCTAGAAAGCTTAGAAGTGCATGTAGCCAGCACTCTGCCCCTGCCGTGCTCCAGTATTGTCTGTGTTGTGCACCAATACCTTCTGCAACCCCAGGTGCTGCTGCTGCTCCTGGGTCTGCAGGAAGGGAACTCTGAGCAGTGCTAGCTGAGATCTGGTGTTCACTCTCCTCCCTGCCTTCTCCTCCTTCTCTTCTTTCTCTGCCCAGGTTGAACCAGGTGACAAATGAGGTCCTCACGGAGAGCTGTGACTCACTGGCTGTTGATGCGGTCAGGTTTCACCTCTGAGTGACTTCTCTCCAGCCCTGCCGATTTCAGGGTACTGCTCTAGCGCTGGCCAAAAGGCTGGTCTGTCCCGTGGAAAGGCCAGGCCAGGTCAGGTCAGCAGCAGGGGCTGATCATCGGGAACTGCGTGACGGGTTTTAATTCTTCATTCATTATAGCTTTGCTCGACCTTGATGGGTGCAGCAATGCCAGCTCACTAGAAGGCTCGCAGTGAGTTGCTCGCTGTGGAACAGCTATTCTGCCTCTCTTTATCCCTCTCCTAAACCTTGCGGCCTTTTGCAGTGTCTTTGATCACAGCCAGGCAAAGCTGGCTCCGGAGATTGAGAGTTCTGCTCCTAACTGCCAGCATGGCCTCAAGCCTCTTGTTACTCCTCCCTGGGCTTTAGCTCCACTTCTGCAAGTTCAGGATAAAACCTTTCGTGGATAATTGCAGTGACAACGGTTCTTGAAATACCAGGGTGCTGTCTGGGCATTTCAGTGCCTCCTCCTCCGCTGTCCAGCCCTTTTCACCTTTTGCTTTCCAGCCTGTGGGTGGGTAGGAAAGATTTAGGAGCTAAAACATGCTCAGCGATGGGGAAAGAGCAGGCCATTAAGTGCACTCCGTTCTAACAAACACAGTTGGTTTTTTTTGCTAATGCAACACACGTTGTCTGTGCATTGTTCAGTAACAGGCTGGGCAGCCTTACCTTGCAGAATGTTATACTGCAGGTCCTACACTAACTGTATGAATTCCAATTGTTCCTTCCCCAAGTTTGACCCTGAGTTTTGCTTCCACTGTCAGAGGAGCAGAGGTTTGAAAGACATGATCTTTGCTAAAGAGCAGATGTGCTGAAGCACAACTCCTCTGTAGTCCCTGCCAGTTCCCACCTCAGCTGTCCTTGGATGTCTCATGTCCATTGAGTAGACAGTGACATATGCAACTGCCCAGCTCGTTTGTGTGAGCGCCTCTCCACCAAGTCATTAAGGGATTTAGGTAGCAATTTGCCAAGACAGAGATATATGTGTCAAGTTGCATAGACAATCCCATGGCAGTAGTGGTCTTTCCAGTGTGGAGTCAAAGGTGAGGGCATGAGGGCTCACTTGCACTCCCTCAGATGCACATGCAAATTGGGATTCAAACGGATCATTTGGTTGTTGTTATCTTCACTTGGGCTGCACTTGGTCTGAAATAATCAGATCTGCTCCAACGTGAACTCTCAAATTATGGCTGTTAACTCAGAGACTATTGATCCGTGCATCAAAATCCAGAGGTCTTGGGTCTGACCCTCAGCCACTCATGTTCAGTAATACACTAGTTTTCTTTGGACTTTGCTAGATCCTAGCATGCTCCACAAAAACAGTTGTAAGGGACAGACAGCATTTGCTACCCCTTCACCCACCGTGGAAACAAAACCATAACCAAAGTAAAATGAATCTGCTCCTCACAACCAGCAGGACAGATGGTATGGTCCCAAGTACCAGATGCCACGTCCATCTGGGCAAGATGTGTAAGATGGTCTTTCAACATTGTCCTCCCCCTTGCTCTCAGACATCTAACAGGAGGGCAGGAAGCACTGGAAAGGATTGCTTTGGATTTGTGAGAGTCTGCAATACTGAATTTTTTTAAGAACCTGTTAGAAAACACATGTCAAGAACAGGCTGTGGAGAGATGATCCCAGTTTGTGAAGGAGGAACAGACCAAATGCTTCTTGATATCCAGCCAGCCCCAACTTCTTTGATTCTGATCTCTCTCTCTTTCATGTGCGCTATCTGTGGTCATGTCTGTAGGACAGATATGAGCATTGGATTGAACTAGAAACTGGTAATGGTGCCAGCATAGGTATTGCTCTGCTATGAAGCTATTACAACACAGACGTCTGAGATCAGCAACCAGGAAGTGAATGAGAAGTGAGATGGGGACTGTTCATTTGATTAGCTGCTCTCTCCATGGGTCCACGAGAGGTAAATCCAGAAAGCTGGCATAGAGAGGGATTAGCAGAAATGCGGTTATTGAAATACAGAGATAAATGGAGTAAGCCTTCACAGGCCTGAGTTACTGAGTAGGGCGAGTAGCAGCTTAGAGCTGGGCTGTAAATCCTGAGAGATACCTGCCTGTTAATTAAATGACAGTCCTTGGAGGAGGAAGGAGGGCTTTGCCTCTCTCTGTCAAGGTGCAATTAGGGGAAGTCAGCGTTTGTAGATTGAGGTGTCATTTGGGGTCAGGAGGACAGGAAACCATCTCCTGTTAAACAAGGAGGAACTCTGCCAGCTAATGAGAGCACGTCACAGTCTGGGCTCAGGCATCACCAGATCGACTTGGAGGGGGAAGGCGTCTGGGGAAGGCCATTAGCAGGCTGTGCTGCAGGGCTCTCGCTGCTGCGGTCTGTGTGCGCAGGCCTGCTCGCGCTCACACAGGGGTATCTCCACGACTGGCAGGAGGTGGCTTATGCTCAGCGACGCGAAAGCAATCCGATCTGCCTCTCCTCGGATCCCTATCTGGTGGGGACTGTGGCTTTGTCCATGGCCACCCCGTCCTTGCTCCCTACTCACCCTGCCTTGGCACTGACAGCCACGCACTTCGCAAGCACTGAATCCTCCCACCCTTTGAAGATTTTCCCTTGCTTTCCGTCAGTCCCTGAGGGTATTTGCGTTCACACACTGCAGCTCAATAGCACAAGAGACGGGCGAAGCAGGACCATTCATCCTGCCAACGATTTTTATTGGCACACCATGGCAATCCATTACAGATCAGGAAGTGTGTGCCCGCTGTTTTTAATCCCAGCTGCCAGCAAGAATAATCAAAAGCATCCAGTATGTCTGACGGCATCTCAGCACAACCGTAGGTAATAACATAAGAAATCAATAGCCAATTAAAGCTGATCCACAGCATTTGATCTTTCATAGTGCAATGGCAACGGTAATTAATGGAGCTTCCTTGAGACAGTCACAATTCAAACTTCCTGCCAAGACAAATGTGGCTTCATTTTAAATGGGCTTTTCTTCCCAGAGGAAATGCCAGGCTGAGATAGCCTCAAGGTGTTTTCCAGCCAGGTCACTCCGGCTCTCAGCATTCAAAGGATTTAGGAGTCAAGGTCCCAATAAAATAAAGAGAAACTGAGAAACTAAATGCCTTCAGGGTCTTCATCTGTATTGATCTGATTCTCAAAAGGAAAGCAGATGTTTTCATTCAGGTCTGCGTAGTCCCCCAAGGTACAAAGCAGGAAGAATTGCTACAGCAGTAGGGAATCAATTCTAGCAAAGCACCAAGCCCATGCGTTGGCTTGATGACACCCTAAAGGCAGAGCACAAGGCAGAGAAGTTCAGCAGATGTCTTCAGAGGAGAAACCTGAGACCAACCCAGACAGCAAATGCGCACGGCTTTGACATACCTTCAAGAGACCCATGAGAGTACGCAGAAGTCTTCTGTGCCCTTCAGCTTAACGTGCTGCTTGCCACACTGTTTGTGCACTTCTTGCCCAGTTTGCCTGCAAACTGGAGCTACCAGGAGCTAACTGGAGTGACCAGATCCAGGCTCTGTCATCAGAGCAGGCAGTTGGGATAAAGTCAGGCAGCCATTTCTTTTGCACTGTGAATCCTGGCTTGCATAAATTCAGCCACGATGTGCATGCTCGAAAAATCACAGAGTAAATCATTGATTTATCAGCTGCCAAAGTGGGGTGTGGAGGCAGGAATGGTCACCACAGGGCGCATTGTGGGGCTCTCAGTCCAGCTGGGCAGGGACCGTCCCTCGCGAGCAGTCACTGAGGGCCCTGTACCTGGTCCCGCAGCAGGAGAAGCGACGCTGCACGACCGATCTGCCGACTGACTGCTTGGCCGCTATCCAGGAACAGCGGATGCTCAGCAAAGCCGAGACATGCCGCCCCTCCGTTCTTGAAAGATGGGACCTATTTTTATCTAATGCTGCATTGATTATTCAATAAGAGAGCGGAGCGGGCCAGCCGGCGTGCGTGCATGTGTGCCGCTCTCACCAGCGGGCATTTCTGCAGAGGCTCAATGTGTCCACCGAGCTCCAGCGCAGCTCCGGCAGCTCTCTGCAGAACGAGCATGTCACTGCTGAGCAAAGAGCCGCAGGGCTTGGACCCGGATCTGAACCCCTTCCCTTTTTGCAGAGAAGGAGCTTGGCTTCCAGCATAGTCAGAGCAGCACCTGGCCTTTCACATGTGTCCTTTCAGCTCCACAGTCCTTCACCACATTCATCTCCATGCAGTTTCCCACTGTTGCAACAGGGCTCCAGAGATGTATTTCGTCCTGAATACCCATGTGGTGCTCTCTGCTCCAGCGGATCAACATGTGTAGCATTTAATGAGGGCAACATAATTAACATTTTCTGAGGAGGAAAAGAAATCCTTTTTCCTTGTGAACTGCATCTTGTGCTTTCAAGAGTGATATGTTGTAATGAGAACGATGCTTCCCTGTCACTAAACCCTGTGTTGGAATTCAGTGCCTGGTGTCCCTGGGTTAAGTTCCCATCCGTGGGCAGAGGCAGAAGCGCTCACCTGCCTGTCACAGCTCCTACACTACGGCAGGAGATTCCCTCGTAGGCAGCTGGTAGGATCTCCCGCACCAGCTGCATAAATTGTGCTGTCTAGTAAAGGATGGAAAAAGTCCTCAGCTCTGTGCCAGGCAGTGTTTTTCCAACTGCCTTCCGTCCCATCGCTCCTCCTACTACAGCCTCTATCCCCGCAGACATATTACTTCTGGAGGCAGGAGGCTGTGGTCCATGGCGTGCAGTTGTGGCTATATCAACAGAATTCAACTCCATAGTCAAAGA